>NC_139682.1:75006748-75577608 GCF_964106915.1 Podarcis gaigeae | reverse complement strand
TTTCACCAATTCTGTTTTAGAGGAATTGCTGCTGTTAGATGAGGTCACCATAAATAGCATCTAATAAATATGTAGATGATCAGAATCCATTCTTTGTATTTCAGATCAAACTTGTTAGCTGTTTTGTCTATTTAACAACTTATTCAGAGGGGTAAGACAGAAAGGCGGCCTATAAATACATAAACATGACTTTTCCTGGTCACACCAAAGCGTACAGATATGTTTTTAATGTTTACCACTTGCATGATGGCTGATTTAACAGCCTACAGTGCTCTTATCTTTGTTTTATACTGCGATTTTGCTTTTATAAATATATTTTTATTCGTTATCAGATTTAAGAGCAGCTTATGGTACCTTATATGTTAAAATCCAAACACATCCAGTTTTGACACACATCGTATTACAGAAATGAGAGGTCTTAAAAAAACAAGAGTGCACTAATTAGGAATACGACAAGAAACTGTCTTCAAGCTTACCTCATTTGTGATGAGATCTCCATCAAAGGCATTGCATTGCTGTGAGAACTGAAAGAGGTTTTGAAAGGAAGTCCAGCATGACTGCAGAGGAATGCATCTCAGGAACAGTGAGCACTTACAAAATAATACAGCTCAGTTGTAAGGAGATTGCTTTAATCCTCAGCTTCATGTGGGGCAGCTCTGTTTTCAGAGTTTAAGCACCATTGCATTAGACACAAACACTGCATAGCGCATACGTTGGGAAAAGTTCGGACTTCTTATAATATTTATTTGTAGATCTAAACTAATGTTGTGTTTTAACAAATATTATTTGAGGCTACGGCTTCAGGAGCTCTCTAACGCAGGCAAACCCTAGAAGGAAAGAAAAGAAAAACCCCAAACCAAGCACGCACACACATTTGTCATGACTAATTAGGTCAGGAAGTTATAGAAGCCAGTACCCCGTCAAAGCCTCAGAGGCACTTGGTGAGTTCAGTGTTAAGTATATAGAATGTAATTACCATGCAAATCTGACAGCGGTGGCTTCTTGTGCCAGCTCTACAGCACACAAGTTCTAAACACACACTGGCACTCATGTTGCTGCACAGCTGACGTCATGGCAATGTTAAAATGGCAAGCGAACTATGATAACATCTCTGTGTTAAGAGTTGTCCGGATTTAGCAGAGCTAAAGGAACCTGAGACCCTATTACAACAGTGTTAAGACTTGACCTTCTGCCAGTCATTTCCTTCTCAGCCTAACCTACCTCACAGGGTTGTTGTGGGATTTAATGAGGAGCACCTTGAGGTCCTTGAGAAAAATACGAGATATGAATACATTAAATAAACAAAGAGGAGCTCTGAGGCTGGGGAATCAAACCTAGAACACACCAAAGTTGGAAAGATGGGATGGGAAAAAATGAGCAAAGAAAACTCAAGAACTAAGTAGATGGCAAACAACAGGTTTCAGAAACTTCACCAGTGACCCTTTCTCCCAATGGACTGGACTGAAAATCAGACCTCTTCCTTTTGGACAAGGCCCCCTTTTTCATGTATTTTCTTTAATATTATTTGCAGACTTCCTTCTGACATTAATGTGGCTAGACTATAGCTTACTAGCTGGAAAATTGGACTATGGGTGCAGGAGAATGGGATTCTAGCCTTGTCTCAGACCTTTCCTGAAGCTTATATTTACCTTCTTATCATGTACACAGACAGCTTTTTATACCAGCATATTCACCAAGCAAGGGGTAAGGACAGTCTGAAGTTTACAGTTGGTTGCTAGAATTTGCTTTTCCCATCAGATGCAGGAGAGAGATGTGTTTTGCCACCTAATGGGTGCATATCTTGGAGAATACATGCTTCAATGTGCATTTCCTACAATATAGCTTTTAAATTTTAGTCTAAATTCTGTTACTTTATGTGATTTTGATTTAAATATAGTTACAGGGCAGATTACTCTGAATGTACCAAGGATTTCAGCGTTTTCCTCTTCTAGCTACCGTGCTTAATAAAGGTTACACTGTAGAATATTGTTTTTCAATAAATTTTGGCAAAACTGCTGGCTCTTTTGTGACACAGCCCGTTTATTAAAACACAAGCCCTGTCTAGTGCTGATATTTACACTGATGCAACATACTTTATTTCAGTTCCCTGCAGTTAGTTCATGTTTTTCCCTACACAGAGATCAATCTTTATATGGGAAATAATATTTTTGAGATAAATTTCAGTGAAGGGTGTAACTTAGCTGTAACTACAATTATCTGAAAGTGCAGCCCATACATTCACACTATATGGATATTATATAGTACACTGCACAGCAAGATGATTTCAAGTCATAATAAAGGTAATGTTTTCCAGCTGTGAAAAAGTACACCAAACTCACTAAAAGTAACAGTTGGTTTGTATGAATCTTGCACATTAACCAACCACGCACATTTTAATAACTTAATCTTAGTGCAGAAGAGTTTGCAACAACTGGCAAGTCACAGAATGTCAGTCCTGATTGTGATTGGTGTCCAATCAGTAGTGCTTTGAGCTTTCTGTTCAAAGCTGCTTGTTGAGGAAATGCAGTGTTGCATGGAACTAACCCTGTAATTAAGAAAGGCCAAATAAATTTGAGTCAGTCACTATTTTTTTCCCCCGGGGTGGGGAGTAGTTTCTTAACTAGTCATACTCCATTTTCAACAAGGCCTTTTGGTTGGGGATAGATACCACAGGCTGCATGCTTAAAGAAGAAATCTATATTGCTTTGCAAATAAAGGAACTCATGACAATCACATTGACATGCATTATCTGATTGAACTACTGCAGATACGCAATAGCATCAGAAAGCTGACTTGATGTGTGTGATTGAGTGGTTGTCATATTGCTTCAATTGAACTGATGCTTAAAGAATTGCCTCAATCTCTATCGGGTCCTGTGTGCCTTATGGTATTCACATTCTCTTTTTGTTTTGTGTTTTGCATTTACAATCACATTCTCTTTGTGTTTTGCATATCCAGAGGGCCTTTTTAAATCTTAGTTTGTGAAAACAGATGGCAAATATTCAGTGTAATTCCTCTGCGAAGCTTTGGTGCCACCCTCTTACTAAAAAAGCTCCTGGGAGAGGGCTATTACCAGAGGGTAAATTAACTTGCAAATGCACAGCTTGAGAATGCTTTTACATCTATAATTAATTTTGGATGTGTTCAGGTGGTATCAGTAGTTCAGAATGCATTTAATCAACTTACCTTGGTGTTCCACCTATACCCCTTCCTTGACCAATATGGTCTGGCTAGTTATGCATATTCTTAACATAGTCTAGGCTAGACTATGTTGAGATGTGTGATTATTTATTTGTAAAGGATCCACAAGCTTCAACCCATGTGAAAAGTGGCACATAGTAAATGGTAGTAGGTGGCTACCAAAGAAAGAGTTTTTCAACAGCAACACCCAAATTATTGACACTTCACAGACATTACCACCCAATATCCTTATCATTCAGGAAGTCCTTCTGTTTTCAGATGGCTTTTAGAAGGCATTTGCATTTTATCTCCTGCTTTTTATTGTTTTGTATTTTTAATGTTCCAAGCCACCTTGGAACTATTTTGCAAATGGCGGAAAACAAATAACTCCAATAAAATAACTCATGGAAGCCACATCCTGCTTGGCCACTACCTTCTGCCTACTTCAGAAGTGATAAGCAGTTTAGGGCTAAAGCGGGACAATGTGTATGGCCACATCTGTCTTGAGAGTACCAACTTCTTAAACGCAGGTATGCAGAAACAAATTATACCAAATGTATCAGCACAGAAGGAAACAACATACATGCTACAATGAACTACTGCAGCAATCTCCACAAGCATAATCAGGCCATTACATCATATCAATAACCCCTTTCCTCCAGAAGAATACTGTTTTTCATCAGTATGTCAGGAAAACCTGCAGCCTACCACAGACAGGCTGTTTGCCAGCATCATAAATGATGCTCTCCCTCTGGCCGTACTGAAGACTTGATGGTTGGGAGGGCCCCCAGAGGCTGGATAAAATCTTGCTGAGCTTCTCTCCAGCCTATGGGTTGGGGGTTCCCCACCCCTGAAATAAAGGTTTTATACACCATTAATTTAGTATTGACATCCACCCCTTTTCATTTTGAAACATCTGTCTAAAAGCAGATTTGTTAAAAGAAAGTTACCCCCACCATTTACTGTTGTCTTTTAAGATTTACTCATAACATTACCAGCATTTTAATGTGCAACAGAAATACAAACCCATCTGTACAGAATAACTTTAAAGAAACTTGAGTGTATATATTGATACATGGTATATTATATTAACATGTAAATGGCTCTATATACAGTAAGATGAAGCATAATAGAATACATGGAGTCAGTGAAACATTAACATGTTAATGTATATTTTTTAAAGCAACAGTGTACATATAAAAACAATTTTTAATACAGAGTGAAAAACCATTCAATGCACTTACTAAATGCTGGCTTTTTGGTTATTTTTATCTATTTCACTAAATCTCAGACCTATATTCTTCATCTATACCAAGCAATAAAAGGAGCTTTCTACAGTGAGGGGGAAATGATAGCTTATTAGTAACAAGGAACTTCCACATTATTTTCAACTGAAAGGCAATAAGCCAGCTAGGTTTTGTGCATTTAAACCACTTGGAAACTGGATGAGAACACTTTTTAAATATCTTTATAGTAAAGCTTAATAATGCATCTTTCCTGTACAAACAACTTTTAAGCAACAACATAGATAGTAAAAAAAAAAATTAATTGGTATATAAAACTATATATGTATATTCACACACAATATACAAAGGCCATGCTGGCCAGTACATAATCTATTCAGGCGCATTTCATTGCACAGAGTCAGGGGGAGGGAACTGATTACAGACACTTAGAGCACTGCTTCAAGCTTTGGTTTATTCTTAAATTAAAGTAGCTGTATTTCATATACCCTGCAGTCTTGACAAATCATTTACTCTGAGAAAGTGGCTACTTTCATTGCTGCACCCATGCATAATAAATTGCCTTTCACAAGCAATAGTACAATTCTACACATGAAATTTGATTATAGGGCTTTTGAATGTGCCTCCTTATTAACTTTTTCTATATTTGGAATGCATTTAAATACTCTCCGAGAAAACTCTAATGAATGAAAAAAATAACTTCATGGTTCTTCACAGCTTTTTTCCTTTTCTTTTTTAAACACATCCCATATTTTTAAAAGTCTATACAGGCATATATAAAAATAATTCCAATATATGGCACAAAGATGAAATCCTCTACCAAAAAAAAAGTTCCCCATTGAAAGGTTGTATAGCAGTTGTTACCCTATACAAAGTGAGCTTCCCTGTGTTCTAGTTCTTGCATCCTCTTTGGCCTTAATCTCTGGTAGGTGGGCTTCAGGTCTGTAGGGGAAAGAGCTTCAGAAGTGGGTTTTTGTTGCTTTGCATGTTGGCCAGAGGAGCCCAAGGAGCCTTGGACAAGCCCAGGGTTCACAACTAGCTGTGAAGTCTCATCTCTGACGACTGCTGCACATGGTTTGGGTGCCAAGCTCTCATCGCTCTGTTTGGCCTTACTGATGGGTGGTGGCTTATAGAATGTCCCTGGTGGTGGTTGCAAAGTTCTCGGTGTTCTGAAAGCAGCAAGCGTATTAGAGTCTGAGGAATGCCCTTCTGCTGTTGCCCTTGCAGCCCTGACAGGTACCGTATATGGCTTATTGGGAAGTATGGCATTTACTGAGTTGCTAGCAAGGTTGCTATGTGTAGTTAAGGCACTTGAGTTTACAGAGTCATGTGTTCGGTTCTCCTGGGGTATGTTAGTCACAATCATTGCTGTCCTTGCAGTCATATCATACTGCTTATATTGCTTGTCCCAAGTTTTCTTCAGAGTCTGTGGGTCAAAGCAAGAAAGCCTACAGCCGGCATTTACAGCTGGAAGTGGCTGCGTCTCGGAAACTTCTTCAATTACAGGACTTCTGCCAATATTTTCTGTACTTAGACCTGCATTTCGTGAGTTTCTCTCATTCAAAACACAGGGAGGAAGCATTTGACCTAGAGGTAAACTCACAGGACGAACAACTGGCTTTATCCTATGAGTGCGTAACTGAACTTTGGTTATTTGACGATTCGGTCTTAAAAGGTGACTGGCTTTAACACCATCTTCAACTTGAGGGGGAGATTGCTCATTATCTGGATCTGAAACTGCAGCCACAGCATTGCCTAAGGAAGAAAAACATTTATTTTGACTGTCAGTTTGCCATCAGAAAGCATTAACTTTGAATAACATTAGCCAGAAATCAAACTGGTCTCTAAATGCAACTAAGTATATTTTAGAAGATCACACCTCTCAGAGAACAAGCAGAGAACACCAATATTGCCATTATATTCAAGACCATATTAATTCCAGGCTATTTTTAAAGTTTGCTTTTAATTTCTTTTTGTTTTTAACTTTTTATGATTTTATTGTTTGATTTTATGTTTCAATATTGTTGCAAATGGCTGTTATATATTTTTATCATACAGCAGTATTTAAATATTTTTATAGATAAAATAAAAAGTGCCAGACATACTGTTTCAAAGGATTTGACACCTGCAAGCCACAAAGAGACTTTTCATCTTCCTACTCCATAAGGCAGACTAAGGACTTGCAGAGTCAGTTTAAGTAGAACAGTTTGCATTAAAGACTGCAGCACCCAATCACCCTGATTTGTACCTGTATCCATACCTACAATTTAGGATTATAGTACTATATAAGCCATGGAGGAAGCTTCCATTTAAAGAGTTCTGGATATGAATCAAAAAGAGATCTTAGTCCTATTTCTATCAACTTTTTCACAAGAACAACCCAATAGTTAGGATAAATCAGCCTAGGAGGAATCAAAGGTCTCTTTCTGGGAAAGGAAGGAAGGAAGCCTTTTTACAGACCTCAGGAAAAAGCTAATATATCGGGCCAACAAGTATAAATATACTGCTTTAAACAGCTGCTTTGGATTTTTATCCCTCTCCATATTATTCTCTTTCAAACAGAGTGAAAAAATGGTTGTTATCCCTCACTCACAAAATTATTTGCATTAGGGGTATCATTAGTATAATGAAAGAAAATTAGTATTTGATAAACATCTATTTATGTAAAGTTATGAAGTGGGTGGGGAGTTTTCCTCCTTCTCTCCCAATATTAGAACCCAGGGACATCCAATGAAGCTGAATGTTAGAAGATTAATGAGACAAAAAAGGAAGTACTTCTTCACACAGTGCATACTTAAAGAATGGAATTTTCTACCACAAGTAGGCTACGAACTTGAATTGTTTCAAAAAGGGCTTTAGACAAATTCATTGGGGGGGGGGATAAGGCTGACAATGGCTACTAGGCATGTATGTCATAGCTAACCGCGACCTCCAGTGTGTTTCTAAACACCATTTGTACTATGCTTATGAACACCAGTTGCTGGGAATCACAAGAAGAAGGAGTGCTATTGCACTCATGGCCTGCTTGCAGGCTTCCCATCAACATCTGGTCAACCACTTTGAGAAAAGAATGCTAGATTAGATGGGTCTTTGGTCTGAACCAACAGGTCTCTTACTATACTCTTACTCAGGGATTAGCAAACTTTTTCAGCAGGGGGCCGGTCCACTGTCCCTCAGACCTTGGGGGGGGGGGGGCGGACTAAATTTTGGAAAAAAATATGAACGAATTCCTATGCCCCACAAATAACCCAGAGATGCGTTTTAAATAAAAGCACACATTCTACTCATGTAAAAACACGCTGATTCCCGGACCATCCGCGGGCCGGATATAGAAGGCAGTTGGGCCACATCTGGCCCCCGGGCCTTAGTTTGCCTACCCATGCTCTTATTCATAGGCCTATATATGCCTTTGTCTTGCACAGTTCTTAATTACATATATTTTATCTACTTAAACAAAGCAAATTAGCTTTAGGTTTCTGTTACTTGAGGGAACTCAAGGCATTTTTTCACTGAAAAACAGTTTCCTGTTATGTTTGAACTGTCAATTATGATTAATGTTGTCTAAACGAATCAGGATATGGAAGCCAACTTTAACCCATGGCTTCATTTTCAGGCTTGCTTGCTGTTAGGATGTAATGGGAAGCTATGGCTAACAGCAGTTTCCTGTCTTGTTTCCCTTTTCTTGTAAAGGGTTGAGTAAAACAGCTGCATGTAGACAGATGAAGCTCGTTCACATCTCCACTTATTGAACTGAGACCTGACTGTCCAATCATGGCCAATAACTCAAAAGCAGCATAACCACCCCTTGAAAAGGCTTCATAAGAATGTGCTTTTTAAACACACGCGATGTGCTGAGACAGTAAGCTGTCAACTAAGAATAGGCTTCTTTTCATTGCACCAACAGAAGTCATAATAACGAAAGGTTTATTTTGTACCTGAACATTCAGGAACCTGAAGGATAGCAAGATAGCTGTATGAATACTTGCAATTCAGGAAACTGACCTGGATCTTTTGCTGGTGCAATGTGGTTTTCTAAAACTGAGACAGGAGAGGGTTCTGAAGGAGAATTCCTTCTGCCAAGACTCTGTTTAGTTCCAAGTTTGGAGTTCCATTCTAGGAAATATGAACACAGCCAACAACATAAACAGTTAAATCTCAACAGGAAAGCCTAATGTGATAGTGACTATAAGCCCGATGCATTTTCAATCTGCTCTATGGATTCCATAGCAAATGTCAATACAGTGGTACCTCGGGTTAAATACTTAATTCGTTCCGGGGGTCTGTTCTTAACCTGAAACTGTTCTTAACCTGAAGCACCACTTTAGCTAATGGGGCCTCCCACTGCCGCTGCGCTGCCAGAGCATGATTTCTGTTCTCATCCTGAAGCAAAATTCTTAACCCGAGGTAATATTTTTGGGTTAGCGGAGTCTGTAACCTGAAGCATATGTAACCCGAGGTACCACTGTACTTGTCCCTTTAATGAAGAATGTCATGCAGTGAACACGTGAATAAAAGTTCTGCTTTATTTTTCTATCCATCTATTGTACTGTAGAAATGCAAAAAACTAACCTGTCACTAATGCATCAGAATTCTGGTGGGTGTCTTTGCTGCCATCTGGTTCTTCAAATGATATACTAGCCTCTGAATCCTTCCTCTCATTTTGGACCAACTGGATGCTCTGTCAATAACAGCAATATTAAAAATTGGCTGAATACACTAGCACAAGTTCAATGCAGTAAATGAAAGTTATTGTTTCACAGCAGACACTCACTTCTTTCACAGCAGCACAGGGCGACGTTTTTCGTTGCTGATATGGATCTCTATCTTCAGCTGTTAAAATACTTTTAGCGCAAGCAGCACTGTCTTCTAACCGAGGTGCAAGTGATAAAGGCTGCGGCGAAATATCAAAGATCTTCTCATAGTAGGTAATGAGGAGCTCAACTACCCGGGCCTGAAATGGATAGTCCACAAGTGAAGAGAGAGAAAGGGTAGCATCTGTCTGACGTGGTCTGATCAGAGTTGGGCCAAATATAATACCAAGGTTGCTGGCAGACATTTTATTTTCATCGGATTGCTCAGTAACCCTGCATAAAAGAACAAAATCCAGAGAGGCTTTTTGAACATTGGTACGAACCCAACATGGTACATTCACTACAAAACCAACACTACCCAAATCTCCACATTAATTTCACTATCATCATCATCATCCAATTAGTGTTAACAAGTTGAAAAAGAGAGAAGGAAATATTAAGCCTCATTAATATTAATATGTTCATACCACCAGCTAGGAAGACAACAAAAATACTGCTTGCTACAAGAAATACACAGATCTTTATTGTTAACAAATAAACCCATGCTTAACGCATATTTCTGAATGTATGTGTACAAGCTGAGTTGAAGTTCCCTTACCTGTACAGATGACCTAAAAGAAACTGGAGTGTGTTATAGTTTGGTGCAGGCAGCTGTTTCAGTAGATCTTTGATTTTAAGAATGATCCTATTCAGTTCAATACACACTGACTGTCTTTTTTTGGACCTGGGGCTCATCCGTTTCATATCCAGTTCTTCATTAATACTTTGGCTCTCCTTTGCAAGGCCAATGAATTCATTATAAAGCCGAAACAAAATCAAAGGTTCAGGGAGCTGAGGGAAAGAACGTCAGAAATTTCAGACTTCAATTTTAGCTCAAGTCAACTGTTTCCTTCCTATTACTTCCTGATGTCTAGTCTAGTTCCTTTTCTTTTTTGAGAGGCTTCTGAGCTTTAGTTTTACTGATGTCACTTAGTCTCTGTGTAAGTAAGATACTGCAAGCAAATGAGGTGGTATTTATTGATAAAGTAAGAAATCCAAATTATTAACAGAAATGTTAATTTTTTAAATTGTTCACTAATAGTATATATTTTAAAAAGACGAATACAGCAACAAGAGTCTCATAGGTAGTGACACTAGTCTGTCCTTTTACAACATCAAAGAGACTGGCAAGTCTCCTCTTCTGTATACCTACCAGACATCCACAGATAGGGTATAGAGAACAGAGAGAAACCAGTCTTTTTCAGTACACTTGCTGCTAAATTTAAACTACCCCATCAAACCAAACCCTTGTAATTGATTCAAGAATATAAAATACCCTTTTCATATTGAGTATGGGCAAACAGCATTCTCACTTGACCTTCAGCAAAGTTAGGTATCGCCTGTGGCCCATGCAAAATGTCAAAACAGCTTCACTGGCAAAAAGGCAAGTGCTTTCAGCTTATTACAACTTGCTTCTCAAGGAACATTTTCTGAAGGATTAGAATGCTTCTTGGGTGGCGGAATCAACCTGCTTCAACATCTCAGGTTGTTAAATAATCTCCCCAAAATCCACAGCTAGTCTAATTTGTTACCTGATTTTAGTGATGTTGGCTTTAGTGGCACAACAAATGCAATTTAACACAAGTGTTTTCTCATAGTGGCCCAAAATATCTTAATTACAAGTTTCCAACAGATGTCTAGGATCAAGTCACACAAAAATCAGCTTCGCAAGCAGACCTCAACAAATTTCCACTACATTTTTAGTAATACAGGAAAAAGAGGAAGTATCCACATTTATTCTGGCATTCAAGGTTCTCATTTATTTTGTTTTCAAATATTATTTGTATTCTGCTTCTAGGTGGGAGTTCAGGAAGTCTCCCATTAAAACAAATGGTTAAAGTACACTCCTACTATGCTGTGCAGCACCTGACACCAGTGGAACTTTCTGATTTTACTTAAAAGCTACAAAAATACAGCTTAGTTTTTTTAAAAAACTGAAGCTAATTTGCAACCTAGCATTAATACAAACTATTAAAAATCTAACATTTATATGGTTAATACGTCAGAATTAGTAGGCAGCAATTTCATTGGCTCAGAGACAAAAAAGTTTAACCATTTTAGGAGTATTCCTTGCCCCTTTTCCCTATCCACTGGGTGTAAGTAACAAGTAAGCAGCAGCTTCAAAGATGAATCCTCCCACCAAGTGTTTCAAAATTCAGACATATGAAAGACTAAAAAACAGAAAGCCTCCCATTTATACTTCATTTGCTAGTCAGATGAAACAAGAGAATTATGCATATTTACCTGGCGAAGATATAATTTAAGAACATTACTTATGTCATGTGCATAGAGTTCAGATAATTCCACCAAGTCCTTTCCATTTTCAAAAGCTTGACAAAGCTTTTCAACTCTTGATTTGGCTCCATTCACACGATATATACCCTTTTTATATAAGAAAAAGTTGTAAGTACTTGCAAAACCAAAATGTAAGCTATTTTAAAGACAGGGGTGTTGATTCATCTATTCACTGAATATTTACCTTTACATTTAGGGCTCGGCTTTCAATTTCAGAGGTGCACTTTTTTATGATGAAGGGGATGCCATCTGGGGAATTTTTAGCAGCTTGCGTAAACTCAACTCCAAATAGATGAAGTCTTCCATGGAGTTTCTTGTGTCCACACTGAATAGCTAAAGTCTCCAAGCACTTCTTGTGACAGGCAAGTGAACACTAGAGGAAATGTAACAGAAATGAAGGTCCTTTCAAACCCTGTTCATAATGATAGCAGAGCAATAGCATCTTGTCCTAAAACTTAAAAGGGGAAATAATTTTTAGATCGGCTGAGTCCAATAGGCTCTTAAAAGTGGGGCTGATCCAAAATACAAGCATTGACCTCTCTTCCAAAGCTTCGTTAATCACGACAATAAGGAGAGGGCTCAGTTTTGCTCATGCAGCCTTAATCAACCAAGATGGGCAAGGGCCAAATGGTGAACAAGTTTCCAGTTGACTTATGTATAAACTTTACCGGCATTTGTGTTGTCCTCGACATTTTGTCTTCACATAGTGCTTATCTCTACACAGGAAAACATGTCACTACTTCAATCCACTTGGCAACCCCCAAAGCTGCATTTTTTAAAAATCACAAGAACCTATAATGGACTTCCCATTTAACATGTAGTTTGGGTCTTAGTCTCAATGAGCTCCAGGTTGAAGCCTGGATAACCTAGCAGAGTTTTTTTTTGGGGGGGGGGGCTTTGAGCCATTCAATTGGTCAGGAGTGAAGAGGGGAGCAACAACTTGGGAGTTTATCTAAGGCGCAAAATGCCTTGACACCAGCACTGGCTGCTTCAAATCAGTTACCTCACATCTCCAGAGCACCTCATAGTGAAAGAAGCCCTTTAACCTACAGAGAGCAAAATTTTCACATGATCTGATTGCAGCAACACAGCCTCCCGCAAGGAAGCCAAACAATGCTTGAATTTCTTACCTCTTCACACTCTGCTCCATGAAATACCACCAGACTATCACATTCTCTGCATTTAGATGGAGCCCTCAACTTCCGCAGTTTGTGGGTTTGTGCTGCCTTAGATAGAATCGTGTTTCGAAAAGGTCCAGGTGAACTGGTCATTTCAGATGCTAGATCATTCAAACCTTAGAACACAAATTCTGTTATTAGCTCTTTAATGTACTAAGGGGGGGATGGCATAATAGAAAAACAAGTTCTTTATAAACTGAAATATGTTTATTGGTTACATAAAACTACACCCAGGGGTCACTATTGTAAGAATATACAATACACAGGCTTGCCTGTGGGCCATTTTGACAGGTGAGTGGGGCCTCGTTGACTGTACAGCACTAGCTCTGACTTGTATATTTAAAAAAGTGTACCAAGGGAAATAAAAAAGACATCTTTGTGTGAGTACACACACACACACATACACTTTTCTACCTCCTAATATATTTGCATGTTTCCATTCAGATACTCTGAAATGAGGCCTTAACATGAGACCATAATCCTGAGCATGCATGTAGAAGATTGCAGCCTTAGAAGGGCTGAGGAACAATTTGAATCATTTAATAATTATATGGAATAGCTCCCAATCTTGTACTTCTGTTTTTGAAAAAAAAAAAAAAAAAACCTTTGTCCAGTCATGCATCTCTACAAGCTCAAACATATGGTGGGCTTTGAAGTTTCCTGCCAATGCATCATGCAAGCCAGAAGAGAAGCTGCTTACTACTTTCCACTCTGCTATCAAGCAGGCATTTAGCAGAAACATTGGCATTATAACTAAGCAGTTAAGCCTAAATTTTTCTAAACTGGAGAAAAGAGTTCCAGTTCTTAGTGTATGTTAAGCTGAGAGGATACGCTAATCTACTTCTTTGATCCAACGAGGCAAACATTCCAATTATCTCTGGTTCCCTACTCTCTTCTAACAAAACTCAGGGAAGGGCATCCAAATATGATTAATACCATGAAGCCTACTTGCAGCAAATTATTAATTCAATTATGAAGATACATTACCAGAGTCTGAAGGTGAAGGTGGTTCTCTTTCATCAAGATCATCCGCAGATGACATGGTACCAGTAGATGGTGTCCGGGGAAGCCTTCTTTTAAAGTCCCCTAATGAAAGAGGCAAGGCTTTTTTTAGATTTTAAAAGAAGCCGCCTATTTAATTCTATCTATATATTTATTTTTAAATTATATACTGCTTGGATGTAAGAAAACCTCTAAGTAGTTTACAAAATATATGAAATAAAACATTGAAATTCTTTACAAAAGCAGTTAAAAACAAGTATATAAAGGCATTCAAAAGATTATTATAATTTGACTAAGCCATAAACACCAGGGGCTAAAAAATCCCACTATCTCAGTGCTACTCTCTGGACTCTGTCTCATAGGTAGGACAGAAACCACTGTATCACAGTGCCCCCTATTCCTATGGTAGGTGGTATCAAAAGCCACAGAAAGATCAAGAAGCAAGAGAAAGGGCAAACTCTCCTTGTCCAGCTCTCTGTAAGGTCATCTGTTAGGGAAATTCAGTCCTATGACCAGGTCTGAACCCAGATTGAAACAAATCTAAACTATCTGTCATCCAAGAATGCTAGGTGATACCCTACCACAACTCTCTCCACTATTCCCCATCCCCAAAGGGGGTATTTGCAGCTGGTTGATAGTTATTCTAGTCCAAGAGGTCCAGGGCTGGTTTCTATAGGAGAGGCCACACCCGCAATTCATTCAAGGCAGAAAGTATGACCTCTTGCAACTCCATCTCCTATATTTAATATGCCAGGTGGGACAGGGCATGTGGTTGGGTGTGTGACCATCAGCACCTTGTCCACATCAGCTGCCTGCATAACCTGAAACTGATCCCACAACATATTGGGTACTTCATCCGGAATTGCGACAAATGAAGAGTCAAGTTCACTCGAAAGCCATGTGACTTTATCCTCAAAGGGTGTAGTCAGTTGGTCACAGCAGACCCACAATGGGAGTCAGTAACTTTCAGGCAGTTCACAATAAAACTGTCAACCAGCTACTAGAGGAGGTAACGCAAGCTACAAAATTAGCATTCTTCGCAATCTGCATTGCCACATAGTAGGCATGATTATGAGCACTAGCCAGTGTTCAGTTGGATTCAGAATGAGACTTGCCCCACTTGCACTTTAGTCTTCACGTGATTTTCCATAGCCCAAAGCTCCCCAGAATACCAAAAATTCTTCCAGAGCATTCAGGAACTCCTCAGGTTACATCAGCCTCTGAGGGTGGGCCATCCGAACGAGCCCACCACCCTTACAGGGAGAGAAACTGTCACCACTAGTTTGAACTTTACCAGATAATGGTTCAACTATGACAAGGTTACACACACACATACCACCCAATCTATGGTCCATCCCTTATATTACTTGGCGGTAAAAACAACTTCAAGGTTGTGCCCTGCGTAATGTGCTGGACTGATGACCAGTTGACACGGCCCCATGGCTGTCACCAAGACCATGAAGTCCCAAGCTGGCCCAACTGCAGTCTCTGTGGATATTGTCACCCAAGTCTATTGTCCCTGGGTCCTCCAACGCCACACCAGAGACCATCACAGCCAACTCAGAGATGCTGCTGGGTAACAGGGTAATTAATAAATTAGAAGCACCCCCAGTCCATTTCTCTAACCCCAAACCAATGCAGACTCTCTAAGTCCATCCCAAGAAAATGAAGCTTTCTGGGAAAAGAGATGGTGCTTCTATGGATAATAGCAACACCACCACTTGACCCCCACAGTCAAGCCTGGTGCTGTATTGACTACCAAGATAGGCACAGCTAAGTCAGGCCAGGCCACCCAGCTTACCCATCCCAGTTTTGGTTATGCACACTATGTCATGATAAAATTGTGGCTACACATGATCAGCGTGGACTGGACTGGCCTTCAACAACAGCACTACTAGATCAGAGAGTGGGGCAACTAAAATGGAGGACAGGGGCCAAACATCTAGCCTCGGCCCCAGATGGTAGTCTGTCAGTCCACTCCAGTTATGCCTTCCCCTGCCCACTGCTGCTGAAACTGGAAATTTCATCCAATAGATACTATTTATTAGTGTTTGAAATTAATATTCTCTGTACCTGGGCTTGCAGATGGAGAGTCTACAGACCGTGATTCACTGCTTCCTCCCGCACTTTCAGAATCACTGCACATTCCTCCACTCTGGTTACCAACTGACCAGGATCTGAATGGTGGGGGGCCACGCACAGCTGTAAGAAAACAAAAAGAATGAACTCAAATGGTAAAATAAAATATTAAAGTCAACCTTGTACTATTAAATTACAAGTATTTCAACAATTTTCTACTTTTGCTGCTTGGTTTGTGCTGGAAGCAGAACAAACTTATTCAGCTTCTAGTCATATTTTATCTGGTTTGCCAAAATAAGTACTGTTAAAATAAAAAATCAGTGAAAAATAAAACAAAAGAGAAAGCAAAACCCCAACAACCTAAAAAGTTTTTATTTGATTATGATCTTTTGTTTATTACAATAACCACCTGAGTACTGGCAATGTGTTACTGTAGTGGCCTTTAAAGGAAGACTACTTTACCATGAAGATTTAGAAACCTACTAAAATATTACCAGAGACATCTGTGGTGCTTGATGATCTTTTTTCTCCAATCTTTTGAGATCGATGACAGCTTGGACTTGTGATGTCTTCTAGTAACTGAGCGGGAAAATCTCCTGAGCACTGGGATAAATTTCCTTGTGATGCATGGACATTGTTTGATCGTTTACTGAAAACCCTGGGGAGAGGAAAACACATTTTTATTTTTGGAAATATCCACCCCCTAGCAGGCTCCAAGGCTCTTTGCCTGCCCCCATCTCCTGAATCGTTCCCACAGGACAGTAGATAGTAGATGGAGGGGACAGGTTAGTCCAACTAGAGCATGTCCTGAGTTGGATTTTGTGCTTTTTTTGCCTTGTTTTGAAATGAAGTGAGTGTATGTGTTTGAACAAAGAACAAGGGCATATAATATTTATTAGTTAGTTGTGGGACTCTCTGTGGTAGGATGAAATTTGTTTCATCCACTATTTTATTTTCAAATGTAAGCTTTTGGTGCTTACAGCATTTATCCATCAGCAGAGTTTATTGATTCAGTTTGCAGTTGAGGTGTAAGGCATACCAATACTGCACAGGACTTTTGTAATTAAGTTGTCAAATGCAACTTCCACTGCATTCTTATATTTGCACCCTAATTTTAGATAATAATAAAAAAAATCCACAACATCCAAATACAGAAAGAGCTTATTAGTCATGTTCAGCAGCAGGAAGTCTATGCTTAATAAGCTTTTCTCCTCTCAGCACAACAGAAGCTGCCCATGTCTCCCTAAGTAATAGCCTGAACAACTTAGTTATCTATCATAATAGTAATTTATCACGAGAGAGCTCAAAACAAAAGACTAAAATAGGTGCTTTCTTTGGATGACTTAGTTGAAGTGCATGTGAAAGCCCCTTTTATCTCTGGAAATGTTGGAGCATAGATTTAAAACAAATTAATGACAGGCAGGAAGTCTACAGACAAGTATCCCAAGACTAACTTTTAATTTCTTGGCTATTACTACCTCAAGCTTTAAGTTAAGAACTTTTGAAAGAGTTACATTTTCTTATATTCAGCTTTTTTGAAACGGAAAACATAAAATGAGAATTTAATCAAGTTCCAAAGCTGACTTAATACTGATATTAAATGTTGCAAAAAAAGTTTTTATAAATAAAACATTTCCAGGCTTTTTATGAATGTATTGCAGAGGTTAAGCAGTATAAGAGCCCAGAGGCCTAACTTTGAATACTGCTTCCATCATTCTACCCTCTTATTTCCAATACTCAAACAGGGAACGTTGCTTATGTAATCTAAATGGCACCACCCATGCTCAAAAGAGGAGGCTATCAGCAGACTTCTGGAAACCCTGAGGTTTAATATACAATATTTTTTAAGACAAAGTAGCCTTTAGGGGTGAACCACCAAAACATCTCAATGAGGACTGAGCATCTTCAACAGCCATAGAATGCTGACTTTCTGGTGGGAGGAGGACGACTGGAAAATGGGGAGAGAGGATGTAACAGAATGCAGTATCCTGAGCAGGAATTTTTCATGCTGCAGTATTTTTTGTTGCAAGTCCCACTTGTCCCAAATTCTCGTGCTCAGCAACAAGAATAGACATAGTGATAAGCATCAACTGTTGCCGCAAATGGCTGGACAACAAACTTAAGTGAGAGCCAAGAACTTGTGCTAGCTGAGGTACCTTCTCCATGTCTTTCTTTTTTTGGCTAAATGGAAAAAAATATCCTCAGCAAAAAACAACAACAAATACTAAACTCTGCTCTACACTATGAAAAGTCACCTGTCTTTTAGGACCCATTTCCATTCATTTTTCAACAATGCCTGACTTATTAAAGTAACAAGTTCTTTCTCTCTTTTATTTTCTATCTACATTCCTCTAGCATTTTGTTCACATTTGCTGCCAAGTAAGCGAAGATGGTATCTGAGCTCTCACCCTCCAACCTGGGAGCTCTGAGTTTCAAAGGAACCTGATTCAATGGGAACATCATCTTTTGGCAAATTCTTCACAAACTCTGAGAACTTCTGTCCTGGGTCATAAAGCTTGGCACTCTCACAGAGGGACTGACAGTTAACTGGTAGAGACACAACCTGGGCATGCTGCATCTGGAATAGGTTAACTGTTGCCTGGGTGGAACAAAAAGATATTTGAAATAGAATTATTTCAAGAAACAAAGGTTTGAAATATTCCCTGCATCTCTTAAAACTTACAAAAATAGGTCACAAATGATTTTTCTCCATGTATTAAAAAACAACAACTAGCCTGTATGTCACCTATCACAATTACAGCTTTCTGTCATAGTTTGCTCAACTTTTCTTAAACTTCTCCATTTCCTTTCTGTCAGTATACTTAGGTTTCAAGAAAGCATGTGGATGCAAGATGTATTTATAGTTAAACCAATCTCTGTTTTGTGAAACTGATGGATAGAAGTCAGTGAAAGTCTGAATTTTGATTGCCTGTAGTGGTACTGGGTTTGGATCCAAAGAAGTATGAGTGTAATTCTGCTTACACAACAGGTTGTTCCCACCAAAGCTTGCTTAAGCCCCCTAAATGCCTGAAAAAACCCTTCCTAGGGTTTGGGAGACCCTCTAGCATAGCATGTGATGTAGGCACAGGGAGCTGTAATGCGAAGAACAACTGGTAGAACTCACAGAAGCCACTTTGCACAAGTGAAACTGCATTTCACTCATGAAAGAATTGGTTTAGATAGAAACCAATGTTTTTTGGAAACTTTACTTAATCAGCAAGACCAAAAAAAGAAAGAAAACTATAAAATGTTGAAAAACTAAGTCTCTCGGTATTCAGAAATCTGAAGAGAGAATATAAACAAATTGCAGTGTTTGTAGTTGGTACACAGCAGTCTGACTAGAAGCCTCAAGCTTCCATATTTAGAAATGTGATATGGACCAGCCTCTCATCTAAGATGCTGCTTAGGTTGCCCCCCATTTATTATAAAGTTAAGTATAAATATGCAAGGCATAGCTGCAGAACAAATTTAATGCTAAAATTTAATGCCCTTCCATTTCGGTATCACATTTACAAAAAAGCTGTGTCCTTCAATTCAACATAAGTTGATGCATGTCTTAACAGACAGAATGCATCATAGTACAGTTCATCCACTAAAGTTAAATAGCAAGTATGTATACAAAACAGATTTATCATCTAAGATTCTAGGCCTTTCTTCCCAAAGACAAATGGACACTTTATACTAATACACAACCTCATGAACTCTTCTGCTTGTCTTCCTTTTGTCTGCCTTCTATGAATGGCTTGCTATAATTAAGCTGTGGAAACTTATGTTATCTAGATAGATATTCCAATTTATGAAATAAATAACTTCATGGACAAACCATTCACAAACATCTTTTGCCACATGTTGTGTGAAGCTTGTCTAGTTTCATGAGATGTTTTGCAGCACTATTTAGCAATTCAGAGTGCTTGACATCATAGTACCAGGAAACCACTCAGTTCTGGATAGACTTCAAAAATGGGGTGCTAGGAACATAGTATTCTATTTAATCTACTACAAACTATTATCAATCAATTCACAGAAGATTTAAGTCAAAGGTAAGGCAGGCCAAAGCTGCAGCTGTATTTCCCCCCACTTGCCACTTTATGAGGTAAGGCTCTGAATGTTGGCTCACTGTTGTTTCAAGATAAAGGAACATGAAGAGATTCTCTACTTAGTACCAATGCACATAAAGAAAAACCAATGAATCTGGCATTTCTGATCTCCGACTCACAGTGGGAAAAGCAGAGAGCAGGGGGTGCACAAGACAAAGGGTTGCTGCAGCTCTTTCAGCACTGTGGAAAACCATTGTTCCCCATTACCTCTGAACTAGGCAAGTGGCTCTGTTTAGATAGTTCTCCAGACTACTTTTAAAAATTACTAATATACTGAATGAAACAATCATAGAGACACCATTCAGACAGTTCTGCAAACCACGGGTATGGATGATGAGCAATGACTTGCCTGTTTCCCCTCTCTGCATGGCTTTCCTATCAGTTTCCTGTTTAGCATTAACCATGATTTTGTCAGGGCATCTGAACTGGCATGCTATAATTGCCGAGTCTTCCAAACCAGAATATGAAACCATGGTTTGAAGTGGGTTTCCAATCTTGGGTTGGAGACCGAACACTAAGCACAGCGTTCTAATTCAAGCAGCTTGGCAAACTATGGTTTGTGCTAAAACAATAAATGTAGAAGAAGCATGGGTTGTTCATGATCTACTATTACACCACAGCTTATAGGCTGGCCCAAATAAAACTAATATGATTGCTTTAGTCAATATACCAGCAGTGTTGGCCATAATGCTTCAGAGATATATATCAAATCATTTTCACACATGATATTCCAACAATAATGATTTTCTTCTAGTCTAGAACACAAGGAACACATTCTTACAGCTTTAAGTGTGAGGTCACACTGATAAACAAGTTCCCGTAGCTGGGTTAAGACATCACTTTTGAAATTTTCTAGATCATTTCGTTTTTCTTCAACTTCAGCCATGCTGGCTTTGAAATGTTCATTGGCTTCTTCAGCCTACAACAAATTAAACATGTAAAGAATGAGTGATGGTGAAGAAACTTCCTATTAAAATACCTGAAGAAACCCTACCTTTAGCAGTCCACAATAAAAGCACTTTATAATTTCATAAGTACCAGCCAACATGTCCTATGAATCACATATTCATATCACTAGTGTAACACTGCATTTCATTGCTAACATATCTAAAGAAGTTTTCTTACCTTTAGGAGAGCCTCCTCTTCAAGTTTTCGTTTTTTCTCAAGTTTACTAACATCTTTAATAATACCCCCATTGGAGGTCAGATGCTCCTCTTCAGCACGAACAGTTGATGATTTTGCCTTTTCATATTCATCTTGCCGCTGAAGATATAATAGCTTTGCTTTTTTAACGGTGGATTCCAGTTCCTGCTGCTCATTCCAAAAGAAAGCATCTCAATATTAGCAGTTTCCATGTTGTAGAATAGTGAAATGCGACACATTATATTCTAACTCAAAGCTTGTTAATCATCATCATCATCATCAACATCATGACACTGAGCTGTGGGAATGGGAGTATGGGAAAGCATAGGAACTGGTGGCCTTTATGCCATAAATGTGAAGAAAATTGTAACTAGTGGGTTTTTCTTTTTTAAAATATGTAAACTTTTTCAATGAATTACAGTAAGTAATGTATGCTGAATGCCTATATTGTATGCTCTGCAGGCAAGTTTGGAAGTTTAGAATTTCTATCTGAAACAAAGGGTGATGCCCCACATAGTATGAGTGAAGTCTTCTCATGCAATGGGGCTTCTCCTCCTGCGCCTCCCTAAATCAGCTCCACAAGTTCCCCAAACCTACAAAGCAGATTTTGGGGAACACAGGGGGATGTTGGGGGAAGAAGATTTCCATTGTGCTAGCAGATGGACATCCCTGAATGCCCCCCCCCCCGCAATATATTATGTTCAAATATACCAACCATTTTCTTTTGTTCTCGTTGCCAAAGCTCCTTGATCTCCTTCCTTTGTTTATCCAGTTCGCTTTTCCTTCCAAGGAGTGGCTACATGAGAGAAATCCAATGACTGTGTAAGGAAATGTCAATGACTAAAATATATATGCCTGTGAGCTATGCATGTAAAAATGCTTTTAAATAGAATTGGTTTTACCTGAACAAATTTATTAGTTTGGAGAGCTGATGCCGTTTGTTGCCAGAGCTGACTGTTCTCTACATCATTTTGGAATGCATTTATGAATATTGATTGGAATGGCATGTAATCCTGTAAGCCAAAACATGTAAATTAGTAGAGTATCCTTCTAGGTCAAATTCTCCCACTAGTTTAAGTGGGAAAAGTGCTTTATACAGATCCGTGACAAAATTAAGTTGTTATATTACATCAATACCCTTATGTAAACCTTCATTCTATTAAGACAAAATGTTCAGTTAAAAAAAACCTAGTTCCAGAGTTGCACTTGTAACAATGCATAAAATATTGTAAAACAAAAGAAAAATGTTTGCTTTATTTTTCTTACTTTCAAGTAGCAAAAAAAAAGCCAAAAGAATATTCATCAGAATTTAAATAGAAAAAACTACAAATAAAGGAAACAGCAAAGAAGAATTCAGTGGAACTTCCATAATCAACAGAAGTGTGTGTTATTAACAGTGCATTTTTATTAAGTGAACACTCACCTGAGGGCCAACAATAGCTTTAGTTGTTTCTGCCATTTTTGCCAGGCTTTTAGCACATTCCATTTCTGTAGGGAAGGAAGACCGGTTTCACGTAGTGAATGAGAGCAGTAAGAGCAAGCATAAACTTCTCTGTAGTCTTAATTTAACAGTACACAGACACTATTTTGCTACAAATATTTCAGTCACAGGAAACAGGCAACAGTTCCATTCATTTCAGTGAACAGCTACTAATTTAGAAATCACATTACTGACAGTCTGTAGCACAATCCTGACAACAGATTTAATTCCATCATGACAAAGCTCATTAGGTGCCAGAAAGAACCACTCACCCAAGTTAAGCTTTTTCTCTACCCATGCAACTATATCCTTCGTGTATTTTGACCATGCCTTAGCATAGGACAGAGCTGATTCAATTCCATTATCGTTCCTTAGGAGAACACTATCAATCTCTTCAGCTCTAAGGTGCCCTGAAAATAAAATGTCAAATGCAAAAAAGTGAATTTTAGACATGACCACACAGCAACAGCACAGCTTGTATCAGCCAACTGTGGAGACTAAAGCAGCTCTGATCTTGAGATTCTCTTTAAATGCTAGTTGACACTAAATTGAACTGACAGGGCTTTTAGAACAAATTAAAGGGTCACAGAATTAAATCTTAACAAATCATATGGCCAACATAAAACTTTCTTCTGTAATGAACTAAACAGGAAAAAAATGTATAAATAGCTGAAGTTCATGCTACAACTTCCAATAACACAGAGGTTTTGTGATTTCAATGGGGCTAACTTCAGTTCTAAACACACTTCTGTTAAATACCAATAGTTTCCCCCATAGTAAAAAAAGAAAAGAAAGAAAATTTTAAAATTTGATTATTTCTACATGTCTAAAAACATAACAGAGACCAAAAACACTGTATGTAATGCTTACCTGTGCCTTGTACGTCATCCTTTTCGTGCAGTGATCCCCCGGAATCCACAGAAAGATTTTCAAAAGACTAGCATTCAATAAAATGCAGCCTGTTAGCATCAGCTAAGCAAACAGACGATTAAACACTCAACATATACTAACTATGTGGCGTTTTTCAATACTAACATAACAAGAGAATGGAGTAGAATGCACTCCTGCCCAGTAACTCTGTTCCCTTTTAAATCTACAATGGTTGAAAAAGGCAAGACAATTTAGGTACTGTAGTATAGAAAGCCTTTCAATGTGTCAAACATTTGCCTTTTAAAGCTTTGATGGAGCTGGTTACTTAACAAAATTAAGTTAACTATTCCCCCTGAAAAAAATGGCTAATTTATGAATGAACTTGATGCATAGTCAAAGCATGACCCCAAGTGTATTTTAAACTTTGCACAATATTTCTGAAAACGTATTTTCAATTCAATAGCACAGTACCCTGTCCATTCAAAGTGGATGGAAAGGAAGCATTGTTGCCATTGTCCTCCATCAGAAAGAAAAATGCCCAAATGTCCATTATGGTGTAAAAGCGAACAGAACCTCCCCCACATCCAAAAATAATAAATAAATAAAAATTGGAAAGGAAAATACAAAATTGGACAAAAAAGATTATAAAATGCCCATAGGTAACCTTACCAACATGCACTACAATTTAAAATTAGACTTTCTAGCTCATATGAATCTGGACAATGATAACAGGCAAAGTCTATTAGGCATAAGAAAAAGCTTTAAAAATGTTCAGAATATAAGGCGGGCACTGGGAATGGTGTTAACAGCGTCATTGTCACAAAAATTCAACACGTGTTGCACATGTACAAAAACATTTTACAAAGCATCCCAAGAGCAATAAATATAGGTACAAGTAAAAGTATTCTATTTTCCCAGGAAAAAATGTACTGCAATTTCTATGCTTGCACAACAGATGCCAATTTTGGCAAAATGGTATGTGGACTGGGTGCAACAAATGAAGCATGAACATGCCTCAGTGGAAACAAAATCCGGTTTACATACAATGTGCCAATTGCTTGCAAGTTAAGCATATTAGAAATGCTTAACTTCAATTACACACCCCTTTCAGTCAATCAAGGAAGCTCTCAATGTGACAGAAGGTAAAAAGATTAGCTTCTCCTCTACCAACACACTGGAAAACTGGCTGGCGACAGGTGATATTTTCAGAGAGCTGAAGGTGATATGATGGAAGCATCGCTGCACGCTGTATTTTTAGCACATTCTCTTTGGGGTGCTTCAAAACGAGCCAACATAAAATTGCAAAATTAGTTTGATGAAAGATTGCAGTAGGACAAAAGAAATGAATGAGAAGCAATGCCTCCAATATTACCTTCAACTCTTAAAAAAGTAGCCTATTAGGAACATGATAAAGAAAAAAGATGGCTGCCTCATAAGCACATAAGGGTAGCCATCAAGGGTAGACTTCAGTAATCTTTCGTAATATGGTGCCCTGTGCAAGGCCAAAAATTAGAACCCCCAAATGGATCTTCTCAATTTTGCACTCCCTCGGCTCAGCACCCTGTGTGGCAGAACTGCCTGCACCACCCTATTAACACTTGTTTAGTAAGATTTTCTGCCAATGACAGAGACCACATTGCTTTTCCATTCCTCTAACGTTCCTTGAGACTTCCAGTTTTGTTTTGTCCCCCCTCCCAAATCAGTTGGCTTGCTGCAACCAAGGTTTTCAAGCGATATCAATAGGACAATGCAATATATGAGCAACATTTTAAATTAAGCCTAGTAAATTAGTTAACTCTGGTAACTAGTGCAAGAGGTACAACACAGGTGTAATATGCTTTAGCTACCTGGCCACCCATCAGTTGGGTAGCCATATTTTGTACCAGTCAAAGCTTCAGAACTATTGTTAAAGGCAGCCCCACATTATAATAGTCTAGCCTGGATGTCACTAGTGTGCATGGATAACTGAAGTAAGATCCATTCTCTCCAGACAGGGCCTCAGCTGGTGAGCCAGGCAAAGCTGGTAAAAAGCACTCCTGGCCACTGCTAGCACCTGAGCATCCCCAGTTAGCATCATCCATGTTCACTACCAAACTGCCAGCTCTTCAGGGGTCCACAACCCCACTTAGGACTAGTTGCATATCTCTATCTGGAGGAATCTGTTTCCCCAACCACAATATCTTCATCTTACCTGGATTAAGCATTGACTTAATTTACCAAGTATCATTAAAGCAGCTGAAGCACAAGCAGGGCTTGAAAGTTACGTTTTCATCTAATACAATTTGACACAGTAATTAATTTGCAGCTTCCTACTTCGGGTCTGCTTGGCCCAAGTACCTTAACTACTGTACTTTTGTGTAAAGAAACTTCAAAGAGAAGCTACTATAAATTAGGCCTTATATATATATATTTACATCTAGGAACTACTTATTAGTTCTTAGAAAACATCAGTTTTAGATGTTCATTAGTGTATTTCTACAACAACAACAACAACAACAACACCATTTTAAACTGATCCTGCTGGATAGTAAAAAAAATAATGCTCTCTTCTATAATATTACTAAAGGCAAAATGTATTTTAACAACTTAAAAAAAAATATTCACCCTACCTGACTTTGTCGAGATACAGGAAGACCCAATGTTGAGCTATTATCCACATCTCCCATAAGGAAGTCTGAAACTCTGCCATGAGAACCAGAAGAAAATTCACTCATGCTTTGCCCTGCTATACAAGAACAAAATGTCTACCTAATACTCAGAACAGACAACCACATGGGAATGTTCAGTGTTTATTTAAGGCGTAAGGTAAGTAAAATATAGATACAAAACCTAGATGTGGAACTATTTTACTACAAATTATTTTGAACACTGGTAGTTCAATATTTGGTTCACTGAAATTAGAGTCAACCAAACTGAGAAGGCAAGAGTATATTTTCCAGCCATTGGGTAGACATGGAAAGCATTCAGCTGTCATGTTAAACTATGGCTCAGTGAGATATGAGCGAGCCTGGCTACCTCCCAGGCTCATATGCTTCCCCTCTCCTCATGCTGGGCAGCTGGGAGGAGTCTGGAAGCATCTGCTTTATGACACTGTCTAGCGCCATCAGAACCCAGAACTGTGATTAACATTAACTATGGTTGAATAAACCAGGTTCAGAGGTCACAGTTTGAAATTGGTCTGCTTGAAAGTAATCCAAGTAAACCTCTTGTACAAGAGGAGGGCAGGAGAAGCACGCAAGTGTGTGTGGGAGACTATGCTCTTCAATATCTTGCATTAGCATGTTTCTACAACAACAACAAATTCATTTTAAATCATTGTTCAGTAAGATGTCCAAACACAACCATAGTTTCTTAATTTCCCATTAAGGTACCTTCGCAATTACTGGAGCAAATAGGCAGAGCTACTGTGGGAAATGATTATGAAGAAGCAGTCACAAGAAAGGAATGGACCAGAACACAATGAAATTAAGTTTCTCAGCTAGAGTACTTTACAAATACCCATTCTTTCTCATATTGTAAGAGCAGCATCTACGTAGTCCAAAACAGTATTGGCAGGGGGACAAGTAAAGTATAGACTAACAAATAGACAAAAGTGTCACATTGCAGCAGAGTTCAAAGAAGGTGAAACTAAGGTGCTTCAGGAAACAAACAGAACAGTCATCGTAATTATTTTTTACTCACATGTTGCCAAATGTGAATGCCAGTGTGTCAATAGAAGAGAATATCTCACTTAGGACTTCTCGCTTGTTTTCTTCATTAACTTCCTTGAAGTTTACAGCTAAGGAAGAAAACAAAGAAGAGTAGATTAATCAGATTTTACTTTCACAGGCCATGAAACTGCTTCCAAGTCAAACCACAGGGCTATCTATATAACCTGTTGAAGTAATAATTATGGGGAACATAGAACATCTATAAATTTGACAGTAGCATCTAGGTACCTAAATATTCATTAAATGCAGTATACTGATATTATATATTCTATTTCAGTATCTCTGAAGCCTGCTTTCTACAATTTTAAACTACATTTACCTACATTACCATGAGACCCTCTTCAGGAATGCCATGTTAAAATGACTATGTGTGAAAACTGACAATGTAAAACAATGTTAAGTTTCTGCGCTTACAAAAGCTGCTTAAGGACCTGAGAATTCTCTACATCTCATGACAAGAAGGGAAGTATAACAAGTTCCTTTAGCAAAAGACTTAGATGTGGTAACTGTTTTTCAGAGATAGGAAAACAAAATATAATCTCCGTAAAGGAATAATAGCCCATAATAGATCAGACTAGTTAGGGCTACACCAGACAAGATTATGGAAATCTTTTTCTTTGCAGGAATTACAGAGTAGGATGGGAAGAATGGCTCATTTGGTTTGGTACTGCATCAGAGAGGGAGCAGGATCAATCCTTTCTCCTTGTGCTATTTACCAAATAGAAATCATACAACCTCTCTCCTAGGCATAAATTTCTATTCATCCTATTCCTTCTATTCCTTCTTTCCTATGCACTTAATCAATTATTGCAGATTTTTAATGCATTAAATGCATTTAAACTGTATCATTTCCCCTAAACTATGCATTTTGTCTACATTATTTCCCTAAAATATGTAGTTTTGCATGTTTTCAAATTGCATACCCCTAAAATACACATTTTTTGTACACATTTCCCCAAAAATATGCTTTTGTGCATATGTTTTGAAGCAAAACTGCATGGGAAAATTCGGAGAAGTGCATAATCTGACTGATAACCACATTCTGATCTACAAAAAAAAGTCTGGGACTGGCAATTAGGGTGGCTCATTAAAAATGTGGACCAAATTCATTTTTTTCCATCTGTAATCTCTCTTTCTCAAGCTGCTATTTGCTCTATTGTGGAAAATGTAGAGGCACAGTCAGTGTCACTCAAAGCAGGGTAAACAGCAGCTTTGGTGTGTTCAGTTTACATCCCAATCATTTGCTATTGACCAAAATTTTAAGGATACTAGAGATGCAGTCCCAGTCCCATCACCTCATCTAGTTTAGCCCTGAGATTCATTACTACTAAAATGTTGATACCTAGGAAGATGGGCACATATGGCACTCCTCAAAACAGTTTCAATTTTTCACAGATAGCTGCTTGAAAACAGTTTGTTTGCAAAACAGTGGGGGCTGGGGGTGGGCAGCATACACTTAGAATTAAGGAACAGGGTTGCTCTAAGCACATGCTCTGCTCAGGAATTTTATTTCAATACCATAACAAAGTTCACAATCCTTTTACACAAGAGTTCGCTCCTGATTCTCCCCCAGCAATATTTCTTCATTTCAGAAGCCTAATTTAGGAGGGAGAATGTTATTTTTATGCTAGTGCTAAATGTTAATTGGAATCCTTACTGATCTATCTCAAACCATTGAGTGATCTACCAGCCGATCTCCCACTTCTGCTTTGCAGAACCTCTTACCGATCACAGTAAAATGAACCAATTGGAATCAAATCCTAATCTTCAGTTCAATTTTAAAAATGAAGTATAGAAGAAAAATCATTGGAAGTATAATTAGAAGTTAGAAATAGTAAACTTGTTAGAAAGAAATTTATTTGGAACAAGATCATGTAGCTTACATCATGAATTGTGCAAAAAACCTAAAGTTTCCTGCCAGGTGTGTAAACACAAAAAGATAACAAATATACTAAGCCGGATATTCCATTAGACTTCCTCTGTGAAAGGAAGAGTTTTTCCAGTAAATTGATACAAATGAACTCTCTAGTAATTATGCAATACTATGATAAGCTAATGAGCTACTTAGACTACATGGATTTTAACAGTTAGACAGACAGATATTTTAGGTGTGGTGTGGTGGAAGAGGTTTCATCATACATTCTAAGTCCTGAAAACAATGCCTCGGCATTCATTGAATATGCGCCAAAATCACTTCCGCTAAACTTTAGAATGTATGTTTGAATTCATCATAAGCATTTTAACAAATGAGTCTTGAACTAAGCAATCTTCTATTGCACTGATCATTATTTTCAGTAAGAAAAATGTAAAACTTTCAACATGCCAGGTATCATCAACTACTTTCAGTTTTGTTAAAATCACATGCTTCCCTTGTATAATATTCAAGCAATAAGCCTTCTCCTTGAGAAAAACATATATATAACTGCACATTACAATACTCCTAACACAAATATAAATCAAGATTTAAATTTACATTAGGCAATTGGAGAAAAATTCTGTCAGGAAATCAATTTCCAAACTTCAGACAAATGGTTAACTATGAAAATTAGAAGGCCAGGAAATAAAGCAAGAAAATGCAAAGTATAATATACAATGCAAGTTGTTTAACTATTTTTCTCTAAATATATGTTGCCAGAAGAAATGCACACACTTTCCTGTTCTGGAAGCAATTCTTCATTGCTCCATTTACGACACAAAACATTTTTGGAAGTCAGAAGCAGTAAATTCAGTAACTTAGTTTCATTATGTTTATTTAGGATTGCAGCCCTATGTTCATAATCTGAAATTCCAAACAAGATAAAGATTGTACATTTATGTTTTCTACAAACAGGCAAGCAGACAAATGTAAGATATAAAGTGCAAGATTCCTACCTTCTTCCTGAAACACTTCCCTCCAAAGATTCCTATAGCCTTCCTTTCGGCCATTACTGGCACACTGATATTACTTAACATCAGCTTTGAACAGAGTCTTTCCCCAGGACATCCTGGCTGCACACAATAGCACGGACAACAATGAGTAGTAGTACTGTTTCTATGTCTGGAAATGGCAACTATCTTTGCCTCTACATTTTCAAGTGAGCACACAACTTTACAGAAATGGGAAGGATTAATGTAAACATATGGCACCAACCACCATTTAAAGAAAACAAAACCACTATTCAAAGACTTATATAACAACTTGGCATATCAATCTAAAGGGACACTTGTCAACTACGTAATAAATTTTCTAACTGTATATTTTTCTAAATATTCACTGATTTAAATGTATGCGCTATAGAATACAGTACTACCAGGTTGCCCTTTTTCCAGGGCAAAGACACCAGAAACTTGAGATTACTGCACTTTGCAATTGTTATTTAACAAGTGTTTGTTAGTAAAGCAAATTCACATTTCTTTAGCTGACATGTTTGAAGTTTCTTAAAAGCTTCAAAATTTTGGAATCCAAGATGTTAAAAGTCTTTACATTTCCCCTAATTACATATGATTGGGGGTTGTTGTTTTTTAAAAAGTAACAGGATGTTCGAAGAAAAAACAGATACAAGTGGAGAGTAATGAAAGGGTGTGGCAGGGCAGTGGAATTGCTAATTTTGGAACAAACCACAAGCTTCATATCATGTCTCCAAGGCCTCGTACAAGACTTTTCACCTAAGTTTTGCCTTGTGATTTTAAGCTTTGGATCTCATGCCAGTCTCCTGAAAAATTTATCTCCTCATGGTATTGCAAAATAAATGCTCTCGGGAATTGCAATTTAGTTAACAATCACTATCGTAACTCTCCCAGGCCTCTCTGTTTTAACACAGTAACCACAACACTCACTTAGGTAACCAAATGAAAGTACAAACACACTTACAGGAGATGTATCAGTTTTTTATAGTTACATTATGCTTATTATTTTACGAGAACAATTTATAAATGCAAATGGCATTTCAAAAGTGTTAATGCTGGGCCCCAACAAAAGATAAATTTTATATGGATAATTTAAGTAGTAACAATAGGAGTTTTATCACACGTAGCTAACACAAAAGAAGTCTACCTTGCATGCTTGAAGACAGGCCCTGACTTCAATGTGACTAATTTTAAAACTCCTTTAGGAATATAGATCCAGAATGTAGACTGTATCCTTCAACAAATCTGCTACAAATGAACAGAACTGGTTGATTATGTGTAACTTTGTGTTTTTATACTGTATTGTAAACAGCTCTATGATCCTCAGATGAAGGGTGGTATAAAACTTTAATAAATAACAACTGTTATGACTCTTCATCTGGTCAGCTAAACAACAAAGGATGCTGCCTTTTGCTGAATCAGACCATTGGTCAACCTAACTAGGGTTGCCATTTTTTGAAGAGCAAAAAAGAGGAGACATTTGCTGACTTCTACTTTTAACTATGGATCTCTAAGACAACTCTCATTTTAAATACCCCTACTATATGTAGGCTATAGAAGCTGTGATATACTGCTAGTAGCAATGTTTTTAACTCTAAATAGCCCACCGGACTAGAGAAGCAGGCACCACAACTACATATACCCATGTGACCATAACACTGGCCTACAACCGCCGCTCTTCATCGCCCCGGGGAAGAGGACACAGGCACGCTGCAGAGTGCCCCCATTCCATTCATGAAAAACGGCAGAGTGGGAGCATGAAATGTGGGGCTTTTAAAATTGTTTTTATTTTTATTTTTTAAAATCAGGTTACTATAAACAAAAATACCCCCCCCCAAAAAAAAACAACCTGGACATTTTGCCAAATTTTAAAAATCTGCCCAAACAGAAATTTTAATCCTGAAAAAGAGGATGTGTCCTGGAAAACTAACTCAGTACTGTCCACACTGACTGGCAACAGCTCTCTGTAGTTTCAAACAAGGGATGTCTCCAGACTTACCTGGAGATATCAGGGATTGAACATGGACCTTTCTACATGCAAATCAGGTGCTGTACCAGCTGACCCTTCTATTGTTCTGTTCCTAAATAGAGTAACATCTGAACTTTCTAGAGCTAGGCAAAAGTTTTGGCAGAAAGTCCACCCCCAACCCTCATAATAAAGGCTTAAAGATATGTAACTCCTGCCATCTTACTCTGTTGCTCAGCACCTACACAACGAAACACAAGCTTGAGAGCTGGTCAAATGACATCTGCAGCAGGAAAGGAGGGCATGTTACGTCACTGTACAGATGAACTGTTATTTTTAAATTCTCTGTGCAGGACTACATATGGCACAATAGTAGCCTTGGCATTGATGTAGACTGTACTGAAGATGGTGCAGAAGACAGCAATGAGGTAGTCACGGTTTGAGGTCAAAAGGGATTGCACCTTGCAGCAACAAGGCTATAACGGTGGTAGGAGCTGCTTTCTTGGCTGTGGTGGATAGTATGGCGTGAGGTGGTTTCAAAACCATTATTGTCACTGGGTAGTGCCAGCAAGGCTCTCTCTACCCTGAAAAAGGAGATCTGCTTCAGTGGTAGCATCATGACAAGCATTTCCATCCCTGATGAAAATAAGATTCACAGTGCTAGGGCTAATGAATTAAGACTATTTTTTAAGCAGAGATGAGGAAACTTTTGAGGGGCCCAAAGATAAGATGTGAAAGCCTGACAGACACACTCAAAAATCTGGAGGAACAGTAAAAAAAAGTTATTAAATAATTTATCTTTTGGAATGTGTGAAATGCTTTAAGACACTTTTTACTCACCCCAAAAATACTATTTTTATGTAAAACAGTACAAAGCATTAGAGAACAATTATTTCTTTGTGTTGGGGACGCAGGTGGCGCTGTGGGTTAAAGCCTCAGCGCCTAGGACTTGCCGATCGAAAGGTCGGCGGTTCGAATCCCTGTGGCGGGGTGCGCTCCCGCTGCTCGGTCCCAGCGCCTGCCAACCTAGCAGTTCGAAAGCACCTCCGGGTGCAAGTAGATAAATAGGGACCGCTTACCAGCGGGAAGGTAAACGGCGTTTCCGTGTGCAGCTCTGGCTCGCCAGAGCAGCGATGTCACGCTGGCCACGTGACCCGGAAGTGTCTTCGGACAGCGCTGGCCCCTGGCCTCTTAAGTGAGACGGGCGCACAACCCCAGAGTCTGTCAAGACTGGCCCGTACGGGCAGGGGTACCTTTACCTTTACCTTTATTTCTTTGTGTTATAGACATATGCTTTGAGTCTCAAATATTCAAATGCAAGATGCATTTCTGAACCTAGAACACATGGTGCCCTCAAAGACATGGTTGGATTGCAACTTTTATCACCTACAATCATTGGTTCTGTTGTATGGAGCTGATGAAAATTGCAATCTAACAATATCCGAAGGGCACCATATTGGCTGCCTATGATTTATGGGGTGATACTATGTTCACGAGAGGAGCATGCAGGACCTTTTTTGCTTTTGAATTGCTGCTTGCTTTGTTATGGTGACCTTTAACATCTCCTGTCCCTTTGGCTGGCCCCTCTCTTGTGATCAATCTTTCCACCTCTCTCCCAATATCTGTGACATGGACAGCCTGCTACAAAATATCACAATCCTATATGCATGTCTACTCAAAAGGAAATCCCACTGGGTTCAATGTTGGCAACTCAGGCATTTACAATATCGAGGTTGCAATCCTTTGTGTACTTACCTCTTATTTCTGAGTAAATTATTTGGCTGAGTGATTTAGATGGTGCAGCAATAAAACTGCTATGCCAGAAAGTATGATTTTATGTTAAGTTATAAATTTTATGTTTTAAAGCAGTAAAATAAGTTTTTGCTTGTAAAAAAAATAAGTCACTATTGCATATATTGAGGGACGCAGGTGGCACTGTGGGTTCAAGCACAGAGCCTAGGACTTGCCAATCAGAAGTTCGGCAGTTCGAATCCTGTTGCTCGGTCCCTGCTCCTGCCAACCTAGCAGTTCAAAAGCACGTCAAAGTGCAAGTAGATAAATAGGTACCACTCTGGCGGGAAGGTAAATGGTGTTTCCATGCGCTGCTCTGGTTCACCAGCAGTGGCTTAATCATGCTGGCCACATGACCCGGAAGCTGTACGCCGGCTCCCTCTGTCAGTAAAGCGAGATGAGCGCCACAACCCCAGAGTCGCCCACAACTGGACCTAATGGTCAGGGGTCCCTTTACCTTTACCTATTGCATATATTTAAATTTCCCCCTGTTTCCATCCCCCCCCCCCAAATAGTACTTTCATGACTTCAAAATGTATGGAAGTTCTACTTATGTTAAGTCAGTGGCAGATGGTGTCATCTCTTCTCTCCACCTTCTTCCTCTCCACCTGATACAGCTGGAGGAAGGGAAGATTGCTCTTGCCAGTGGTCTTCAACTGAACTTGAAGAAAGCTTCCCCCATCCTCATTCTATCACTCCATTTCAGCTTCCATTTCTATTTTTCTCCTCCTCTTGGGCTTCCTCCAATGACATGATTTTGGCACAGTGCTGTATGTGGGTCCAAGGACCACAGACTGACCACTGCTGATCTACACGAATCCTGTGTTGTTTCGTAGTTCTGATGGCATGATGGAGACCCAATACTGATGGAGCTCCCTGGATATTCTGAGGGGGCATGCTATTTTGGCTGCAATGATAGTAAGCCTCTAGACCAGGAGCTAAGAGCCCATGGGGAAGATGGAGCCCATGAAGGCTCCCCATATGGCCCATAGTATTCCCTTGCTCCCAAGCAATTTGGCTTGAAAAAAGCCAACAGAACCCAACAACAGAACCCTTCCCAGCTGCAATCTTCATTTTTAAAAAATCCCCCACTGACAAGTGGATTTGAATAATGTGTTTAAAAAGTGAAGTCTAATTGCTATGGGAGGGGAAGCAACATACTGCATGCATGTGCATGGATGTGCATTGCAGGGGATTGGACAGGATGACCCTTGGGGTCCTTTTCAACTGTGATTCTATGTGCTCCATGCACATATGACGACATATGTACTCTGTCAAGTCTGCCCTGTCTACATAGGTTCTACCATTTTTGTTTTGACCGTACCCACTGTTGGCATGTGCCTCTAGCTTGAAGGTTAGCCATTAGATATGTGGCTTTGAAACTGTAAGGTTCCCTACCCTTAGTCTAGGGTTGGGTTGGGTCCCCAGCTGTTTTTGGACAACAATTCCTATCTTCCCTGACCAGTGGCCCTGCTAACTAGGCTTGATCAGAGTTGTAGTCCAACAACAGCTGGAGATTGAAGTTTGGGAAACCCTGGTCTAGACCCAAGAAAAGGAAAGAGCTGTCTCAATTTCTCCAGGATCAGCTAAAGGGGAAAACCAAGTCTGAGTATCTTGCAGAGGCTAGGTTGAACATGCTTATTAAATGACACTCTCGAGAACTGGCTGATGATCAGTAAAGCTCCTGAGAACTGCTATTTGTTAATAATAGTAGTCTCACAGTTTCACAACAGTTTCACAACATAGTTGTTGTTACACTTGTGGTTTCTCTTTCCCGTCTTGAACCCAAAGTTATGCAACAACTGTTCCTCCAAATAAGCTGATAAACCCTGTACATCTAGCTTCAATCCTACACAACAATATACATACAAGTTACCAGCATATCACATATTTCAAATACAGGTGGCGACCATTCCGCACAGGCATTCTGTTCCCAGCTACTGTGTGCTTCATCGGAGTGTTCCCCAGCCCATTACACCTTGCCCTGCCCCCATTCTGCCCTCTTCTGAGTACAAAATAACCCACGTGTTAGCAATCACGCGCCAACTGGACGCGTCTTCAATGGTCGCTACCTGTACAGACATAAATCTCACTGCCTTAAATGAAAACATGCAACACAAATAGACTGGTACTTTTAATTTATAGCAGTAAATGACCTTTTTCTCACTGAGCAATTTGAGTGTATTGGTCTGAGTAAAGACTTGGATAAGCTGAAATATTAAACAAAGATCCCTCCAGAATCACTATGAACAAGCTAAGTCCCGCAGTTCTGTTGTAGTACAGAGCTGTTTAAAACAGTGTTAATTTAACTTTGTAAGCCTACAAAGTTTGCAGTCTAGCATGCACCTGCTGTGTGCTAGCAAGAGAGGAATAGCTCTGTTCCTCATTTAGCAGTCCCCCACATGTCTGAGGGATTGGTTTGGGATTTCCCTCCTCTGGCAAATTATATGGTTGAGTGTCTCTGGAAGTAAATACAGGAGCTAACAGTGCTAACAGCAACATCTGTATTACATCACAAGGCAACTTTACTTACTATATCAAGTTGCAAAATTTCTCCTTTTCCTTACCTTTCACTTTTGCGATGACTGTTCCTGCAGCACTTAGAATATCAACTGAATTAAGACATTGGTGCTTGCTAATGATTGCCTTTAGCACACGCAGGAGTTCGCCCAAACGTTCATGAACAACATGATGCAGACAATCTTGTTTTTCTGAAAAGGAAAGAAAAAAATATTTAACTATAAAAATCTACATGAAGCACTGTAAATATGTTTTACCTCTGATATCATGAAAGTTTAGTCATGTGGACCAGATCTATTTTGCCTTCATAAACTAGTTCCTGCTTGAAATGTGTAAGAACAAGTGTTGCATTTCAAACAGAGCGTAAAGAATCATTTGGGGTACAATTCTACAGTTCTTTGGAAAGGCAGCGCAGGAGTAATTGGAGATATCAGATGTATTATTTAATAAACATTTCTATCATTTTTAAGAATCCCAAAACAGCATTCAACAGTAAAAGAATGCAACAAAGAAAAAAAACATATCCATAAAAAAATAGAAGACCATCATTACAGTACTATAGTCATTAAAAACTGGCATCAATGGTGAGCGAAAGCATTGGGCGAAGAGGAAAAATAAGCAATGGACATAGATCATTGTTTCTGCCTGCCATACTGCAGAGAGAAGTTCATTCCACAGCACAGGTGCAACCACAGATAAAGGCCCATATCCATGTTGCCTCAAAACGGAACTCTGCAGGTTGCAACACAACCAACAGGGTCTCCTTCAGCCACAGTAGTGATATAATGAGTCTATAGGGTGGCGGAAGCGGGGAGAGATGCTCTTTCAGGTAATCTTATATTGAGCTATTTGGGGCCTTACATGTTCATAAAATAACCTTTAACCCAGCTTGCTAACAAACCAGCAAGCAGTGCAGCTCTTTCAGCACATGTGTTATACATGCTGGGAAAGGCCCCTCACTCAGCAACCAAGCCACTTCATTCTGGGTCAGCTGCAACTTCCAAACCAGCCTTAAGGGTAGCCACACAAACTGGCGCAGTCTTGAGGTTACTAATGTATTAGTTCTAGTTGGCTAAGCTAATCCTATCCAGAAACAGGCATCACTGGTGTACTAGTTGAAGCTTGTGATGAGCAGTCCTCACCACTGAGGACACTTGGGCCTCCAGTGAAAGCAATGGAACCAGAAGCATGTACTTGTGGGTCTGGCACTATTCCAGCATAAAACTTTGCATCAATCAGGCTTGAGGTCATTTAAAGAGGTAGCAGTATTTTATTAATTGCTTAAGCTGTTAGCCAGAACAATGGATCAACTCCTCACTACACAAAGACACTGAAAAACTAAAATCAAAGGTGTAACACACTCTCTCTCTCTCTCTCTCTATATATATATATATATTTATATATTCAAGGGGATATATTCAATAATAGGGTTCTTGTACAGCAGATATGTAGAAGTAGGGATTTTGGAAGGCACAGATAGTCATGTTGCCCTACTAAAGGGGACTTAAAAAGCAGTACCAGCAAAGTGTTATTGTTAAAAAGAACTTGAATGCTTTACTGAATTATGTTTAATTGTTTTATATGGATTTCCTAACTTTAAATTGTTTTCAGAAGTTTCTGTACATCACACAGCGAACAAGAGTTACTCGGTGTCTGCTAAATGGAAAAAATCAATAATGGTGAAAACTGCCTATCCAGATACAAGCTTTTGTAAACAGATACTGGCAAGGTCCACCAGGCTAAGGCCCAAAAATGAGCTTCTTGAGCTCATTTTGCTCACCTCAAAGGGAAATGCAAGTATCAGAAGCTCAATAATTCTCTGCAGTTCTGATTAAAACCAGAGCAAGAACCCTGGCTATGCCCTGCTTTGAACAACTACTTCAACCCAACCCCTGCAAGTACCCTTTTGCCCTAAAGAGTATCCTGCTAATGTTTGGAGGAAGGGAGAATTCCCAGTCAAGCAGACTTCCTCAAACCAGCCCCCTATAGAAATTGCAAGTTGGGAGGATGCCGTTACACTCAGGTCCTGGTTTTGAGCTTCCCATGGGCATCTGGTTGTCCACTATGAGAAGAGGATATTGGACTAAATGGGCCATTGGTTTGATACTGCAGAATCTTATTATGTTCTTCAAACACCTATTGCAATGCCTTTCGGGCTGCTTTCAAAGGATGCCACAGGTCAAACTGAGGGGGCAGGCAAAAATTGACATACTGAATTTAGGTAAGATAGTGTTTCTCTATTGTTTGGCCTATTGAGTTGTTTGGAAGGGATGCCCTTGGCAAACCTGTTTTGGGGGTACCCCATATCCAACAGGAGAACCTCTTTCCCCAAGGTCACCTCCATGGAGGGTAGACATTTGACCCAACTCCCAGTTTTCCTAAAGTTCAGCCACTCATAATTCCATAGTTGCTTTGCCTCCATTTCTCATTGAAAAGAGGCCTAGAACTAGTATCAAAGCATAAATCTCTGGATAATAAGCAACTATTGCAATAGTATATTGCAAAATAGTTGCAATAAGCAACTATTTTACTTTTAAAAGACAACTGTTTAGGGAAGTTTTTAATGTTTGATGCTGTATTGTTTTTAATATTCAGTGGCTGGGAAAACCCAGCCAGATGGGTGGGGTATTATTATTAATAATAATAAAATATTTTTATTATTTTTATTACTATTATTATTTGTTTGCTCTGCTTTCACCTGCCATTTCACTCATCAATAATTGTGATATCGTCCCACTGTCTTTGGTCAGTGGTAGGGCTTCTCCTAGGCCATGGGTCTCTGCAGGTGCAACCATACCGACTCCTGCCATGTCTTGACATGGGATAAGAAATATAATTATGCATATTGAGGAACTTACTGTTTTAGAATCAGACTGTTTTACTGTTATTGGCTTATAATACTATGCATTGAAGAACAGTGTAAATAATAATTTATATGTAATAACTAGTATGGAAAAAACTAGACCTGCACTACAACCAACAACTTTAACCTGTTCAGCCAGACAAAATTAAACACAGCACGATAAAATATCTTCCTGAATGAAACAAATTATGGGCATAGCTAAAACAAATGGGAATTTGAGGAAATATCTGCAATACAGAAATTCTAGTTTTGAAACTTTACCTGCATTCCAATTTGCTTTGGCACCATAACCCTTTCTTTTATTCACAAGTCTAGATTTAGCAAGGCAAAACGATGGCCTTCCTGAATGAAACTTCAACAGAAAAATCACAAGCAAAAAAGACAAAACTACTTTATTAGAGTAAGCCAGGGAGGAACAGGATGGTGAAAATTCCACCTCTGAATAAATTTCCACATATTCAGGTCCTAGAACAACAATTCAGCCTTCCAATGTTTGAAGCTGAAACATTACGATACTGTATAAAACATTTCCCATAAATAATTCCTTTATGGAAATATTATCATGTAGAAAACAATAAATGCTTTACCACACAAGTAGTGTACTAGAAAGGCTTTGACCTTTTCAGTTAAAATATCATGAAATTTTAGTAAGGTTTTACACATCAGATAGCAAGAATCAAATGTCAGTTGATAATCTTAAAAAACTTGTTGAGATGCTGCAATTATTTTCCAGTTTCAGACACAGAAGCCCCAAGTTGTTGTTAAACACACAATTTACCTGCTTTCCAATTGGAATACCTTTGTCTAACAAATATTAACTTACAATAATGGCCTCACAGTTAATAGATTCCGCCCATCCAAACACAAAATAAAGTTCCATAATCAAGCTTGTCAGCTTCAACACAACTTCCTGCCAAGTCAGTTTCAATTACATTACATGCAGTTGAGAAAAGCACTGTTGTATAAGCCAGGTCTTCTTTTGCTAGACACTGTTTATGAGACTCAAACAATCTATCACCCATGGATGATGTCAAAAGGGTGTGAGTCCAAGACCCCCTGTAAATTAGTTCTTTAAAAATATTTTTACCAAATTAATAATGAATAATAAAAATGATTCAAATATAATGTAGAATCGTTGCTGGAAAAGCCTCTGAGAAGGTAGACTTGAGAACTGCAGTTCTCACCATACCCACTTTTACACTTTTGCCTCACCTAATTTTGCACTTCAGCACACACACACACACACACACACACACACCCCCCAGGGTTGACCATGGGTCAATGTGTCCCCTGACCTGAAAACAAATGGCCACTGCTTTTGCATCTCTGACTTTTCTCATTTCTAGTGCCTACATAAGAGCTCTACTCTCAATATGATCTTACCAGGCTTGGGTGCAATAACACTTCAGAAATCATGTTCTCATTAATGTAACCTAAAAATAAATAGGGTTTTTGATCCCCAGCCCAAAACTATTGGTTCACATTGAATTGATTTTTAACTGTAAACCCAAAATCTCTCTCCCTGTCATATTGTGGGAATAGCAAGTATGCATAAACAAGATTATAGAGTTATCGCCTCTAAACCAGTGGTGGATGTGTGGATGAAATTGAACTCAAAGCCACTTACTTCACAGCCATGTCTGTCACTTTCAGATCTACCATACTTTTCTGTGTATAAGATGAGGGTTTTTTAATGATAATATACCTTTTAAAATTGGGACTCGTCTTATACATGGATAGTGCAGAGTGGGGACAGGGGATTGGTTTGTGCCACGAGCAGGAGATTGTCAGCGATGATAGGGTGGCTGATTGGTGGCTGCGGCAAGTGTTGCTGTCGATTGGTTGCTGTAGCTGCAATTGGGCAGGCAACTGGCGGCTTCTGCACCGTGTTCATTTAGCAGTGTTGGTCAGGCAGGGGTGAGCAATGTCCCCCCAGAGGGACGGAGATAGGGGGAAGTCTTATACACGGGGGTAGGGGTTATACACGGGAAAATATGGTATGTCCTGATTCAGAGAACCTTTCTTACTCTCTGCACCTGATCAGTCAGCCATGCTGCATTGCAACCTATTTTCTAATTTAAGAGCACATTGACAAACTTGTATCACAGGGAGCCAGGTATAGGAAGAGATAGGTATAGGTATAGATGAAAATCTCTACCATAAATGCACATCCTCTCTGAACGTTTGAGATTTTTAATGTAAACCTTCAAATTTTAATTCTAATTTAGTTATTACAAAGTTGAAATGTTCAATATAGTCCAAGTCACAGCACCTCAATTTTCTCTCCCCGACCCCAACCTAGACATGGGGGGGGGATAAAGTTTGACATTATAAATCAATATTTAAAAGGAAGAACAAACACGCTGAAACTAGATGCTTGAAAATATTAAAACATGGAAATATAATTTTTCTAATAACTAAAATAGCACTGGGACAAATAAAGTAATTAGCAGATCCTTTAAAGTACAAAATACATAAAACAATCCAGGTTGATTCTGCATTTGAAACTCCCCAATGAACATTGCAGACTTAGCAAAAATGATCAAACAATGAATTGTGTTGCTGCTGTCTGACACACAGATCTGCAACTATTGGAAAAAATCCAAGTTTAACTCATCACACAATTTCCCCAAGGGAAAGAACACACTACACTATACTGAATGTTCTCTAGAAAATTAGGGAACATACACTCACAACAAAATTGACCAGAAAGCCACCTGCATTCTTTTCCTGTACAAATGATACAAATAATGCTATAAATACTTTTAGATTAATGGAGAGTCATGAAAACACTAACTATTAGCTGCACATTACTGAATACTAATGGAACTAAAATGGAAAGGAATCCTAAGCAAGGAAAAGAGTGTTTCTTTTATTTTCACTGGAGGGGGGGGGAAACAAATCTGAAGATGTACGTACATATTTCTGTCTCACATGCATAAAAGCTACACTATGCAGAAAACCATCAATAAATAATGAATTTGTTTTAGAAAGTCTACCTGGATCTGGAAATTGGTGCTTTATTATAACTGGCCTTCTGTATAAAAATCCACATTATAGTTAAAAACATTTAGTTATTTTGTAATACCACAATATCAAACTGAATAGCTGACTATTTTGACTAATGTGTTATGTATAAATAGTAGCTGTATCTAGATTTTGGAATAAAAGTGACTGAAAACCCCCAAATAGTTGCTGGCATCAAGATGTTCTATTTGAAAAAAATGCTTCAAAATAACTTTGAGAAGTTTCAAACTGGAAGTCTCACATCATGTGTACATGAGGTGAAAGCCATGAGGAATATTAAGTTGAAGTATGTACCTGCACGATTACGTGTGCAAAATGCAATGTGTATGAAATGTGCAAATTTCCTTTCAGCAACCCTTTCACGCTTCTCACCATTGTGTCTCAGAGACAATAGAGGAGTGCACTTTTGAGGGTGAAGTAAAACCATTTGAGAGTTACAGCGTCTGCTGTGGCTGCAGAGACTGATATGGGAGAGACATGTTTTCTTGCAGCGGGGGCAGATGAAGGTGTCCAGTTGTGCTGCTGCAGATGCACCATGGTGTTTATTCTTCCTATGCTCCTCCCAATGGTCATTCCTCCTCTGGTCACTGCTGTGGATACACAATCTGATTGTCTCCAGGCACTGTAGTCATCTGCAAGGGATTCCCACATGGCAGGGTTGAAGTTGCCATGTGCCTTCATGTCTTATGTGCAGACATTTTTGTAACAGGCCTTGTGCCTGAAGCTAGCTCCCTATAGAGCACATCCCTGGGGATCCTACCATATTTTATTCTGTTGACATGACCAAGCCAGCCTAGATGTCGCTGAGACAGGATCAGCAAGACATACTGGGAATGTCTTGCTGATTAGTGGCTGAAGAGGTCAAAAGCCTTCATCAGGTCTATGAAGGCAACATACAAGGGACATCTCTACTCTTAGCATTTCTCCTGTAGCTGATGCAATGAGAAAATCATGTTGACCTCTGAGCTCTAAAGACACATTGACTTGGGAAAGGACCCTGCTAATGAGTGACTGTAATATGTTGAGATCTACACAAGCAAAGGCTTTCCCCACAGTACTCAACAGGGAGATTCCATGGTAGTTATAGTCATGGAAGTAACATTTGCTCTTTTAGAGGGTCACAATGCTGGAGTCGCACATGTCTTGTGGCACGGATCCTTGTTCTCAACACTGCAAGAGGTGGCTGTGGAGGTGTATCATGAGGAAGGAACTGAAGCCGGCTTTCAGCACGTCTGTTGGGATCCTGTCCTATCCAGGGGCTTTGGCCAACAGTTGCTGGCAAATTGTCTGGCAATCTGCTGGACATCGCTCCTTGCCTCTTTTTGCATGACACATGCTTGCAGCTCACAAGAGCCTAGTGCTTTGCAGCAATAACAGGCTCAATGTCCTTTAAATGGTGGGCTCAAACCAGTCAGGGATCTGTTGCTCTCTTTTGCAAAAGGAGGACATAGCTGTAATTCTATGATGTAATTCTGCCTTGCTTCGAAGGTACTGACTCACTTTGAAGTTTTGCTGTTATAACACAAAATAATCTTGACAATACCAAAAGATTTGCCTTTTTGTTGCAAACACTGAAACAATGAAATCTGGACAATAATTTGGAAACTTATAGTACTAATAGTGAATGGAGCTTCTATAGAGTCACCTATTTGGTTGCAGTAGCACAGCCACAACTTAGCAGCTTATAGTATACAGTTAATGCTTTGCATGTATAAGCAATATCCCAGGTTATATAACTGGCATCTGTAGCTAAGAGACCCCAGGACCAGCTGGGATCAAAACTTGGGAGACACTGCTTTTCTTAATACTCTATTACTTCAGGCTGCATATTTTAATGTTCTCCTACCTGCACAAAATGGGACACGGGTGGCACTGTGGGTTTAACCACAGAGCCTAGGACTTGCCGATCAGAGGTTCGGCGGTTCGAATCCCCGTGATGGGGTGAGCTCCCGTTGCTCGGTCCCTGCTCCTGCCAACCTAGCAGTTCAAAAGCACGTCAAAAGTGCAAGTAGATAAATAGGTACCGCTCCGGCAGGAAGGTAAACGGCGTTTCCATGCGCTGCTCTGGTTCACCAGAAGTGGCTTAGTCATGCTGGCCACATGGCCCAGAAGCTGTACGCCAGCTCCCTCGGCCAATAAAGCGAGATGAGCACCGCAACCCCAAAGTCGGCCTTGACTGAACCTAATGGTCAGGGGTCCCTTTACCTTTACCTGCACAAAGCAAGTTAGCATAAAATAGAGATAGCTGCGGTTGAACACCTTTCCTTAGAACGCTAGGTTTTGTGTGGATGGGTGAGTGGATGTATGTACTTTATATGGAAGGCATTCAAACATGTGTTGCCCTCAGCTGCAAAATAACTATCCAGGAAAAGTTTTACCACCCAATTCTGATAAATGTTTAAATTGACCCTAAGATCAGGTTTGCAAAGGCTCTGATTGAGCTATAAAGAATGAGTTTTCACAGGGAAAGCCACGGAGCAAAAAAAGGGGGGCATTTGGAAACAGAACTTTTAAAGAACAGACCATGCCTGGAAAGAGCAGAGGAAAGGTAGGTGTGGATGATTCCCTCAAGGGCAAAAGATGGACAATATCAGACACATATGACAAAAGACATGAGGGGCAAGGGCTTTCCAAAGTAATGAAAACTTAAGTCTTCTGTACTAAATACACTCTTCCCTTTAGCTGTAGCATACTATCACCAAGTCAAAAGCTGCCTTGTAATAACATTACCAGATCAAAACATCCTAAGTCTCAAACAATAAGTGCCCTATTGTCAGGAAGAAAACTTCTGGAAGCTCTAATCCTTTTATTTACTTGAACTTTCAGTTACTGGAACATATTTTACTTGAGTATTGAGTGGATCATTTTGGAAATAGCCTACCTTTCCACATGAATTAAATATATCTAACAATCAATTGTGTAAAAAATGATAGGAAGCTGACAAGTATTATATGAAATGAGAATCACTTCCAACACATTTAATTGCATTAACAAGTGGAAGATTTGTTTGTATAAATGAGGTTAACAAACTTTTAATAGACATTTTCAATTTTTTATTTGCAGCCAACACACTAGTGAGCTTATTTCACAAGGCAAAACACAAAGCTGTATACACCTACCAAAAATTTATTTAGAAGCCTGAGCAGTTTTAGGTTTGGGTAACTTGGAGTTACTCAGTTGTCCAGTTATTAGTAGACATAAGGGAGTTCTGTACAAGATTATAATTAGCCAATGAAGTTCAGCCTAAGTGCAAGAAAGTCTGCTGATCATGAAAATGTTTAATGTTTATTTGTCCAGCAAAGGGTCCAAAGGCACACTACAAAACTATCCCAATTATAACAAGTACAAATTATATTAAAATCATAAAGTAAAACCACAAAATCCATCAATAACGAAACCAGCAAAACAGCAGTACAGTGGTACCTCGGGTTAAGTACTTAATTCGTTCCGGAGGTCCGTTCTTAACCTGAAACTGTTCTTAACCTGAAGTACCACTTTAGCTAATGGGGCCTCCCACTGTGCCGCCGCTGCACAATTTCTGTTCTCATCCTGAAACAAAGTTCTTAACCCAAGGTAATATTTCTGGGTTAGCGGAATCTGTAACCTGAAGTGTATGTAACCCACTGTACAGATAACTGCAATGCAATAAGAGGGAAAATATCCACTCAAAGACCAATGCATTGATGGATCAGATAAAAGGACCATTTAGTCCAGCAATATGCGTCTACAGCAGCCAGATAGATGCCTCTAAATATTCACAGGCATTGTAACTGCCTTTTCTACACAGCTGGTGCTCAAAAGCTGCTTCTGAACATTTATGAATTATTTCTTTACACAATTTATGTACTGCTTAACTGCAAACATTTAAAAGGGATGCACATAAATTATGGAAAAAAGATTTTTAAACAGTTAAAACATTAAATCTAGACCTTAATCAAAAGTCCTATTGAAATTTTTTTAAAAGCATTGGTAGGGACTGCAAATTCAACTGAACTCAACCGGAAGGGAGTTCCACAAAACTGGGCGACAATGCTGAACACAGAGATTCTCATGAGTACAATGTTTCTGAGCCCCGGGAGACCACTAATAGTTGCTTCCTTGAAGTTTGGCTGGCATTCCCCCAGGCCCCAGCAACACTTGTGCTGCCTTTCCAAAGTCAAGTTAAGTCAGGCCTAGTTATCCTTCCAATCTCGGTGCCTCACTTTCCTGGCTTTGAAAAGTCAGAATGTGGGCAGGGTGTCAAATTTTGGCCTCTCCGCCCCTGGTGTGCAGCACAAGACAGTGTCAAAGTACACTTACAGTCCACTTGGTATGAAAAGTTGGACCAGCCTGCTCTTCAACCTTAGTGATTGGGCAGGGATGTAAGGGTTTAGGCCAGGTTTCCTCAAACTTGGCCCTCCAGATGTTTTCAGCCTGCAACTTCCATGATCCCTGACCACTAGGGTCAGGGATGATGGGAATTGTAGTCTCAAAACATATGGAGGGCCGAGTTTGAGGAAGCCTGGTTTAGACAGTCCTTGAGGTATCCTGGACCCAAGTTGTTAGGGCCTTGTAAATTAATGCAAGAACTCTGAATCTGGCCCAGAAGTGTATGGGTAGCCTGTGCAATGCTTTGAGAACCAAAGTTATGTGTTGTCAATGCATAGAAGAGATGATTAACATGTAACACTGATTACTGCAAAATAAGATCCTATTATATTATCTTGACTCACATATCAAAAGAAGACCTTATAAAAAAGCAACCTGTAACTGACCAATTATCTCTGGGAATTTATTTTTTTTATGCAATACAATTTATTTCTTACATATAAATTAGAAATAAACCTTTCTTCCTACATGGAACCCAAGGTGGCATAAATGTGATCCTAGGAAGGTCTGCCATTCCATCTCTTAAAATGTACCTGAAGCTGTTCAGAACTGTCATGTTTACTTCTCTCACTGAGTGAAAAACTCATTACAATATTTATGTGGGACAGCTACAGGCCAACAGGTTTATAAACACCACAGCACTTCTATGCTGCAGATTTGTAGCTGCGAGTTTAGGAACTTATTGTTGCAAGCATCTTCCGAATATGGAAATTTCAATGATTTGAGTACACTGGATCAACAGGTGTCTCCTTTTCTCACACTGTGGAATTCAGTCTTGAGTACCATGCGACCATTACTTCAACCAAAATGTAACACCAATATTTAAGGGTTTTTAAGATACAGCAAGAGATATGTGCTGTCAACTATGGTTTATCCTTGAAAAATGCCTTATTCTTAGTTTTCCTCAAGCAATTCAGTATTTCAGTAAGGCAACTTGTCAAACACCAGCAAGCCAGTTCTTCCACATTCACATTTAAATTTACGGAGCAACTCTCCACTGGGGAGGAAGCACTGCCACAATGCTGCTTTTCATCAATTTCAAAATGTTCTATGCCTCATTCCTTTAACTTCTTGAATTTTATATGCCTTAATATTCCAGTCTCATCCAACCCAGATGCATTTAGGCAAGCTAAGCAATATAATATCCAATTTAGCAACTTCTCTCTAAAATTAGGCTTTTAAAAATGAGTGCTATTACCAAGGAGTGATTTCTGGAATTTTGTTTACCTGATGTGGAGTGTTCAGAAATTCTAATGCAAAATAAACAGAAAGCCATTTTGAAGCTCCATTAAGGAACAAAGCTTATTTAAGTAGCTATCTACGTTCAAACTGTAAGCAGTTTGCATTTCCTCACAGTTCTTCACTCACATTTTTATAGTATTATCGGCACCACACAACGGTAGTCAGTCATCAACTGTCATATAGTATAACACCGTTCCATTTTATATATATATTTTTAGCCAACAACTTATAGAACAATTCTGTCAGTTATACATATAGCATTTCCAAGATTTCAGAGTCCTGTTTTTCTCTCCCTAAGGAAGCACATGAAGCACAGCAATCCATCAGGGTGAATGAGAGGTCTGTGCATGTCTTCAGTATCTTCATCCAATCCTCTCTCTCTCACCTTGATATAAGTTATTGATCCACCAGACCATGCAGCAAGCAGAGAAGGGCTGTATGGGGACACAGAAGTTTACAGATCTCCCTCCCACTGACCCCAGTAGCCCCAACTGCTGTATATTCATGCATGTAGGGTGTCCTCTGTGGGCAGGCTTGTACTCTTACTATTTTTGAACAGCTTATTTAGACTTTGAACTGCTACTTGCTTTCAAGTAAAAAAAAAAAAAAGCTCTACTGCATAGGTTAAGGTTTTCAAGTATTAACCTGTTTTATCAAAAGGCTGCCAAAATCCAGAAACACTAGTTGGTCTCATGGCCAACATTAAACTTCAGAGTCACAAAAATCTGACTCCCAGTGCCAGATTTAGATAGGTGGTGCTCTTTTTTAAAGTAAATACAAAGCTCCATTGCTTTCAAAATGGTACAGCTAATCATATGTTCACTTTTCACCCGCAGAACTTATTTCCAGAAATTCGGGTCTTCAGCTAGATTGAATCCTTTAAAAAATTGAGAATGGGATCTAAAGAACAGTAGATGCCAGCAGAAAAAACTACTTCTTGCTGGAGAGGAGGTTGTTGATTTTCCTTCCCAAACACAGCCCTTTGTGCCACATTGGGAAGCCATCTGGAGTAACACACCCTCAACAAAAACATATGTATATGCCCAACAACATTACTACATAAATTGTTAATGAGCTATAATTGTTTTTAAAAAATGTTTTTTAAAAAAATCTACTTTCAAACTCAACATAGTATTCAAAAGTTAAATACAAGGTAAAGTAGAAATAGAATCAAGTCACAACACACACACACAGACACACACAGGTGTGTGTGTGTCAAAATTAATGTTTGAATTTAATATTTGACTTTTTTAGCATTCTAACCTGTCATTTGTCCTGTACTTTCCCATTTTCTAAGCAACTGAATAAACGAAAAGGCTATTCTCTTCCAGTCTACCTAAGCAAAGACCACACAAAGCAAGGATTATGGGATTAGAGTGTTAATAAAGAGGTGGACTTTGCTTTGTCAACCTTAAGTAGTATCTTACTACAGAGGTAGCCCAAGATATTTTGCTGCCTGCAGCAGAAAATATAACGCTGATAAGAACAAACCAAATAAATGAAAATTTGACTCCACTTGTGAATATGCCAACATTTGCTACCTGAGGGGGTTGCCTTAACCTGCCTAAAAGGCTTTTTCTATTTACTACTTTGCAGCAAAAACTTTCAGGGTCTATGCATAATGCTTTATTTTTAACAACACTTCTGACTTTTTATATGCAGCAAATGGTCCAAAGGCATAATAACTATGGTATCTGAAGTTTCATTAAGAAGTTTCAAACTAATTGACCTATTACTATTTTCATATACAAAGCATGATTGGATTGGCTGACAATTGGCTAACAATCCCATTTCAGTTAAAACAATGCTGTGTTCTTGACCTGCTCTGTACATTTTGTGGCTTTATAAACCAGAGCTTCACACATTTGTGCACAACCACTTTGAACTTTCTTTCACACAAGTGGGAAAACATGGCTTAAAGGTGGCCTCCAGATCGCAGCTTGTCTGGAATTAATTAATTATAATCTACAATTTTAAAAATCATTTAAAACTAATTAAACACTAATAAAATTAAACAATATATATAAAAAGATCTACTAAAATACAGATAATAGCAACTATAATAAAATCACAGCACTAGCCCTTTCCTTGGAAATAGATAGTTCCTAAAAGCCTTCAGAAATAAGATGATCCTTCACCTGCCAGCGGAAGGACAAGTAGGGAAGAACTTCTTGAGACTTCAAGCAGCAAAATTCTAAAATAACACTATTCTAACTTGATAGCTGTATGCTAACTTGAAGTATCTCAACTTTGAGGACTCAAATTTAAGGCTGTCTTAAAAAATGTGTATCCCACTAAATCCCAAGAACTTGTAAGAGTCTTTATTTTACAATTTTAATTGCAAAAACATAACACTGCTCCTGTTTGATAGTGTACCAGTTCCCCCAAATTGTAACAATCTTTCCAGCAGCAAGATAACACACAGTATGCTTTTAAGTAAGCTAAGTGTTAGACCAAGTGGTGAGAGGCATCTCAAAATGCTATGTAAAGAACCATCAAATTTTATTGAAAGGCAAGAGATGAGGTCCAGTTCTTTCCCGAACTTTACACTCACAAAGCACCGTTTAAAAAAAAAACTGTGGAGTACTGCAAGACAAGTTTTTCTCTAGGCTTATCACACAGCACTCCTGCAATATTTAAAAACAAAGCTGTGGCAGGATGCCAGTTCTGTGGGAAAGACTCACTTGATTGGTCCTGACCAGGTGGCTACAGGCTCTACAGATGCACCATGGGATAAACCCACAGGAAAGTGCCTCCTTTAGCACTTAATTTTTTAAAATGAATCCTCTTCATAACAGCTTTCCATCTGCAAAGAGTTTTCCAGATTCATTGTAATATTTAACAGCTAAATAACATCCATAATGGAGGTTCTAATGTAAAGAACCTCTTGGATGAAACTGTCTAAATGAAGAACATTCAGGTGGACTTTCAGTAATAGTACAGCATATGGCTGAAAACCACCATTTAATTCTTTACTCATTTATTTAGAAACCGCTTTCGGGATCACACACCTAGGCTGGTGTAAAGTTAACACAATATTATATGATAATATTTCTCATATGAAACATAAACAGGTGCAACTACAGGTTACTAAAAAAAAATTAGCTGCTGTATTTGGTATAATTAATTTTCCTGAACAAAATGCAGTTTTATATTGTGATACTCTGTAAACTCAAGAAGCGTTTTATAGTATCTACATATGGCTGGTCTCTTACTGACGACATCTATTTAAGTTTTGCATACCACTGCAAGTCTTCCCAGGGACAGTTAACTAGTGGCATGGAATAGTCATCACTGGTGCTCTAGATGAGTTGTATCTTATCCTATTTTGAAGGCATGTAATGCCACAAAAATTATATATAGTAAATTATCTCCTACTCAGCTTACTGTTGACATGAAATGCCAGTGCAAATATTTATCCAAGTAATGTTTCCTAATTTGAGGAAACAGCTGCATGGTGAGTGTCAGGTTGAGTACACAGTAACACCACATACTAGATCTACCTACTTATAGTTTTAATGAAGGAGCACCAAGATGGAAGTGTTCCAAGTTATTACACGTCCTTTGAATTAATGTTAGACAGTAATAAAAATGAGTGAGAGTCAAAGAAGATTTTACCCAATTTCCAGTATTCAAAACTCGTAGGTATAATCTAAGTAAAATGAAGCACTTCCAAATCAAACCGGTTTCAATGGGCAAGATAAGCATGTACTTAAAAGTTCTTCCTGAAAGCATTTTGCTTCACCCTCCTTCTTCCCTAAGAGCAAAATCCTGTGAGTCTACTCAAGTACCTCTTACTGAGTTTAATGGGGGTTTACCCAAGCTAAGTGGATGTTCCTATACGCTGGCAGAGGAAGAAGAGTGCGGGGAGAGCGCACCACCCCAGCAGTGCGATCTCGGTGGGGTGCCATTGTTTTTGCCCACCTGCGCTGGGCGCCATGCCCACAGGATGTGCGCCACACCCCTGGGACGCACGCCAGTCCCACCCCTGCCTGCTGTTCCTATAGGATGTTCCTATATTTGAAGACAATGCTAACAGCTATACAATCAAATTTCAGAGAGATTACTCACCACCCTTAATTATTCACTCAAAAAACTGCATAAAACATACCTTAGATGATAAGTTCTACACAGGTCCCTGGGATCTGTTTGCATGAATGGTGGCGAACACCATTTTAAAATTAATACAGGCTTTAATATATGTATACATACAGGAATGTAATATTCCTAAGGAAATTGTTTTACTAAATTACAGAAGTCTCCCAAGGGCCACATTTTGTTAAAAAGCCTCAGAGTGTACCAGTTTCAGATTTTTTAAAAAATTCTGACAAATTATGAAAGCTAAAAATATGGCATTTTGAATAAGAGTAATTTTCAATGCTTTTTCATGCATCTTTTGAAAAAAGTAAAGGGAATGGTGTAAAATTTACTGTATTTTAAAACTGAAAATAGGAATGAGTCAAAACACTGCTAACAAAGTTTCTTGCATTAATAATACTATTCTAGAATACATTTTAAGTTAAAAATGTATTAAAAGTTCCACAGGAGTTGAGTTTAAATGCTTAACTACACTTGCTCATGAAACATACCCCTACCAACTGTTGATCTTTGACACTATAGCAACAAGTGAACATTTGTTCAGAAGGAATGCAGAGTATGCGATTGGGGGAAGGGGAGGTGATCACAATTTAAGTCAGCTAGATTGTGAGACTTAAAAGTTAATTGGAACTCTAAGCTATCATTTATTGCATGGATTTCGCAGGTAATTTTGATAGTACATAGATTTAATCTGAATCATTTAAACATAGCTATATTATTCAATATACTCTTGAAATTATCTGAATACGGAGAATGTGGGCCTTCAACACTTGAGGCTAACACTGATATATTTACCTAAATCTACATCAACTTAAAATGTATTCCCAAATAATCCCCTACCAGAGATCCCCAAATGTTTGCTGGCAAACATTTTTTCTAGTAGCCACAATGGCTTGACACTCATGTTTCTTTTTCCACTTGCGGTGAGGTTCTTTTGCCAGGTAATTTTGCCTGGGTTTTTACAGAGGCTTGCTGGGAAGGATGTGCAGGTATTTGTGCCAAGCCTTGTAGGCACCACACTATTGCAGAATCTCAGTCTAGCCTGATAGTATTTTTGGAAAGAGGCATAATCAATCTCTCAGAACTGTTCACAGTTATTTTCCAACATGTTAATCCAATAAGAAAGTATATTTAGATGTTCTCTCCACTGGTCACCAAACGTAGGTTTATGGTTACCACTGTAACGATATTTGCAGGTGCTGGATATATCAATAAAATTCCTTTGGCCTGGAGTTTCCCTCTGTCAAGGAAGCATGTGTGGGATGCCCCATGTTACCTTAAAGACACAGACAGGCATAAACAAAGCTTCAAGCACCATAAGAGAGCTACAGGAATTGAAGAAATATTCAGAAGTCTTCACTTACTAGTTATCAAAAGGTCTGAAGAACAGAACTCATGGGATACATAATGGAGCAATTTTCACTGAGTCATTGGAACTTGTGGTTGCCTCTTGCAATTCAGTCACAAGCAGAATTGACTTTATCCACTCCTAGTAAAGGTAAAGGGACCCCTGACCATTAGGTCCAGTCGTGACCGACTCTGGGGTTGCGCGCTCATCTCGCTTTATTGGTCGAGGGAGCCGGCATACAGCTTCCAGGTCATGTGGCCAGCATGACTAAGCTGCTTCTGGCAAACCAGGGCAGCGCACAGAAACGCCGTTTACCTTCCTGCCGGAGCGGTACCTATTTATCTACTTGCACTTTGACGTGCTTTCGAACTGCTAGGTGGGCAGGAGCAGGGACCGAACAACAGGAGCTCACCCCGTCACGGGGATTCGAACCGCCAACCTTCTGATCGGCAAGTCCTAGGCTCTGTGGTTTAACCCACAGCGCCACCCGCATCCCTTATCCACTCCTAGCAGCATTCAATAAATTTAATAAAGCACATAATGGTAGCTGTACAGAGCCAGCCACACATACAGAAAGCACATGCAACAATACCAAGCAGTCCAATGGTCAGGTGAATTTTAATCTTGGAGTGGTACCATGTCCTTACTCAATAAAAATCACCCAATGTATCAGAAGAGCCACAGAATTAATTTCATACCCAGCAATGATTTGATTAGATTTCTGCATTGCAGGGGGTTGGACTAAATGACTCTCAAGGTCTTTTCCAACTCTATCATTCACAGCTTTATATATTCACTACACTCTAGATTGCACAACACTCTGTTTTTCAAATTGGAATTCTAAGTAGCTGTCATTCGGTGTCTGTGTCCTACTCAGCATAATCAAACCCTAAAGAGAGCTTTCCAGATATTATAATATCTGAAGCACCTATAATGATATGCAGCCAATCCATACCATGTAAAAGTCCTGATGATACTGGAGGGTGTCTGGTTTACTGATAACCTAGACGTCTGTGACTATTACATAAAATATGATTTGATGAGCCGTAGTTTTACCTCATTGTTTTATAATTATTGGTTGTGAGAAAAGTGTTAATTTGCTGATTTATTTGTAATTACATTCTCTTGGAGAGGCAATACTATGCTTGGTACTTCTGTGGAGGAAATTCACAGGCATACACTACACCCTAGAGGAAACAACTCTTAAAAAGCACATAGTTTAAAAGCACATAGTGAGAAGGGATGGGAGCAGGAATCCTCCAACAATGATCATATAGATCAGGATTTTATTTTCCCTTGCTTTTAATTCTTCATTGTGGCCCAATTATGCCAACCCTCCCCCCCCAAAAAAAAAACTGAGGTCAGGTTCCACACAACTTCAAAGATTTTGATAATCTGGGGTTTCCCCTCATCCTTAGAAGCTGTCTTATATGAATCAGGCTATTGATCCACTGAGTTCAGATTTGTTTATGCTGACTGCCAGCAGATCTCCATAGTTTCAGACTAGGGACATTCCAAGCTATACCTAGTGATGCAGCAGATTGAACCTAGGTCCTTCTGCATGCAAAGCAGATGCTCTGTCACTGAGCCACGGTTGTTTCAGGTCATATCACCAATGCCATGGCTACAGAGTCACTGGAGAATAGGAGTAAACTTTTTTAAACAGAAATGGCCTGGTTCACACAACACAAACCAAGGTTTCATGAACAAACCACAAGTTTATCCAATAAGTTTTCCAGCAAATGAAAAAAAACCCATGGCTTCTTTCTCTTAAATTTGAATTATTTCCAAGCAGCTCTTACCATGTGCCTTTGTAGCCTTGGTGAGTGTCTGGGTGTCAGGTGGCCAAACAAACCATGGTTATTAAGGAAGGGTTATATGTTCATGTTATGCAAAACCATAATTAAAACAAACCAAGATTCATAAGCCAACAAACTACTGTTTCACTTTGTGCTTTTTGAAAGCTTAACTCTGGTTTGTTTACTAAGAAACAAATAAGGGTTTAATAAACCATAGTTTAATAAACCCTGGTTTAGCGCTGTGTACCAGTTCACATTGAAGCAGAGTGATCAGTGATTTTACCTTTTTTAGTGATGCATATTAAGTTAACCAAATAAATGCATAATGCTGCCAAAATGACCATGATAGAAACATATTGATCAGCATATAAATTAATTGAATCTACTTGCATACCCCATGCTCTGAAGATGATGCTAAAATTTTAGGAACTTTCAATGTACTTACTTTAAGAGTTTTAACCTGCTCCATACTAAAATCCTAACAGCATATAAGTTTTAGCTGAAAATGTCACTAGATTAAAAGCTTAATTAAAAACCATTAAATCTTTAAAGGTTAATGGTTAAAAGCACAATAACTCCCTGTTCTTCCACTACTACTCAATTCTTTCCTTTCTCAAACGGCTCAATCTATTCAGCAGCCCTCACATTTAGCAGCAGTGACATAAATTGACCAGAATATTAGCCACGGATATGGACAAAGCTCTGATTAGCTATAAAGTTCATAAGGTGATTTTAATCAAGTAGAGTAACTATATCCTGCACCAAATTTACCTGACCCAACTACAACTTGTTCTGAGCTTCCTGGCAGAAGGATGGGATACAAATGTAACTAAAACAAATTTAGGAGTATTTTATTCCAAGTTTCAGGGAATACTGTCATTTATGAATCCACATTCATAAACTGTGTATCTGAAGAAGTGTGCATGCACACGAAAGCTCATACCAAGAACTAACTTAGTTGGTCTTTAAGGTGCTACTGGAAGGAATTTTTTTTGTATAAACTGGCATTTCCATTCATAAATTGGCATTTCCTTGTTTGTATTATTAAGCCCACCTATTAATTTCAACTTCAACATTAGTAACTGGTTTTGAGCTATTTGGACATTAATCAGTATGGTGGAAAAAGCAGTGATTGGGGTTTCAAACAATTCCATGCCTCTACAATATAGATCACCAAGCCAAACAACATTATTCAAAATCATACCTTATGGAGTATGTGTTAAATATGACCACCACATATGCTCAATTTTACATCACAGAACAGCAAGGCTGTAAAGTCTATGGCAACACACATCACCCTCCAAAGTATTCTTCACTTTCACTATCCACAACATGATCCACAACACACCCATATCAAAGCAACTGAGTCGGAATCCTATTCTGCCTATCTATAGCCTGTGTGAACATATACAACCAAGGATGGCAATTAGGCAGTAGTAGTGACAACTTGTACTTACTGAAAGAATGGAACTCCCACCAAATCCTCAAACTTCATCAAAATCAAAAGCCATGCAGCTAAAAGGTTTGGGTGACTAGGAAAATTTGGTCCATGTTCACTAAGTAATGCCTAGCTATCATTTGTACTGATCTGCCAGAGCCAAACTCAAGAGAATGCACAGGCTGCATTCTTTATTTGAGGCCAAACATCAACATTATGAGTTCAGAGGCAATAGCCAGCAGAATTTATCACTACTTCCACATCACCTTCTTCTTCTGTCTATGGAAGTTATGCAAAGGAGTGGGGCAAAAAGATGAAGTAAGCAAGACATTCAGCAACCCTCACTTTGAATTCTTGCAGTCCCCCATTTCAGTATCTCCAATCCAAATAATTTTAACCTCATTCTACAACCAAATCCACACCATTACTGGACCAAGTAGGAAATTCAATGTATTTTGAATATTTATCTGTTGGCACTGCACAGGCATGTACAAGTAGGGCTCACAACCAAAGCTGCCCTTCACATAAATAAAGGCACAGAGACACAAACTTGCAGTTAAAAACCTATAAGCACAGGATCATGCATTTTCTCACTTAAATTTTCTAGGAGCTACAAATCATCTGTGTTTACATTTTAGTACCATGACTCGTAAGTCAAGACTAGGTTATGGGTACAAATGCTGCTTTAGGATACAACACAGAGAATTCCTTTTGACAGCACTATTTCCCCTAAAGCACAGAAGTCTCCTAAATGGAGAACTGTATGCTGATTAACAGAATCTCAGACATCCTAAAAAAGTGGGGGGAAACTGTTAGGAAATAAGTCTTAATGCACAGAAACAAGTTTCATACTCATAGTGTATTGTTTAGATCTCACTGATGCCTAACAATCTAGATCTTGCTCTCGAGACAATGGGATAGTGTTGTTTGCTGATTCTGCAACAAAGCCCATGTATAGGTATGATGGCTTTGTGTTCCTTTAAGATGTAAAGCTTAGAAAAGTTCTGATTTTAAAAGCAGAAGGATAAATATACTTAATTCAGTTGGATGAGGCAAAGCTGCTATAATACATTGGCAAGAAAGTGGGACTTTTGAATTCAAACAAAAGAATAAGAGCACACTTCTTGTTGATTTGTTGACAGCAGCATAAAAAGTGAGGAAAATGTATCATTGTTGCTCAAAAGCAATCTCACTGGGCATTTGGCAGATCTTCTCAGAAATTTATTCTGCTAAGGTACAGGTCTATAAAGCACAATGCTCGCTTTGAATCTACTACAAAGAAAGAAAGAAAGAAAATATTCCTAGAAAGGAATTCATAACAGGTTAGCTGGTACCAGCTTCTTATTTACCTATATTATGAATATTATGTTCCATTAAGTACTGAAAACTACTTGTCTGAAGGATTCAGTTCTTACTCCGCAGAGGATACAATGAAGAAACAGTATCCCCACTTGAAAGTTTCAACATCTGCAATATTATAAGTTATATTTATTTCTGTTGGATTTTTTTCCTTATTTCAAGTAAGCGCTACTCTGACCTACTTCACTCATTTTACAGAGCAACTGTTTAAGCATTCTCCTGAAATAGGCTATGAATTTATTTTAAATGTATTTTGTAAGAAAAACTGATATTCAATTTCAGCTCAAACAGGAACGTAAGAGATGTTTAGCTAGTTACCCACAAGCTAAATCAGTATAAAATCAGACCTAAATCAGGGATGGGAAACTTCAGGCCCAGCAACCAAACACAGCCTTCCAGGCCCCTCTGTCAAGCCCTCAGAACTTTCGCCAGGTCACACACCCCTCCCCAGCCCTCTTTTGCACCCTCATTTGGTGTTTTTACAGGGCTGGAATGTGTTCGTGGAACTCCAATAATGTTTCTTGCTTGCCTAGATGGAGGGGGATGTGCGGGTGCGAAGAAACTAGCAAATTGTTCAACGGTATTGCTTCACTCATTTTTGCCTCTTGCTCCACCTATCAATAGAAATGGGCCCAAGAAAGCTGACCAAAAGGAAATGTGACTCTACGGATGAAAAGGTTTCCCCTTCCCTAGTCTTAATCATACTACTGTACATCACCAGTAGAGCAAGTATAATCAGCCTGCTTCTTACCCATTTACATCAGAACCAAAACAATGGGAAGATTGGCATAATTTAGCTCAGAGGTATGAAACAGAATCCTAAGAATTCAATGGGGCTTTGCAAGCCATCTAGTCCAAACCTCTGCTGCTTAATCAGGAAATCCAAAGCTACAACACTGCCACCAGTCTTTTCGCCACTGCTTAACAAACGATGGTGCCACTACCCCCTCAAGAAAAAAAAATCTATCTCAAAAGAAGTCAGTGAGTCTAAACATTTTTCCATTTTTACCAGATGCCAATTTTTAAAGGTTTTTTTTAAAAAAAGGGAAGTTTAATTTTGTTTATGACGTGCCCATTTACAAAACAACTTGCTCAATGTTTCACAGAGGAAGTTAGCAAAGTAAAAACCACAACTTCCTGTATACCGCAAAATATACTCAAGAGAAGACAGCCACTGTTCCTTCTAAACATTTCTTTGCTCATATGCTAGCAAGTAAGAAATTAGCTACAAAAATACATTTCAAACTATTGGGAGTTATTGAGAAGCAGCTGACACACCTTCTGAAAGAATGGCTTCTTTCAAATAAAGTAGAACATCTGCAAATTTCCTGACATCATTCACCAGTTGCATGATGTACTCTGGGTCCACAACAGTGCTGTCATAGCAGTCCGAGTTGGAGCTAATGCTGCTCAAAGAACTGCTCTTGGTGCTGCGCCCCATCCCCCAGGTTCCTGAATTAGAGATGGTGAAGAAATTGGAGGTAGACAGTTTGGTTAATCCTAAACCACGCTTGTTGCCACCACCGTTCTGTCGCAACATCCCAGCCACTGCAATGCTTATGAAATTTCCAGAGTTAACATTCAGTGTTGTTTATGGTCCATCTGCCAAGCAAAATAGTGTCCTGAGGGAAGAAAAAACAGAAACAAATATGAGTCAGTTGAAAAGAGAACAGGAATACAACATAATTTAAATGCTAAGTTGTTGAATATACCTTTTTCATATTAAAAATGTTATTCTATTAAAACAATCCCACATACTCAACATACACAGCCCACATACAAACTCTTAAAATTACTAAAGTATATTAGTAGTAGCAGTAGTATGTATTTGAAAATATATTCCACACTGCATTATCTTAAAATGTGCTACTCTTATCAAGCCATTTCCAGATTTGAAGCTGTATACCAAAGCACAAAGGAACTTGATTTCAAAACTTTTCAAAGATATAGGGAGCACAGTATCACTAGAATTAAAGGGATGTGTGTGTATTTTTTTTAAAAATCCTACATCTTTAGTACTGAAATACACATTTCAATGCATTTCACCACCAAAACAAGTTAGGTTACTTCACCTGCTACAATTCTAAGATGTATGCACTAGAGATTCACATTTTGCATCTGTGAAAAAAGTTGATATATAAGGCAAATCCTCTGTTTCTACACCCTATATATGCTATAGAAAACTGCAGAGAGCAATGATTGCATGTTTCATGGAAGCATGAGCACTGGCCAAAGTGGAAGTTTTAGCAGGTACACGATATGGGTAACGTATTCTCATTACAATGTCAATATTAAAATGGTAATAATGTGAAGGAGTTATAGTAATAAGAAATTGTGTATTTCACATAGAAAATTGTAATATTTAAATCTTTAAGCCAAACCTCTGAGGACTTCATTTACACAAGTTTCAATTAATCAATTTCTATGTCACAATCAATTAAGTCCAATTTTCTCCCCAGAACACCTAAATAGATATTGTTAAAAATGCAAGATGAAATACTACTGCTTTTAAAAGCAACTTTCTATTTTTAAAATATAAAGTGATTTATAAATCTTAGTTGCTTTTTGAAGAGATGATTTGGTTTGTCAATAGCCGATTATAAAACACATTAACTTGATCAAACTCTTTTGCTGTAATCTATGCCTCTCCCACAGCTTTACAAAGCAAGCAATACTTGAAACTGTGATTTGGCTGAAAAATACCTATCAGTTTGGGTTCACAAATGACTTTCATTAATTTACTGGATAAATAATTAAACAAGAAATAAGGATTAAATCTGAATTCCAGACCTTTTACAGTCAATAGTTTTAAGCAGGACCAAGCCAGATAACTGACCACTTCCACTAAGCATTTCATATAAACATACCTGCAACTACTTAGTCTTCGTTTTAAAGCAACATGCATGATATTACATGATAATACACACTGAGAAGCGGTCACAAATTATGAAAACCAACCATGTCAACAATGTAACCTGGTTCACTGAACCCTATGGAAAGAAGATCATACTAGAAGTTCCCTTTAAACTGTTATGCAAAAGCTTTGTGCAACCTTCCAAAGTTGCCATATGCAGAGTTGTTCTGCAATCTTACCCTTCCACTTAACCATTTCCTTCTCTTAAAACATAATGACTAGTAGTGTGACAAGCAGAACTTGCTATACTCTTGTGGTTTTGTATTTTGGAGCCCTGACAAGCTGCATTAAGGATCATTCTCATCTTAAAACGTTTAATTTGCTTCATCACAGGCTTGTTATCTGGAGCTCACTCTCACCCCAAACACTTAAAAAGATGACAACTATTCAACTATTTAGTTTTGAATATATGCACTTGTTTTAGAATCTTATGGTGTCAACTGCACGCTGCATATTAAATAACATTTCCATGAGCAGCTAGGCTTTCAGGACTTACTTGCAACTATTACATCATATATTATTTTGAGATATGGATTTTCCGTAAAACTTTCATCTAGATGTTTTAAGATTAAATACATATACTCTTGAATTACTCCCTTATACTTTATCAGAGAAGAGCACAGCTTCACTCTTGACAATATATATTTCATTGCACCGAAAGAAGGAAAGCAAGTCCCTACATTCCCCCAACAACCTATAACGTCCCTAAATTATTATTGGGGTCAACCCTCTATGCATGTTCATGCATAAATCAGTCCTGCAGGCTACAGTGGTCTGACTCCAAACCAAATGCATTCAATACGGCTGCCCAGTTCCCATAACCATGCCCAGAGTTACTAGTGGACAGATTGGGGGGGGGGGGGTGAGTGGGAAGAGGACGGGAACCAGCAGCAAAAGTTTCCCTCATCAGGACAAGGCAAGTTACAGGCAATAGAAAGGGGGAGAAAAACTAAACTGAATAATTGTTGACAAGCATATTGTATGAGCAGTTGGAAACATATATATAAACCCACCCGTTTTTAGCAAGGGAGGCGCCCGAGCGCCCCCACCCCTTTCAAAGGAATATCTGGCATTCCTGGCCAGGCGCGGGCGCGCGCGACCGCAACCTCTCACTCTCACTCCCCCCCCCCCCTTGCGCACCGCTCCTCCCAGCTGCAAAAGGCAGTCCAGGGCCCCCTTTCACCGGCCCATGCCTGAGCAGCCACAGCTGCCAAATCGCACGTCCACCTCCTCCTGCTGCTGCTGTCCATGCCCAGGATTTAAATACAATCGAAAGGAGGAGACGCTCCGGCTACAAAACACACACGGGGCGCGCGGGGGGGGGGGGAGAGTGAAAGAGAGAGTGAGCGGGGCTGGCTGTAACTAAATAGTAACTGAGCAAACTACGTGGTGTAAAATAGGGCGGATTGGGGGGGAGGGGAAGGGCAGAGATTTGAGGGGTGAGGAACTGGCTGGTGTGGAAACACGCACCCGAAACGAGGGCGGGGAGGGAAAAAGGAAATTGTCAAGAGCGGGGTGTGGTGTGGCGGGGTGTCTGTGTGTGTGTGTGTGTGTGTGTGTGTGTAACACAAACCCCCAGAAAAGCGAACTCGGAACCTGACTGGAGAGTTTGGGAAGGGGGAGAAAAGAAGCGGCGGCGTGAGAAACCTCCTCTCCTCATACGAGTCTCCCTCTCCCTCTCTCTCTCTCCCTCTCTCTCTCCTGCCTCACTGCATGTGGGGACGGAGCGCCCTGAGGAGAAAAATAAAACACACACACCCCTCAGGGGAAGGGGAGGGAGGGAGAACTGACAGACGTTGGCAGCCGACCCAATCCCCGTCGCGCGCTCCCCCTCAGCCGAAACCGCCCGTCCTCCTTACCCGGCAAACTTGAGAGGAAAAGCTGAGGTGGGGGGAGACGCGAAGGCAGCTCTCAGAGGCGTCGCCAGGTCGCTGCCGGCGGCTCCGAATCCCCGGGGGCGAGGAGGAGGAGGAGGCGGCGCGGCGGCATCAGCAGCGGCCGCCGCATCCCCTCCGCTTGTTGAAGTCTCTCTGTCTCTTCTGCTCGCTCACACACACGCTGCTCGCTGCTAGACTGGCCAACGCCGCCACCCGCACAACACAACCGCTCCCAAGGCCCCGCCCCGCGCCGTAGCTCTCGCATGTGCCCTCCTTCTCCGCCCCGCTTTCCAAGCGCCGCCTCCCATTGGGCGGCTAAGCGCGCCCGGGGGCGTGGCTCATGCCAATCGGGCAGCAGGTACCGCGAAGAAGGCGTGAGGGGCTTTTTCGGGAGGGGAGGGAGAGGGGGCCTCGCTCGGCCCCACCCACGTGTGAGCGCGAGCGCCCGGCTGGTTCTGTGTTCAAATTTCCCCTTCTTGTTACGAGCTGGAGGGAGGAAGAAAAGGGAAAAAAGCCACCAACACGCTCCATTGGCTCCATTTGACCAGGGAGGGACCACATATTCTGGCACATGCCTTGGATAAATCTGTCCCGTTTGAATTTTGGGGGTGTTTTGGGTTGTAGGTCAGTTATTTATGTATTTATGTATGTATGTATGTATGTATGTATGTTATGGGACGCGGGTGGCGCTGTGGGTAAAAGCCTCAGTGTCTAGGACTTGCCGATCGAAAGGTCGGCGGTTCGAATCCCCGCGGTGGGGTGCGCTCCCGTCGCTCGGTCCCAGTGCCTGCCAACCTAGCAGTTCGAAAGCACCCCCAGGTGCAAGTAGATAAATAGGGACCGCTTACTAGCGGGAAGGTAAACGGCGTTCCATGTGCTGCGCTGGCTCGCAGATGCTGCTTGTCACGCTGGCCACGTGACCCGGAAGTGTCTGCGGGCAGCGCTGGCAACCCTAGAGTCTGTCAAGACTGGCCCGTATGGGCAGGGGTACCTTTACCTTATGTATGTTATGTATTTATGTATGCATGCATGTTGATATCTATAGTGCAAGTGTTGATAAGCTTCAGACTTTCCTGCCTCTGCAGGACAGGAAACACAAAATCGGGTAGCTTTCTTCACTCTGCCTAACAGGAGGGCCTGACATAAATAGGAATGAAGCTACCTGGCCTATACTGTACTGAGTCTCACAATTAGGACTGCCTAGTTCAGTGTTGTCTACTGTAAACGGCATTTCCAGGCACTCTGGCACTCCTATGGTGTCCCGTTGCACCAGAAGCGGTTTAGTCAGGGCCACATGACCCGGAAAGCTGGCTGCGGACAAATGCTGGCTCCCTCGGCCTGGAAGCGAGATGAGCGCCACAACCCCATAGTTGCCTTTGACTGGACTTAACCATCCAGGGGTCCTTTACCTTACAGTGACTGGCAGCAGCTCTCTGGGTGTTTCAGGCAGCAAGTCCCACCCAGTCCTACTTGGAGATGCCAGAGATTGAATGTGGGACATTCTGCATGCAAAGCTCTGCCACAGAGCTACAGCCCTCCCCTGAAGTCTGATGGTTTCTGTTACTGCTGCCATGCCAGAGGTGACTCAACATGTGTATTTGCAGGGGTGGCATGGGTTGGGGTAGGAAGATAATCCAGGAAATGATATGGGTGCTGCCAGAAATGTACTTCGACACAGTAGCTGAACCCTTCATGGGTTGCCAGGCTTCATAGTAATGCTGGCACATGGGAAGCTAGCTAGCCTGGACATCTGTTCAAGCACAACAGCAAATACAGTACAATACTGTATGTGCATTTGAATGCATGTTATCTACAGAAACAAAGCACCACCACATTATGTAGCATTAAAGTATGGCATGTCTATTCCTTATGACACGACACACTTTGGACAACCCATTGTGCCATATTTTGATTCACAGCTGACAGACCATCAGAGCATCTATAACGTTCCCTAGGACTGGGTATTCTCCAGTTGTTGTTCAACTCCAACTCTCATCAGCCCCAGCTAGGGTTGCTACCCGTCCCTAGAAAAATGTGAATGTCCTTTTTTGGAGAAAACTGTCCCATGCCCTGTTTGGACTTCAAATGGGTTGCCTTTTTTCACGTATTCAAGCTTCTCTTCCTCCTCAAAACTGTGCTGGCAGAGGGTGGGTCATGGAGAGTGAGGGAGTTTGCAGTGCATGGGCCTGCTATAGTGGTCTCAGGTTTTCTGCAGGCAGGGGGGTGGTCGATAGGTCGGAGAGCAAAAGAGGGGGCTTGTAGGGGCCTCTTGTTGGGGTCCGGTGCTGTAGAGAGAGCTTTTGCGTGGGTAGAGGGGGGGGGGTTGGTTGGACTTGGAGAGCGAGTCCCAGCTATATATGCAATGTGCAATATTTTTCTAGCAGTTGTAAATCATAGTGCTTTTGTTCTTTTTTATTGAAGACTGTAAACCCCGTGTGCCATTGCAATGGGTTGCTCTGAAGTCATTTCTGCACTAGGTAAAGTAATTTTTAGGCCCCCCAGCCCCCTTTTTTGCCTGACCAAAGGTAGCAACTGGCAGCCAGTAAAAATCTGGGAAAGTGGGAGGTGGGGTTCAGTAACATAGCTTAGGGTATGATGGCTTAGGGTATGATTGGCTAACCCTGCTGTGGGTGCACCAATGATTGTGGTACGTAACACCTAATTTTAAAGCATGTAAGGTTGCTTTGGTAGGTCTTCTTTGGCTTTTGCTGCCTCCACTTAAAGCATGACCAACCCATACCTTTTAAGATCCTAGTCTTCTCTCAAGAATCTGCAATTCTTCACCCTGAGCATAACTAGAGACATGAGGGGAATCTTTACACCCTTCAGCTTTGCTGCATCAGACAACAATTTGGTTTAACTTCTCAGCAGAATTTAAAACTAACTTGCGGACGAAGACAAAACCTGCCATTTGCACTCTTTACCTTTTTCCTATTGCTTTCAGTCTGCTTCTAACATATTTCTCACTCGTTCATTTTCTTTTCATGCTGTGGCTAAGCAATATGCTCCACTAGGTGAGCTTTAATTAAAGACACTCATTTCCCTGCTCAAGAGTTCAGCTGCAGCTGAGCCCTCTTGTCAGCCAGATGATTGCTTGCATCCAGCCATATCTTAAGCACACAGTAGTTCATCTGTAAGCCCAGTTTATCTGCGATGCCCATGAAATACTAGCCCCATACAGCAATCCGAAATGCAGAAGTCAGTGACAGAGGGCAAAGGCATGCAGGGGGAAAGTGTGAGTTGAATGGAATGGGTCTTTGGTAAAAGGTCAAAGGTTGGAACAAGCTGACCACCTAAGCAGTGAATAGTGGGCCTGTTTAACAACAATAAAAGAGAGTGTTTGTACTTTGGGGGCTATTACATCAGCATTTGTTGGCTATGCTGGTCATGCATCGCTGGAGGTTGGATGGGTGAGGATTGCTCCACAGTTAGTCTTGCTTGAAACAAGCCTTCTTGAAAACTTGCTTCTCTTTAGCCAAGAGCTACTGGAAACACATGCTCTCATAACCTTTAGAAGAGTCAGAAAGGCATCTGAGGGCTGAACAGTAGGTTCTTTCCAGCTGGAAAAGTAAAGGCATTCTATGGCACCGCAGGATCTATCAAATGCCATGTAGTATCATTATACAGAATGGTTTAAAGTACTGTACCTTAAAAAACAGGAAATAATAATAATAATAATAACAATAATAATAATAATAATAATAATAATAATAATAATAATAATAATAATAATATTTTTAATTTATATCCCGCCCTCCCCAGCCGAAGCCGGGCTCAGGGCGGCTAGCAACAATAAAATAATACAACATTCTAAAATCATTTCATTAAAATTAATTCAACTCAAATTGATGGCAACCATTAGGCTAAAGTTCTGTGAAGATTGCCAAAGGAGGAAGTCAGGCTGTGCCCTGACCAAAGGCCTGGTGGAACAGCTCTGTCTTGCAGGCCCTGCAGAAAGATGTCAAGTCTCGCAGGGCCCTAGTCTCTTGTGACAGAGCATTCCACCAGATTGGAGCCACAGCCGAAAAAGCCCTGGCTCTAGTTGAGGCCAGCCTAACCTCTCTGTGGCCTGGGACCTTCAGGATGTTTTTGTTTGAAGACCATAAGTTCCTCTGTGGGACATACCAGGAGAGGCGGTTCCATTAAAGAGCATTAAAAATACATTAAAGAGATGAGCATCAGGGTTAAGGTACTCTAAAGTCTAAAACATTTGTGGACCTATGAAATATTATCATATATTACTATTAATTATTATATAGTACGTGGTGTTTTAAAATACCTTAAAATATCAGTAAGCGTTTCTGCTATTGGAGCCATAGTGAGCGTGAGATTGTGGGTGAGTTTGTATTTGGTCAGCAACTCCCCGTGCATCTTCCAGAATTCTTAAATTTTAAAGTTTTAGACATATCATGCTTTGAGCAGACCCACTGAAATCCATGGGACCTGGTTTAGCCACAACTACCTGAATTCCTACTGATTTCAGTGGTTTTACTCTAAACATGTCTAAGTCTGGGTCCAGCCAATTAAGTGGAAGTAAACTCCAATGTATTTTAGTGGGAAATGCTTTCAAGCAAGTTGCTTTGGTTTGCAATCCGAAGCGCACCCCCCCCCGAATAAGCAGCACTAAAGTCAGTGGGGCTGACTGCTAATAAGGCAGTAAGATACTTGTGTTTGCTACCCTTGAATATATGCCGGACGTTATAAGCCCCCTCCCCCCCTTCCGCAATGATCTGCTTTACTCGTAATTTCAAGAAATATGTATAGTTCCTGGGTAAAGTAGAACATTGCAAAAACAAGGTATTGAACTGTTACTCATTTTACCCATAAGGCCAAGGACACCCCTAGACTTTGTCCTCCTTAACAAACAACAGTGGAGTACTGTTGCAAAGAGGGCTGTATGAAGCTTCCAGGAAAAAATGCAGTCTTTTGCAGCCTTCAGAATCAAGGCAAAGCACAAGTTTCAAAATGTACCATTATTCCGTAAGGCTATGCTCATCGGTCTTGAAACCTAGCGCCACACTCCTGTATGGGCCTTGCACATTTATTAGTAGTTAATGAACAAAACTAATGCAGGTTAGAATGTGGATTATTTCTATATCTGACTAATCATACTCATTAAAACCAATGGACTTAAATTAGTAATGGTCATTGGTTTCAATGGGTCTTCTCTGAGTTTGGCTTAGTAATATGGTTACTGTCTTACTAGCAGCAAAATTTTTTTTAAAAAATACTGTATTTCACAACCCATAGTAACCAATGAGTATTAGCTGATTTTAACCATAGTTGACCCTAGAATAAGGTCTAGGGTCAACAGGTTAACATTTAGTAGTTAATCCATCATTTTTTCTTTCCTCTGTACCTCTTCGCTAAATTAAAGGAATTTTTTGGGGGGTGTAATGCATAAAAAATATGATTGCCTTGTTGTTAGCAGCTGCATGCACAGAAATAGCGAACCATTGGAAAGTCCCAGTCCTGCTCTGTTGAAATAGTTGGGTGAATAAAATTGGGACTGTCAGAACTACTGACTCAACATTGAAGGGTTGTGGGAGGCATATCAAAAGGCAGTAACTTCGCTTTGACTTTGTTTCTTTTCATTATGTGAGCAAATGCCTGCCCCTTTCCCAACAGCTAGCCTGGCTTCCCAGGGATGCCGGTGCCTGCAACCGTGTTACATTTGAGTTTTGGTATGTAACACTGTGTTTGTATTGAGAATGCTCTTTGTGCACCACTTCGTTGTGCGTTATTTCTTAAACCAAATGTTGTTTGTATTCTCAAAAAAAAAAAAAAGGCAATAAAAACATTAAATTAAAAATAAAGCTTTTGTAAATATATAAACCATTTGCAGAGTTTCAAGCTATCAATTCTGCCAATAGTAAATCTAGAGGAAGAACGAATAAAGGTACCAAATGCAGAAAGATTAAAAATAAATTGGTTCCTTCGATGGATTGGTGCTATAAATGCCAAAATGAAGTGAGAGTAAACAAATGTAAAATAATTCCATGTGTGGTCCACGGTCAGTGGTAGAGCACATGGTTTGCATTGCAGAGGGACCCAGGTTCAATCTCTGCCATCTCCAGGCAGAGATAGAATAATCTCCTGCCTGTAACCCTGGAGAGCATCTGCCAGTTGATACAGACAATGCTAAGGTAGATGGTCTGATTCAGAGTTTCCCAAACTTGCGTCTCCAGCTGTTTTTGGATTACAATTCCCGTCATTCCTGACCACTGGTCCTGCTAGCTAAGGACTGATGGGAATTGTAGTCCAACAACAGCTCAAAGCCCAACTTTGGGAAACCCTGGTCTGACTCAATATAAGGCAGCTTCCTATGTTGCTATGTATTGCTTTGGGATCCTCTGATTCCCTATCCTTGTGAAACTGAGCTTGCACAACTAATGGCTTCAGCAGCAATTGCAGTATCTGATCTCCAGATTCCTCCATGTTGCAGGATGTTTTGTCCCTGTTGCAAAGTTTACTTTTTAAGATCAATGTTTCAGAGGTAAGGGAATGGCATGAAACGAGAGCTATGCCTTTACCAACTGTGTTTTGGTTAGTATAATTGCCCAAGTGAATCCACTGCTCATCTGTCCACCACATGAATGACAGAAAAACATTCCTCATCGCCCTTTATCCAGCAAAACTTTCATCATAAAATACTATGAGTTTCTGCCAGTTTTTCAGACATGTGCTAATAGCCCTACTGGATTTCATAAATATTCCATTTGGATCTGACTTTTTGACCACGAATGTATCTGGATACATGAGGAACTTTATGCAAAGCTTTCAGTCGGGGCACTTAAGTAAACAAGAGGCTAAGTAGGGAAGCAGAAATGTAGCTAAAAGCTGCACATGGTATTTGAGAAATTTCAAGGTGGAGCTAAAAGGAATTCACCAAATCACTACAGAAATGCCATAAGGTCCTCAGCTTCCTGATTTTCTGTCTTTATTTGTCCTCTGCCTTTATAAGTCCACTATAACAGCAGGTGGGTTGGGATCTGCTACTGGATGACAGAATGACCTAAGGTGGGTGACGGCAGCAGCACGACAACCATACAAATACACAGCAAGAAAATAGGAAGTGGGTCCCCAGATGCATATCTTAGCTAAAGGCGGGTCCTGAGTCTGCAAAGCTTAACAACTATACAACTCATGATATGACATCATCACCCTGTGCCTGCCCTTCCAGCCAATGATATGAGGTGGAAGGATGGGAGTTGTACAGTGCAAGTATGTTGTAATAGAGCAGGCATGGTCAAACCTGGCCCTCCAGCTGTTTTGAGACTACAACTCCCATTATCCCTAGCTAACAGGACCAGTGCTCAGGGATGATGGGAATTGTAGTCCCAAACCAGCTGGAGGGCCAAGTTTGGCCATGCCTGTAACAGAGGTTTAGAGGAAGAGATAGAAAAGTGTGCAGCAGCAGCTATGAATATCTCATAACGTTCATGCACTAGGATGGATCTTTATAACTTTCTAATAGCTATTCATCCCTCTATTTGAATTTATCTAGTCCTTTTTCATATTCAGCTATCCTGCAGCCCACTCTACTGGTTCTGGTAATAACAGTTCAACCACGAACTGTGTAAAATAAGTCAATGCTCTCTGTGATGGCATGGCCTGAAGGCATGCAGCCAGCCCCATGAGACTGACTAACTAAACCAACCCTTCTGCCTTCTTAACTTAACCACTGCCACTATGTAGAATTGTAGATGCATATACATATTTTTCTCTGCCTGCCGCAACCCACTTCCAATATTTGGCAGAGTGGTATGGCCCTTAGGGAACAATTCAGTAAAATTGTTTTAGAAAAGTAGGTACTGATGGGGCAAATTTTCCAGATTTCAATTCATGTTTCCCAAACCCAGAATAATTGTATATGTTTTTAATACATTTCTATACTTTTTTCCTTTTCTAAAAGTGAAAGAGTTCTAAGGAATGTAACATTTAGCAAAGAGGGCCTTTAAACAAACCTTCATTTCATCTGGAATTTCACTTGATTAGAGGAAAGTACTGTACTTTTTCACACCCATAATTCATTGATGGAATTTGCTGCCAGAATAGGGCGGCAACGACCACTTGGTTAGGTAGTTTTAACACGTAATAAGTCTATCAGGCACTAGTTATGAAGTAAGCAGGGGTATTCTGATAAACAACAGACAAATAGAGTTCAAGGAAAATCACCTTTATTTTATAACTTATGATCCCCAGTCCAGACGGACTGATTGACACCTCCTACAGTTATACAGACTCCCCAGATTCAGAGGCAGAATGCTGATAATCACAGGTGGAGAGAGTGCTGTTGTTACACTCATGTCCTGCTTGTGGCCTCCACAAAACCTTCTACTTGGCTATTGTGGAGGCAGGAAGCTGAACTAGATAGTCTTGCAGTCTGATTCATTCAGTAGGCTTCCTCTTACATTCTTAATATTTATTTCTGGATAATGAAATTGCATCCAGTTGAATTTGCCCCCATCCACATGTGTTTGCAACACATCCAGCCAGTTTGTTCCAAAAAGGTTTTGTAAAAGATGAGAGGTCCATAAATCTCTGCGGAGGAATGGATCCGAACAGGCATCGTGCTCTGTTGTGTGTGCTTAGGTTTTCACATGTTTTTGCATTCCACAAAAGCAGATAAGGGATTCCAAGTCCATCTAAGCAATAGGGCTCTGTTAGTAGAAAATGTTAACGATGCATATTAGCACAGGGCATTGAACGGGAGCTTCAGCATTAGTGCAAGCAAAATTTTAACCAGAGAGAAATGGCTTCCCCACTGACATGGGCAGGAGAAAGTTCCTGCACAGCTGTTATTGATTTCAATGGGGCATGTGCAGGAGAACCTCCCAGTGAATTATGCCACTTTTAAAAGGATGTTCTTTTATTTTTCCACGTAATTATCACCAAAGCAACCAGCCTGTCCCATTTAAGCAAAAACAAAATACAGAAAGCAAGCCACAACACTGCCCCTCTATTTTGCACATTTAAAAACAAAACAAAATTGTTTGGAGCCTGTGTACTTTCCCTGCACCTGCACTATGCTGGAGTGAACATCAATCTACAAACATGGGACAAGCCGAAAGGCAAATCCTCCCCTCTCTGCTCACTCTGTTGCCCCCCCCCTTTTACACAAAAGGAAAAAAACTGGTTCTCAGGAGAAGGGTGGGGGAGGTCAGGACAAAACATGCAGTAAGAAGTCTTGTTTTTTATGCCAATCTCAACTATTTTGTTTGGCGTTCAGCTGCACATTCTTTGCCAGCGCTCAATATTATGCTGCAACAGGCACAAATAGAACAGTAACTAAGGAGCAGACTAGCATGTTAATATTTCAGACATCGGGGGGAAAGCCCATCTTTGATCAAATGTAGGAAGTTTCTGTGGTGTACTCAAGAGTATGTCTGTGCACTTGTGGGCCTCCTATATAGCACTTTTGTCATGCAGAAAGTTAGTTACCTAAGTTTCAGAAGGGACATTAGTTCCTCGGGGGGGGGGGGCTGATATCCATCCAAACATTGCTGTGAAGGCAGAAGAGCTTTTAGGTCCAGTCACACATAAGCAAGGTTTATGTACCAATAGGTTTTTTTTAAAAAAAATACTTAATTTTTCAGTAGAGAATCTGGTCTACAAGCCAGTGCTGTGTAGTGGTTAGAGTGTTGGGCCTGGGAGACTAGGGTTCAAATCCCCACTCAGCCATGAAGCTCACTGGGTGATCTTTGCTCAAGCCACTGCCTCTCAGCCTAACCTAACACAGTGTTTTTTGTGTAAATGAAATGAAGAGGGGGAGAACAATGCACACCATATTGAGTTCCTTGGAGAAAATGGTGAGATATCAGTGTAAATAATATAATAACAATAAGAATAGAATTCTACACACAGAAAGACCATTCAACTCTCATTACTTTCAATGACATTTAGGGAGCCTGAGTACAGGACTGTAGCCACGGTTGAAATATAACACATGCCTCTTGGAGGGAATTAGGGCAGGGTTGGGGAACCAGCGTCCCTCCAAATGTTGCTGGACTAGTTTCTTTCACCCCTGACTATTGGCCCTATGTGCTGAGGCTTATGGGAACTGGAGTCCAGCATTTCATAGAGCTGGAAGGGACCGCAAGGGTCATCTGGTCCAACCCCCTGCAATGCAGGAATCTTTTGCCCAATGTGGGGCTTGAACCCAGGACCCTGAGATTAAGCACCTCATGCTCTACCAGCTGAGCTATCCCAGGTCCATAGGGAGTGCAAAAACTGGAGGCTCATGACAGCTGCTGTCCATTATTCAAAGAAGGAACATGGACATCACTTCAAACCAAATGGCTGTACCTTTGAGGAAACTGGTGGCATACAGAAATTCTAAATTGATGTCTTCTGGCTTCAAGGCTGAAAGCTGGCAATAGACCACAGTAGCTCGAAACTTTCACTTATTTTTTCTGACAGAACACTTGTCTTTTAGCAGTTGCATGACAGGCAGAATTTCAGCACATGACGCTTTCCCATGAATAAAGAGGTGTTGTGACTAAAAGCTTTACTAGCTGGATTTCTACCCGTGTTGCCACTATTAAAGACTCTGGAAAACCCAGTAGAGGGGAAATGCACTGCCTTTGAGTGGGGAAGAAATTGATTTCCCTTTAGGAATAAATTGGAAAGGAGGGCTACTGCTTAGAGCATGTGCAAAGGAAAATCTAACTCTACAAAGAAGGACTTGGTTCACTTCAGGCGCAGGCAAACCTGGCCCTCCAGATGTTTTGGGACTACAACTCCCATCATCCCTGAACATTGGTCCTGTTAGCTAGGAACGATGGGAGTTGTAGTCTCAAAACATCGGAAGGGCCAAATTTGCCTATGCCTGGTTCACTTAGTGCAACAGTCAAACCTTCCTTATTACAAGGTGTTCAGTATACGCCCTAAAGTAAGTAAAGGAACCCGAATTTTTATATATCTAAAAATGTGGTAATTAGTCATAAAGTCACCCGACTTCAGCTTATAATCCAAATGTCCAGAGTTTTTATTATTCTCCTTGATGTACTGAATTCCATAAAATGGATGGCATGCTGGGTGAAGTATTTCCCTTGATAAAGCATTTCATTCCATGTCCCGCTCCCCAACACTTGCCCCACTAAGGAATGTAAAACTAAATGAGTGATTAGCTTCTATGTCAGCCTGCCTACATTTTGATCTCTGAAACCAAACAAAAACCCTCGTAATTTTTCTTCGCAGCACAACTGCCCGCTTGGATGACTGCCAGTGCACTGAAGTGAAATCCTGACAAGTCAGAGGCATGGTGAGCTGGTAGTTTTCGTGTGGGACTGAAATGGGTGCCCAACCAGTTCCCCATGGGGTTGTACTTCCCCCAAAAGAGCACAGGTACAAAGTTTTGGAAGATCCAGCATTGTCACTCAAGCACCAAATGTCTTGGGTGGCTCAGAGTGCCTTTGAAGGAGCTTCAGCTGGGTTGCCAGCTGCAATTATTCCTGGACAGAGATAGCCTTGCTATGGTGATTCATACTCTGGTAAATTCCCAGCTGGATTTCTGTGATGTGTTATATACCTGGGACTGCCTGTAAGATGCCCTGGAAGCTTCAGTTAGTGACGCGCTTGCTTAGCTGTCAGAATTTTGACTGGTATATCCAGCACTGCTCATATTATACCTGTTTGAATTCCATTTGCTTCTGAGCCCAAGGTGCTTGGGACTCGGGTACCTGAAGAAATGCCTCTCCTTATATCACCGTGTCTTAAGGTCTTCTACAGAGGCCCTTCTCCAATTCTTTTCTTCTGCGATACAGTGAATGATCTGGGGCCACCTACTGCGCTTCAAGGTTGATTTGAACTCTGGTCTCCCATGTCCTAGTCCAACACTCTAACCGCTATGCACCAAAGGCTTTTAACAGAGATACATTTTGCAGTCACAGAAGAGAGAGGGCCTTTTCTGTGTCCCAACTTTGGAATGCCCTCCCGAAGACGACCTGTCTGGTGCTTTTTAACATCACCAGGCAAATATCTTCCTACTTGTTCAGGCATTTGAGATGGTATCTTAATTAAAACTGCCTCCTCTGCTCCTTAGAGTTATGTTTTTATCGTGCTGCTTATTGTCAGCATGTAGTACTCATAAGTTATCTGAATAGTTTCACACACAGTTTTGTACACCACCTTGGAAACTTCTGCTTAAGACAGTTTAAGAGCAAATACATGGTTTGCAGCCTCAGACATATAGAAATCTTAGCTTCTGGGTAGGATTTGAGATTTATTATACAGTAGTTCTACAGAAAATTGTCTTTGGCAGCAGATCCCCCCCAATAGTAGTGGGGTTTGGGAACCCTTCGCTGGGTATCGTCGCTCCTCTTCCTGTTGAACAGAGGGCAGGAATTCAGCAGAGCACAGCGTAACTGAGAAATATTTGTGTTGGTCTTAAGATTATTGTGGAATGTTATCACAAGGAGTCATTATATCCCCACAGCTTGCATCACCGCTCTTTGCACTGTAAAAGCTGTGGGTTGATTGTCTTTTATTTTTTTACTTGATTCAAAAAGTTGTTACACTGTCTGTCAACAGGGTAAAAATAAGAATCCCAGGGAAAATTATATAATGCCAGAGAACACATCCTGCTTTTTCGGTGATCCATTTTCTTCAAGATAACACTGCATCAATATTCACGGATTAGGGAAAGAGTAACAGCTGACATAATGTGATGCTTCTGTTCTCTGGTGCTTAAGTACTTGACAACTTCTAAAATGCCAAGGCTTCAGTGCTCCCATTCCACCCTAGTGGTATTCTTTACCCTTCAAGTAAGTGACAGAATATGCTGCATTTCAGGATTTGTTCAGGATTCCCCCAAAACATTTTTCTAGCTGCCGCTGGTTTTGTGGATATTTGCTTTATATTTGACTGCACCTTCTATGTATATCCTACATCAAGATGAACAGAATGAGTTTTAAAATTAACAGCAGCAGCAGCAGCAGCAACAGAAAGCTGTACACAACAAAAATGTGCATTTGCTTCTGCTGTCAAACAATGGGCTAACAATTTTGTTGAGACATCAATGACTCAATTTGCTTCCTGCGAGTTTCCATTAGCAAACAGGAATCTAGATTACTTTTGCCAGGAGGCATTACAATGCTATCATTAATTTGTGTCGCACCCGCACATCAGGGCACCAATCAGCTTTTTAATATTTTTATTTTTTTTTACTTGGAGAGAATGTTCAGCCAAGTGGAGTTGAAAGGGTATCATTGCAGCAGCATTAATTGTGGAGGCTTGTTGTGGTCAAAGGAAGAGAAATCTCTTTTTTTTTTTTTAACCTGAAAGCTCTCAGCAGAAATTGTAGCTGTTTTGCAGAATGCTCATTCCTCTCTCTCTGCAATAGTCCTTCTACCCAGCCTGTGGGACTTCTGAGCCTCAGTTACTTAACTTGGTTTACCTCCACAATAATTATACGTTTTCTGTGACTGCTGAATGGTCTTATGCGCACAATACAGTATTTGTGATGGAGGTTCTCTTTCCAACAAAAAAAATTGGGGCTACTGGAAACCTGGAGAGCTTCTACCAGTTAATCCTGAACTAGATGGACCAACGGTCTGATTTAGTATAAGGAAACATCCTATGTTCCTTTGAGCAGTTTGCGGAGAGAGCACAGATTTGTATATAAATTATATAAATAAATATGCAATGATAAGCTACTGTGTGCATGTGCATTCAGCTGCAACAATCCTGATGAACACAAACCAGGATAAGCAAAATGTATTAGCTAAAAGGGAGAAGGACCCACAGTCGGCGCAGACATAAGATTGCATCAGGGTTAACAATAGTAAAGCAAGAAAAGAGATGAAGTGAGTGAGCCCATATATAACCAACAGCATGTGAAGTTGGCACGAGATCTTAGTGCAGGGGTGGGGAACATTTGTCCCTCCAGGTGCTGCTGAACTACAATTTCCATCCTCCCTGGCCATTAGCCATGCTTGCTGGGGCTGATAAGATTTGTAGTTCAGTAACATCTAGAGGGCCAAGGGTGCTCCACCCCTGCATTAGTGGCACTGAGGATGTAATCACACAACATATATTTTCTTGGGATAAGAGACACATACTATGTGTGGAGCTTTCTGAGATCTTCTAATGTACAAGCTTTTCCAGGTGATAATTTTATAGCACAAAAATTGCAACATTTGTTGAGCTGGATCCAGCTACCTTGAAGTAGCTATAGGGATGTTTTGCTTTCAGAGGACTTAATCTGTGATGTTTTGCCAATGGGGAAAAGCAGCACCCTTCTGTCTACTAATGTATGAGCAATTTTATTTTTAATCTTCTTTCTCTCTTGTAATGTCCTGGAAGTGATACTGGGAGTATCTCAAAAGGCAGCATTGCTTTGTCCTTTCTGCCCCCTGACTGCCTCACTACTTTCTTTCTTTTTGAAAAACCTTGCTTGGTATGCAAATATGCATAATCAGCATTGTGCATAAATCAGCACATGTAGCCATGACTGGGGCTAACAGGCCCATTGTAAGCTTGGTGGGCAAATGCTCCACTCTGGCTAACACCAGCCTCCTTTATTTTTAACCATGTTGTTGTTGTTGGGCATCTATCTGTCTCAGTTGACAATGGAGGAGTGTGCCTTTGGGGGTGAAGTCAAACTGTTGGAAGGTTACAGCACCTGCTGTGGCTGTAGGGACTGATGCAGGAGAGACTTGTTTTGTTGAAGCTAGGACAGATGAAGTGGCTGGTTGTGCAGCTGCAGCTGCACCATGCTGTTTCTTCTATTCACACTCCTCCCAGCAGTCATGGTATGAATGCACAACCTGTTTGTCTGTCTGTCTTCAGGCACTGCATTTGTCGGCAAGTGATTCTCAAACGGTGGGGTTGATGTTGCCAGCCTTCATGTCACGTTGCAGACAACTTTGTAACACAGTATTGGTTTGCCAGTGACTAAAGCCAGCTCCCTGTAGAGCACGTCCCTGGGGATCCTGACATCTTCCATGCTGTGTACGTGACCAAGCCAGCGCAGATGTTGCTGAGACAGGAGTGCGAACATGCTGGGAATGTGGGCTTAGGAGAAGAGGACACTGTCCTGCCATGTGATGCTCCAAATCTTCCTGATGTAGCGCATGTGGAAGGCACTGAGGCGTCGCTCCTGGTGGTTGTAAGCTGCCCACAACTTACTTCCATGAAACATCATGCTCAACACACAAGCTTGGTAGATCTTCATTTTGGTGTTGGTCCAAACGTTAGCACCACATTTTCCCATACCCTTTTGAAGAAGTGAGCCATTGCCGTAGCTGCCTTGCTAATAAGCTTGTCCAGCTCAGCGTCGACGAGAGGTTCTTGGTTATGGTGGAACCCAGGTAGGCAAAAATGTCTACCACCTCAAGCATGGAGTGCTGGTGACATCCTGACCCAGGAAGTACAGCACTGTAAAGAGAAGTGCTGGAGCATGTGGTTGCTGCTGTTACCAGCTTCATTATCCTCAGTGCTTTTTTCTAGAAAAAGAGGTGCCGGAACTCACCTTGTTCTCTTATAATGTCAATGGCGCCCACCTGAGATGGGCCGGAACTGAGTTCTGATGAGTTCCAGCTGGAAAAAAATGCCCTAATTATCCTCAATGCCTCTGGTCCCCAAATCTTGGAATATACTATATCAAGGATGGGAGGCAGAGAGGCATTGGGCATAATGAAGGTGCTGGCAACAGCTGCCTTGTTCTTCACAGCACTGGGCTGAAAGAGTGTTGGCAGAAGGAGTTGTGGTGCTTTCAGCACCACTGCCAGACTTCACAGTTGCCTTCCACCGCTCCCCTATCACTTCTTGGTAAGCTTGGGAAAGGCAGAGGGGCACCGAAGAGCCATCAGAGGCACCATGCCAAGTGCCCCTTCTCAAACCTAGTGCCAGGCCTATTAACATTGGCTAGGGTATCAAGAAATAAATATAGCTGGCTGTTATCCCCTTTCTCTTGGAGGCCCCCTAGCAATGGCCGGCTTGCTTTTTTGTTCAGGGTGGAGTGGTGTTCAATGGTGCTACACTCCCTTTTGTTAAGTGTGCTTTGTTGCTAATGAAGGCAGGAATCATTTTCCCCACCCCTCCACTAAAATCTCAAGGATGGCTATACTGATTCCAGAACACGTCAACTATTTTCATTAGATTTTCTGCTTACATTTTAGAGGCATAAACTAATTCCCCAAATCTGCATTCCTTTTTATCAACAACATTTCCTCTGATGGTAGTGGATGTTGCACGATTTCAAGAATGTGAGGCCCCTAATCCACAATTCACCACAAAGCTCAGTCATCCAAACAAACCTTTTTTGTGATCCTTACCTTTCCACTAGCAAAACCTACCCACTAAAGACTTGAGTGCATCATTCTAATGATTCCAATTTAGCTATTGGTACAGCTGCTCTAAAATTGCTTTGCAAAACTCCAAGCATTTGATTGTTCAAAGTTCCCCAGTCTTTCAACATCTTATCATGAAAACTTTGGAAATGTATATAATTCCTTTTAATACAACAGTTTCCACCTCAGGTTTATGACAGGTCTATTAATCAGTCATCACTGAAGGTTTGGGAGCTCCCATTTCATCACAGCCATTCCTACATCTATCAGTCAATTATCTTTATTTCTTAGCATCTTTTTAATTATGTTTGACTATGGATGACGTAGGCTAGGGGGCTTCACCATTGCAAGTGTACTAGAAGCCTGAAGCCAAAGAGCAGGCTGCTTAGGAAAAATCATATGTACAATTCAATATCTTTCCCACTCCCTCCTTACCTAGCCCTCCTTACCTAGCAGTCGCCAGTGCTGTAACCTGGTGATGGTAGTAACAATGGATTGTAAGAACTCTCATCTGGTAATAAAGAATTATTTTCTAAAGAAGGTGATTGGAGGAACAGCTGCAGACATTCCTGGATAAGACTGATTATCTGGATCCATGTCAGTGTGGGTTCAGGCTGCTCTTTCTTCTCTATATCTCAGCAGCTTTTGGTACCATTGACTATGGTATCTTCCTGGACCAATGTCCTACCTGCAGGGTCAGGTAAATAAAGTAATATTGGGAGAGTGCTTTTCAGCCCCCTAGTGTTTATGTTGTGGGCTGCCACAGGGCACCACTTTCTCCCCAAAGCAACTACTCTATTCCAAACTTAAAAATGGAAAGTGTAATGCTAACGGTTAACAAAAGAGGTTTAAAGACTCTCTCAAGGCAAATCTAATGAAATGTAGTATAAACACCGACAATTGGGAAACACTGGCATGTGAGCGTTCCAACTGAAGAACAGCCTTTACCAAAGGTGTCATGGACTTTGAAGATGCTTGAACTCAGGATGAAAGGGAGAAACATGCTAAGTGGGAGGCACGTTTGGCAAACCCTCACCATGATCAACTCCCATCTGGAATCCTATGTCCCCACTGTGGAAGGACGTGTGGATCCAGAATTGGCCTCCAGTCATTTACGGACTCACTGTTAAGACTGTGGAAGACAATCTTACTTAGCTATGAGTGATCGCCAAAGAAGAAGATGACTACTTTCTCCCCAATGCTATGAAGCCATACTAAGCCATTAAGAGTGGTCGTTGGGAGTTTTAGAGCGGAGATGATAGCCAACACTACTTCTCCATTACATCTGAGTCAGGGGGAAAGTCCTGGACTGCTACCTTGATGCAGCAGTAGGCTGCATAAACTGAGATTGAATCCTGGAAAGATGGAGAGCTTATAGGTACATGGCTCTCATATTTGGGAGATGGGTCCATTGCTTGTCCAATACTAGAACCCAAGTTCTAGTATTGTGAGGGGGAAAACTTCTTCATATCTATTTTCTACATACCATACATGATTTTTTATATCTTCTCCCCACCTTTTTTCTAAATTAAAAGGTCCCAAATCTTTCCTCAGAGGAGAGTTGCTCTAACTTCAGTTACTGGTTTGACTATATGACTTAGTATTATATGAGCTGTAGTTATTGTTTTAGTGTGAACAACATTCCAGTGTAGAGGAACCATGGAAAGCAATAAATTTTCTATGCCCCAAACTTTCTGCTTCAGAAATAGAACATGTCAAAGCAAACAACAGAGTACACATCTTGCTTAAGAGAGAGGTCCTCTAGAAAAGGACAGGAAAACCATTATTCCTATATGCAGTAGACACTGCAAACCTAAGCCTTTTTTTCTGACTTCAGGAGAGACAGAAAAACCTGTAGGTGCACTTTCATTATTCTAAAACATTTTTTCCTCTTTCTTTACAAAAGTCAGGCTATCTCACAGAAGTTTCAACTTGATTCACTCCAACTGGATAAGTGCATTATGGCTAATAATCAACTGAAAAGATGAAACCAATGGACTTGGAACACTGACAACAGTTGGGGTGAGGGGAATGGAAACTTGGGAGGAGGGAGAGTGATATTGAATATCCTGGAAAAGGACATGGCAGGCTGGGGGACACCCTGAAGAGAAGAACTCCGCCCTGAAACATTTTGTTGCTTGTCCCATGTGTTTCCCTTAATAAGGAAATCAACTGTCCCAGTATCTATGAAGCTGATTTGGATGAGGGGGGAAATGTGTTCGTAACAAAATATGATTGTTGCTGAGCCCTGCGTATAATTTAGGAAGTCTAGCCAATGGTAAAGTTCACTGAGAGAGAAAGAGAGACAGATACGGGGACTTCCACAGCCCAAGGCAGAACAACTAAGTTCAACACCTAACAACAAAATGGAAAACATTTAATGAGCCAGAAAGACACAACAATGTGCATATGATACAAATAATTAACAAATTGCATTTAATTTACGTTGTTGTTCAGCTACAGCTGGTAGATGTATTATGGAGCTCACATTTTGACTAGAGGCCTGCAACCAATGTTTCAGCTGGGAATTATGCCTAATGTCCATCTGCACACATACATTCAGCAGGCCGGGGGAGAATCCCCTGCCTCCATGCAGTCTCTTTCAGCAAACTTCCGCGTCCTTTCTCACACTATCTTAACCACAACCCCATTTCCCTGTCTCTCTCTCTCCTGTTCATTATCCTGTGATAAATAGATTCTTCTAAGAACTGGCCATGACTAGAAAGAATGGCATTCTGATTTGTCACTTTCAAGACACTTGCTGAGCAGATCTTGAGCCTTGCAGCATCACTACAACATACCGTACTTACACAGGAATCGTGACCACCGCCTGAGGGAATCAAAGTATTATTTTTGAATAGATTCTTATAAAGCACTTCAGAATTGAAGCTGGTTATTATCTAGATGATTTATTACCATTTTATTCATTAGGGGACTAAAGGCAGAGCGACTCATTGTGAAGCAAACATGGAATACTGTCCCCAACATTTCCAATCAAGTGCTAACATAGGGTGAAGTGGTGCTTAACCCTTTTGTCCATCCATCCATTATTTCCTTCAGAAAGTACCCACAGGTTGTTTTTAAACCTATTCCCCCAGCTGGGATCTGAAACCCAAAATATAGATAATGTAGTGACTAGGGAAAATAGATATGGGTCAAACAGCACACAGTTTAAATCTCACCTTTGTGGTGAAGTACTACATCTCAGTTTCAGCCCACCAATTTTGCAAGGGACAATCAGAGGTCAAGGGAAGGGTTAAGCACCTGCTTCCTACCCACCCACCAGCAAATCCCCAGGGTGGGTGGGTGTTGCATTGTGACAGGATGGGAAAACTGTTTGATTTATAATGTGAAACTCTGCCCTTAATAACACTCGGTTGATTATCTTATACATAGAGAGATAGTTACAGTGAAAAGAGGTGAAAAACACAGTTCCTAGGTGGTAAAGTCTTCTGGAGTAACCAATAACAGGAAATGCGCTGTGGCTGAGTTGCTAACCGCTTAGAAATCAAGGGCCTGGATTGTGATTAGGCAACGAGGCGTGCGGAGCAGGTAACACTCAAAGAGTGTTTTCCATGAGGAAATATGGATGCCTGGGGGCCTCTGCTGGGTTTAATGAAAAACAATTACAGAATTTGCAGGCAGGCATTTTGGTGGAGATAATTTTCTCACTTCACAGCCACAGAAAACAATGTAACTAAGCTAGGATTAAGGGGGGGGGTTGTGGCTATTATCAGCTCTGTCGGAAGGAGGTGAAATGGTTACTGTTCAGGTGGGAACAGATCCATTTCCCCCCTTTTTTGCACTGGAAAATAAATGGCTTGCACTGACTCTATGCAAGCTCCAGTAAAGACAAACCAGGACACATTCCTTCCTTCCCTTATAGCCAGCCAGTGGTTGCTCCAAGCACATTCCAGATCTGCTAGGATACCTTAATTGTCTTCACCTGGATGAGCTTGCCAACATTCCTGTGAGCTATTACAACTCCTATGGAGTGGAGCATGCTTTCCTTGTTTTTCCAAATCTTCCACTGCCAAGTCTCAGTGGGAGTGATACACGCCTACGTTTACGTACAGTTTTGCTAATTCCCTTATCTGCTAATGATGTACAAGGTGCCTTTGTGAAAGCGCTCCCTTTAGTGAATGCTCACAGTAATAGTTTCAGGACAACCCATGATGAGAGATCAGAACTGATAACAGGGAAAGAGGTGAAATATGCAACTTGTTGCAATACGACGCTAGGTATCGTGTATTGTTTTTAAGCAGTGTTTTTTTGTAATTAATTATAGCTATTCCACACAGGTTTGTCCAGAACAAGAATCAATGACAGGTTTTAATTTCCGCGGCTTCAGTCTTCACAACATTTAATTCAAATTAGTGTGGAAAAACGAACGAAGCAGTTTAAAGGACCCTAACCTTGGGGAAAAGGTTGGGCAACTTTTTTTGGGAAGGCTATGCCGTTTTTTCATGGCTTTCTTCCCGAACACAAATTATGTTGGAATGCCTGGAACAATTTCCCCACCACTGAGTTTGATTGTGTAATTATGATAACCAAAGGCAAAAGGCACCAGTGAAGAAAAAGAAAAAAGCAGAGTTAGAAACCTCTTCTGAGGTCACACTACCATAGCTCCTGGGAAAGGAGAATCTGTTCCAAACCATAGTTCCATAGACAGTCTCAAGTTCATTTTTCAGAATATGATCATGAAAAACCACACAGAATAACCACACTTATAAATAGAACAGCTGGGTCACAAACAGGAAACACTCGTGTCTTTTACATGCTTAATGGGGAATAAGGTCCATTGAACTCAGTGAGGCTTACCTCTGAGTAGGCACAGGCAGGAATGCATTTATAGATGTTTTGAAATCATTAAGGAAAAAATGCTGATATATATTCAAGCAGTGTTCTCTTTTTAGAGATTGCAACAGCTTTTATAACATTTTTTCATTAATGTCGACTCAGAACTAAGTCCCACTGAGTTCAATGGTCAGATTATTATTATTTTTATTATTAACTAGCACATCCCATCAGCCCAAGGATTTCCGTTTTTGCAATGGGACTTCCCCCCCTTCCCCCTGTGTGTGTTCTACAACTCCCCCAAATCTGCTCTAGAAGAAGGGGGGAGCTCCTAGAACCAATTTATAGGGTGCACAGTGGGAAGAATGTTTTGTTGCAGAAGCAGAAATCCTCGTGCTGGTGGAATGTTCACATGGTGCAACAGAGAATTACCTCCAGGTGGCTGCATAGGATTGCAGCCTAAGAGGAGAAAGTGACGCAATGAATATAAAGGCAGTTCCTATGACAGTCATGTGCCCTCTTCAACAATGAGTGGAATACTGTCCACCAACTGCTGCCCTTGCGAGCCCTCCATAGGTTACAATGAATCAGTTTTATTTATCTGTGCCATTTCGTGTGCCATCTTCCTGCCCTTAGGACCGGACAACAACAACAGAAATCTTAAGACAATTTAAAATTAAAACAGCAGTATCAAAACACAAATGGTAAAACCACCAGAGAAAAGAACAACAACAAAAGCACAACACTGAAAACAATTCTTCAGCAGCATATTATGCTGGGATAGCTCTGTTGGTAGAGCATGAGACTCTTAATCTCAGGGTTGTGGCTTCATGCCCCACGTTGAGCAAAAGGTTCCTGCATTGCAGGGGGTTGGACTAGATGACCCTTATGGTCCCTTCTAACTCTACGATTCCATGATTCTGTAACATAGTGTGGCCACTTATGGATTGTCAAAAAAGGGGAATAAAGAGGACTTGGATTTGCATCACATTTTCACATGCTGATTTTTATGTGTAGATACAAATAATTACTGTGATTTAAAAAGAACTATAATACATTTCACCCAAGTGGGGAAGCAGACCACGTGATCTGTCTGCTGTTCAGGTGCTAAAGGTTGGCCTTGCCCTGCTGTTTCTTCTTTTGGGTCTTTATTTTCAATCTAGAGTTTGAATAGAAGCTGCCTTCAAATAAGAGGGCTGTCCTTGAATTCACAGGCCTGCAAATATAGGGTTGTCTTCTGTAAATAGGACACATGCATTGCCATTTAATACCAAGGTTCTCCTAAGACATTTATACATTATGTTTCACTGACCAATGAAAGGCAAGCAATGATTCATTCAGGTGAACCTCCCTGGGGAGGACATTCCAGGTGGAGGACATTCCTCAATGAAAGGTGCCACAGTGCTTGAGCCTGGTGGATTGAACACAGCAACTAGCAAAATTTAGCTCGGGGTTCCCAGACACTGTCAAACAAACTATTTTTCAGACGGGCAATAATATCTGATTGCCAACATAATTATTTTGCCATATTTCTAGGTCACTTTCTTAAAATACTGCTTGTTCTTTAAAATTATGTAACTACTGGTGACCTTATTGTAAGGAGTAATTAAACATTAGTATAAGCAGCTGTAAAATGACACATATTTTTGATAATGTGTAGCTTCGTGGTGCACAGTGAGACAACACCGATGAATGTAATGCCTATTACATGACCACTTGGGTAAATTAGGTCAAAAATACGTTGTCAGCTAGCATAAGTGAAGGGAACAGAAATTCAAGAAAACCAAGACCAGCAGCATAAATCTGAGTCTTGTGAAGAACTGGAAACCCAAACACAGCCGCTGAAAGGAAAGAAAGAAAGAAAGAAAGAAAGAAAGAAAGAAAGAAAGAAAGACTCAGAATGTGTTTGAGCCTTGAGAATGTGGAAAAGAATATTTTAAATATTCTTTGCTGGCCTTGAATTGAGAAGATAGGTGGGTCTACCTATGGGGCCAAAGACCTCCCATTTGAAGGCAGATAAAGATTTCAATAGAAGATTATCTACAGTCTACAGTCTCAAGCTCATTAACTTCATCCACATGAGAGGCATATACCTTTAAAAAAGGTTTTTGAACTTCTTAGGAGATGAGGACGTGTTTTGGGATGTTACAGAGGTGAGCCAATCAGTGCTGTGCATTATTGGCTTCTGCAACAAAGTTCCAGATCTGGTTAATTGCTCTCAGTCCTGGACAGAAAAACTATTTGACAAGAATGCAGTAAGTGCACTTCCAGAGCAACTTCACTACTCAGAATGTGTACATCTGTACACATCATTTGTCACCATAGACAAGACTACCAAGTCTAGCATGACAATATTGTGCAGAAATGCAAGTTTGCTGTTAAACTATGCCATTGAACTTTTGTTTGGCAGCCTGGGGTGTGGGTGCAGGAACAGCAGGCTGTGCATACTAACCCACAATGTAAGGTTCAGGGCTCAAGCCAACACTTGTGAGTGGCCATGATTCAACCCAGGATGGTCTGCGGCAAACCTGACCCAGATCCAGAACCTGAACTGACTCGGGGCTTTGCTCAGTTATAAAGTAGAGAGTGAGGAGACTGAGACATGTGTCCCCTTCTTTCCCATATGTTTAATTAAGGTTTTAAACCCTAACTAAGCATGCAGTCGGGAGTGGTGAAAGGAGACGTGAGCTTCATGGTCAGGATGGGGGAGCTACCTGCACATTTCCTTCCATCCCTTGCTGCCAGACCACCACCAACCATTTTGACAACCCCAGATTGTTCTGGGTGGGCCCAGTCCAACCTTGGGTGATCCAGAGCTGCCTCAACCCGTTCAGGCCAAATCTGCAGTTGGCCCAAATTGGCCCAGTTTGATTCGAAACCTGGGATTTAGCTGGAACCTGTGTGCAGCCCTAGCAGGAAGTGTGAGACCCCTCTTTAGGAGGCTAGATATGCCACTTTTTTGTACTAGAAATAGAAAATCCGCCTCCCTCCCTCTACACTGTAAGAAATGTTTTAGTCTACTAGCTTTTCTAAGAGAGCGAAAGAATAGGGATGCCCACAAGCATTACACAACGGTGTTATGAGAGCAGCCCTGCAGGGCATCTTTAAATAACATGATGCAAAGCAAAACAACCCAAAGTTACCGACAGGATGGGAGGGGGAAAGAACTCTGTGTTCATATTTCACCCCATTTAAGAGAAATATAAATTCTGGTAAGGTTTTTGTTTTGTTTTCACCACTAAGGTTTAGAAACAGAGGCTGAAGTCCTAAGTGCACCTGCAGGAAAGGAAGTTGGTGGGTCTCACTTTTGAGCAAACAGGGGTTGTACCGTAAATGTGAAGGCAGAGAACTGCTGCATTGCTCTATAATACATTTACCTAAAAGAGAAGTGGATGAGATTATTGCCTTGAGTCGACTCTAGAGAAATGGCCAGTTCCTAACTGGGGCAGAAAAATTTAACCAAGTGTAATACGTCAGTTCCATACAAAAAGAACAGAGGAAGTCCAACACCGAATCACATTTCTAGGGTGTGTAGAAAGAAATTAACGATATTTGCAATTCCATTTGAACACAGCTTGATAGCCTCAAACTCCAGACTAAATGAGTTACACCCACTAAATCCTGAAAGAGATGGTTACAGAGATTAGCAGTGCCCTAATGAAACCTTTTGATGGCTACTTAGAGGGGAGGGGGATAAAAGGCAAAATATACATGTCATTCCCTTAGGAAGGAACTTCAGTAGGGTGGGTCCAGGAAATAAGGTTCCTAAAACATTGATACAGTAATGCATAGGTTTCTTAGAATATCCAGAAACAAATCTGGGTAATGCAGAATAAAAATGGTCAAAGTAAACCCATAATGGAAATGTCTCCTCTAACTTACAGTCACTTACATATAATACAAATGGGCAAAAGAGTAAAAAGAAAAATACTCTAAAGGATTACAAAAAGGTATTAAAGATTAAAAAAGGAATATAGGAAAAGAACCCCCCCCCCCGAGAGAGAGATGGAATTCAAAGAGAGGCACAGCACCTCCAAACCAGTGCACACATTACTACAAAAAGGAAATGGTTTTGCACTTAGCTAACAACAGATTGTTCTGGTAAACACTTCTGGGACGGACAGGAAGGAAAACACACTGAATGGATAGCATGACGACATTGTGTTGAAATGTAAGGTTGCTGTTAAGCTATGTAAAGCCACGCAAATAAGAAAAAATATTTCACACAAAGGTATTTAAATGAGAAATATAGGTGCTAAAGTTCAGCCTTGAATAAAAGTCCAAACCTTATGGTGGCATATACATGATATGGCTCTGTAAACATTACAGGCAGCTAGGTTGTGTCCCCCCCCCCAATTCAGGAAAACTCATCCAAACGCAGAATTTCATAAGAAATGGCTGGACAGATACAGGATAGATATAGATTGTTGCTAAGGTGTGTACATCGCTTTCCCAATCAGTGGTGGGAGTGGGCTGGATGCAGAGTAAACGGCCTTGAGCTCTGGGTTGTTGTCACGTAGAAGTCAAACCAATGTATGTAGTTTTAAAAGTTGAAGTGGAGGAGGGAGCCTTGCTCACTGTTTTCCCAAGCAGCTCTCTCTCATAGTCACGTTTTTCCTAGCAGGGCTTCAAGACTAAAAGCAAGCCCAGCTTGGTAGGGCAGTGCTGGGCAAAGGCCTATGGGAAAGGGGAGCAGCAGCCTACTTTTGTATCCATTTATTTAAGGCTGCGTGCACAGCATACATTTAAAGCACATCACTTCCCCCAGAGAATGCTGGGAATTGTAGGCCTGTGATGGGTCAACTACAGTTCCCATAATTCCTTTGGAAGAAGTATTGGGCTTTAATTGTCTGGTTTCTACACAGCCCACATGTCCCCTCTAGGCAGCTTGAGGAGGGAGGTTCCTTCCTTGCCCGAAAATCCACTGTGTTTCCCCATGAAACCCAAGCCCCCACTATGTGCCACTGTTTGGCACAACCCGCGCTCTGCGTCTAAGACATATCCCTGTAGCTGTAATGTCTTGTTTGGATGTGAATGGAAACCCTGAAAGTTTGCATTCTGAAACCCCAGGTCATCTCTAGCAGGGCTGGCCCTACCATTAGACAGTGAGGCAGATGATGACCATAGCACTTTGCTGATGGACAGAGCTGCAGGTGCTCCCTTATAGCTAGCCTGCTGCCCCCAGGTGCCGTGGAAGATGCTGTCCCTTCGCTGGTGCTGAAGGTTTCATCAGCTTCTGTGTGTACTGTGGAAGGGGGCACCATCTTGTCCTCTTACTTAGACAGCAAAATGTTTTGGGCCAGCCCTGCTCTCTAGCAAAATAATGAGATTCGGCTTGGCACAAAAGAGGCTGTCTGTTGCATCTCTGAATGCTTCTCCTTCAGCCAGGTGACATGCTCACCATTCACACGAAACAGAAGGCCTTCTTATACTTTCCTATTCTAAAAAACAGCTCTGGTGAACTATTTAAAAATCAAGTCTTCTAGTGCCATCTAGTGACACTACGTGGGAATTAAATGGTTTTTTAAATAATTGCCATCAGCCATGATTTCCTGCAGCTCCCTGATGGTTGTTGCTGAGCATCCTATGCATATTTATTTGGAGATGTACCCGACTAATTTTAATGGATGTGTTTTCAATATGTTTTGAGCTATTTGGGAGGGTTAGTTCTGAGAGATGGCATATAAGTACTAAAAATTTAACTAATAGGGCATACTTCCAACTAAATGTGTATAGATTGCTGTTAGGAACTAACTTAATGGGTTTTACTTCTGAGTAGACATGCATAGGTCTTTGCTGTTATATTTATACTCCAAACAAAATTTAGTTGACTATATATACATGACCCATTGAAGTCAGTAGACTTATTCCCAGATATTCAGATTTAAATTTCTGGACCCAACTTTTTAATGTTAATTAATTTCAATGAACTTACTGTGAGTAAAAATTCATTGCATACCACCCGCATTTTTTATTTGCAAATATAACAAAAAGAAAGTAAAACAAACAAAGTACCATTGATTATTTAATTTCTATACTACCTACTTTATTAAAAACATTTCTAAGTGTTGTACAAAAAACAGAAGCAACAACAGACAACTTAATCAAAATGTTACAAAAATACACATCTGCATATAAAAATGTTACAAAAATACAAAGTTACTAACATCTATTAACCAATATCAATTCATTTTCCTTCTGACACATCCTCCTTCTCAGCCCCTGGGTTCTCACCCGGTGTCCAAACAAATTCTCAAAAGTCTCAGAACGAGAAGAGTTCCTGGAAACAGCGGACATCCCCCTAGTCTCTCACTCTAGACTTGCTTTTTATGGGCAGGCCCAGGATGGATAGTACCTCCTCAGGCTGCCCTCAGCTGTGTCCCATTCAGCTGCATTCTCCATACCCATTTCCAAGTGCAGTTGAGTTTCCCAAGGGGTCCAGAAGATGGGGGAAAGGTCCCCCTACACTCACCGCTCTTTCTTCACCCTCTGTCTGCTCCTCCTCCTCCAGCTTCCACAGTACTAGCTGATGTTAACAGGAAGAATGTTCCATCAATCCTGAAGTGAAGGTATCAATTAATGTAAACAGTCTAAAGGTAAAGGTAAGGGGACCCCTGACAGTTAAGTCCAGTCGCAAACGACACTGGGGTTGCGGCTCTCATCTCACTTTACAACCCTAGGGAGCCAGCATTTGTCCGCTCCGCAGACAGTTTTTCTGGGTCATGTGACCAGCATGACTAAGCCGCTTCTGGTACAACGAAACACCAACACCAGAGCAGCGCATGGAAATGCCATTTACCTTCCCGCCAGAATGGTACCTATTAATCTACTTGCACTTTTTGGAGTGCTTTCAAACTGCTAGGTTGGCGGGAGCTGGGACCGAGCAATGGGAGCTCATCCTTTCGTGGATTTGAACCACCAACTTTTTGATTGGCAAGCCCAAGGCTCAGTGGTTTAGACCACAGCACCACCCGCATCGCTTAAGCAGTCTAAACAGGTACCTAAACGAAACAGACAATTCTAAGGAATGCACTCAAATGTAGAAAGGGCAGTAAGATCATTGGGTAATACAGTGGTACCTTGGGTTAAGTGCTTAATTTGTTCCAGAAGTCCGTTCTTAACCTGAAACTGTTCTTAACCTGAAGCACCACTTTAGCTAATGGGGCCTCCTGCTGCCGTTGCGCCGCCGGAGCACGATTTCTGTTCTCATCCTGAAGCATAATTCTTAACCCAAGGTACTATTTTTGGGTTAGCGGAGTCTGTAACCTGAAGCGTATGTAACCTGAAGCGTATGCAACCCGAGATACCACTGTAAAGGTAAAGGGACCCCTGACCATTAGGTCCAGTCATGACCGACTCTGGGGTTGCGGCGCTCATCTCGCTTTATTGGCCAAGGTGTACAGCTTCCGGGTCATGTGGCCAGCATAACTAAGCCGCTTCTGGAGAACCAGAGCAGCACACCTTCCCTGCTTGCACTTTGACGTGCTTTTGAACTGCTAGGTTGGCAGGAGCAGGGACCGAGCAACAGGAGCTCACCCCGTCGCAGGGATTCGAACCACCGACCTTCTGATTGGCAAGTCCTAGCCTCTGTGGTTTCACCCACAGCGCCACCTGCATCCCACTCATTGTGTAATAGATGGTGGCTATTTCTCCTTACAGCCTTGCATTATTATTTTTTTAAATTATTATTATTATTATTATTATTATTCTTCTTCTTCTTCTTCTTCTTCTTCTTCTTCTTCTTCTTCTTCTTCTTCTTCTTCTTCTTCTTCTTCTGCCCTTCATCTGAAGATTACAGGGCAGTTCCCAACACAAAAATACAATATAGAACACAAAATACATTAAAAAAATAAGCATTTTCCCACAAAGACATTTAAGAGGACATGTTAATCAGCCAAAGGCCTGGTTAAAGAATAATGTCTAAAGATATGCAATGAAGGCACCAGGCAAGCATCTCTGCGGAGAGCATTCTCGCAAATGGGGAGCCACCACAGAAAAGACCCACTCTCGTGTTGTCACCCTATGGACCTCTCACGGGGGAGACATATGAAAAAGGGCCGCAGATGATGATCACTGGGTCCACCTAAGTTCCTATGGGGAGAAGTTTTAAATGTTGCAAGCCCTCTTGGATGCCAACTTGTGAGAAATGTGTGATATATTCAATAAATAATAATTTCAACACTTGTTGCTCTACCCACTTTTGCCCCTGGCCCCACCTACTCCTGGCCTATGACCCTAGGAAGGATGGGCAGAATGAAATGTGGCAAGAAATGTTTCCCATTAGATCAACAAGCCCCTTTACTCAACAGTTTGGAGGGACACAGGTTAAGAAAGCACAGTGTAGCCTCAAGCAGCACTGTGCTGCTTCAGACATGCAGTGAGAACGGCTGGGAAGAGGCCTGTCACCATTTGTTAGTAAACCGGCACATGCCTACCCATTGCCACTTCTGGGCAAAGACTTCCACATAGGATGTGAGCCAGGACACATGGCAGACTGTTGTGTAGTCAGCACCGGATGAGTGCGGGCCAAACCACAGTTAATACAAGTATCATCAGTCAGGGAGGCTGACCGTTCGGATTGTAGCAGATGCGGATGGGGAATATAAATTGTTGCTTCCCTGCTGCAATGCTAAGGAAAATCTCTCTTCCATATACGCCATCATTTCTCCAATGAAAATAGGGACGATGCCCATTCTATAATGATAATTTTACTATTTATACCCCATACATCTTACAGGGTTGACCCAGCTACTCTGGGCAGCTTCCAACATATATAAAAACACAATAAAACATTTTTTTAAAACCTTCCCTTCAGACGGCTCAGCGGTTGGACAACTCCATACCCTTCAACATTTCTCCAATGAAAATAGGGACATCCTAAGGGAAAGCGGGACATTCTGGGATCAAATCAGAAACTGGGATGGCGGTGGGTGGGTGAAGTTTCCTCCACAGATCATTTTCTGCTGATGCAAATATAAGCTTTTCCGTTCTTAAAGTGCAGCACACATTTTGCAGTATACCACTTTGAAAGTCTTTCACACTTGGATCTGCTGGGCCCTTGTATTTTTCTTCTCCAAATCTGCATTTGAAGCACTAGCCTTGGCCTGCCTCTCTGTGCAACAATTTCACAACAGCTTTTTAAGATTAGATGGCATAACTGGCATGGATAGCCAACTAGATGTTGTCAGGCTCTGACTGCCCTGGCTCCCACTTGCTGAAGATCCTTTGATGTTTATAGATTACTATAAACCAATGTTTATTTTTTATTATTTTTTCCGCATAATTTTTATTGTTTTTTAAATCATAACAAACAAGAAAATAAAACAGTTTACACCTTGTTATCGCAGATTTCTTCCTATAAGACTTCCTTCAGCTTCCCCTGAAATCATCCATACCCTAATTTAACAAATTCACACAAATACTAGCTTATATTGACATTATTTTCTCTTTCCTTCTTTTTCTCTTTAGACAATATTCCAACCTTTTCACAGAGCTTTTTTAAACCCAACTAGCGTTATCTGACCTTCACTTATATTTTCCAGATATTCCACAAATTTCCCCCAGTCCTCAATGAACCTTTGGTCTTTTAAATATCTAATTTTCCCCGTCAATCTGTCCATCTCCGTGTATTCTAGTAGTTTTGCTCTTCATTCCTCAAGCGTCGGTATGTTCTGTTGTTTCCAATTTTGAGCCAATAGGACCCTTGCGGCCGTTGTTGCATATTGAAAGAATTTACTGTCATTGTTCTTTATATCACTTCCTGCTAGGCCTAACAGAAAAGCCTCCGGCTTTTCCCCAAAGTTATATCTTAATATACTTTTCATTTCATTATATACACTTTCCCAAAAGCCTTTGACCTTTCTGCAGTCCCACCACATGTGGAAGAAGGATCCCTCTTTTTCCCTGCATTTCCAGCATTTATTGCAAGTTTTATATATTTTTGCTAATTTTGCAGGTGTTATATACCAATGGTAAAACATCTTCATGAGGTTCTCTTTTAACGTTTACTATAAACCAATGTTTAATGTGTTTGGATTACTGTGGTACACATGCAAACTGCCGAAGGCACTTCATGCAATACACATGGTCAGTCCTAAATACATCTATCAAAAAGGCAGGTGTTGTAACTGCCAAAGCTTGAGACCTTGATTCAACATAGTCACACCCCTTTGCTACCCTCTTTTTAGAAATTAGACAGGCTCATGGTGGTTCAGCAAGCGTCTCCACAACCTCTCATCATGCTTAGTAGGTGTTAAGTTGTGAGTGAACATATCAGACAACACAGCGATTCTTCAAACAGCTCTTGTTTATTCACAGGCCAGAACAGATCTGAACTGAAGGGTTCAGTCAACCTGCTTATATAGAACTCCAGTACAACGTAACTGTAACAATTTTCTAAAACTATCCAATCACTGAACGTCACTTTAGATCCCTTATTTGCATAACTATCTACAGTATCCCCCTGCTGGCCCAGGGTGAGAACTTCAGTACATAACTAACAGTAGGTAGAACCCTCTGTTCCCTTCTCTTTTGGCTTATCCTAGTGCTTCTGCTTCCTGAGGGGTTGCTGAGACTGGTGAAACATCCATCCTGGGTAAGCAGAGCTACTCCCAGTATCTGATTGCATCTCGGGAGTGTCCAAAAGATGCTCCAACAGCCCTGGAGAGGTAGGTGGGGATGGAAAGCGAGGTGGGGCTTGCAGCTTTCTTCACAGGGGTGGATAAGGCAAGAGAGCAGGCTGCAGGAGCTACCCGCCCTGCAGGATCCTCACTAACAGACTGCCCCACTCTGTGCAGAGGTCCCCACATCTCACTGGAGATTTTCCCTGGGTGCTTGGCCAGTCCTCCATCAGCACTGCCCTGACTTGGCCAGCCTATGACACTAATCCCAATCAGCCCCAGCCTGTAATGGCCAATGGTCAGGGAAGATGGGATTTGTAGTCCTGCCCTCCAGGACTACAAATCCCATCTTCTCCGAGGGACTATCTTCTCTTAACTGAAGTCTACAGGAAGTGTACAAGACCGGAACAGTGTATGAGTGTCCCTTCTTAGGGCATTAATCACAAATAAATTTGCCTTGATACCAGGCCTGCTAAGTTCAATGGAATGTCTTTGCAAGTGTGCCAGCAGCACGGCTACCTCAGATACAAAATTAGAAAACTATGTTGTGAAACGAGTCTCCACCAGCACAACATAGTATTTTATTCTCTAAACTGCTGTGGGATTTTATTAATTCCTCACTTTTCTTTTAGCATAATGTTTTTTTCTGCCAGCTTGTCTTCCCACCTCCTCCACAGGCTTGGAATCCTCCCTGTTTGGGGCATCCTTTTTAAAAATAAATGTCATATTTATCCTTGGGAGCTGTCTGTGTTTTGGTTTATGAAATTCTGTAAAACACCATTCTGGTGCTGTCTAATTGATATACAGTAATAAAAAGTCTGACATTTATAAGAATAGGAAGGGTGGGCCACTGTTTCTACTGTTCTTATCTGAACCACCAGCATCATTCTCCAAATACAAGAGGACGGGGAAATAAAGGGGAAGAGATGCATGGGGGGCGGGGAGTAGGCAAAAGAACTCTGGCTTTATAGATAGACTTTGCTAATGTATTAATAGGTGAGAAAAATCTGCTAATACCGTGGTATCTTTCAGTGAATCAAGACAACACGGGCTGGAGAGAAGACAACAGTTTTTCAGTGCCAGAGGCACTTTGATAACCCTGCTCATTGTGTGTACACAGTCCAATGCTGCCTCTTATAAAGAGGATTTGGGTTGTTTAAAATAGTAACAACTTTGATCAGAGGTAACAGTGGGATGGAAAGACATGGCCCACAGCACACCATGGAAAGTGAAACCTGTCCCAATCCCACTCTCAATTCTTGTAAGGCGTGTCAATAATGTTCAAACCAAGCAGCTACTGGGTTCAGAACACCTTTGCATACATGAAGAAATTCTGCCATGCTTCACAAATTCCACACCGGCTTTTAGGCATAGAAGGAAACTAAATTAGGTGCAGATGCGGGGGGGTGAACTGCGTGCCTTTGGGACTCATTGTGCTGTGGGAAAAAAGCTGGAAAAATTCCTCCTACGCTGACTGGAAATGTCACAATACCGTATGCCTTGAAGCAAAGGCATGAAGATGGCACTTTCCCCTAGTGAACAGTATGAATTTGAATGCTAGGTTTCTTTCATTGTTTTGTTTTGCTATTACATACATACCATGTGGTGTGAGACTAAATATGATCCATTATCCCTTCCTTTCTCTGTTCAATGAGGGAATGTAGTATCAACAAGAAGATAGGAAATGCTTTCATTGAATCTGGCTGTCCAACATTTGGCTGTTGGCTTCTGTCTGTCTTGAAAGACAATGGAGTGCGCCTCTGGGGGTGAAGTTGAACTGATGTGTTCCCAGCACCATAGTCACCTCCCTGGGGCACAAGCCTGTGCAGCAGCGGTGTGTGTGAAATTCTTTTGTAGGGAAACAGTTAGGGCCAGAGGCGCCAGCTTGGGAGGGGCCCAGCATCCCACGTGTGGGCATTGTGCCTCCCTCCCTAATCTGGGCAGAAGCATCCCGGGCTTTGGGAAGGAGGCACAAGACTTCTGACAGGATGCTGGAGCCCTGCTACCTTCTTCCCAAAGTTGGGTGGGCTTTTGGAATGTGGCGGAAGGATCCTGTTGGAGCATCGTGCCTCCTTCCCTAAGCTGGGCAGAAGCTTCCCAGGATTTAGGAAGGAGGCACCAGTCTTTAATACTCTAATTTACTGGAAACATTTAGGGGACTAGTCCAGTCCCCCTAGCCCACTGACTGCACACCACTGCTATGGTGGTCCTGGGCTGCCCAGATGACAAGACCCTCCCCCTTCGGCCTCACTGAAGTGGTCCCAAAGCAGAGCAATACGTTTGGCACCAGCTTGACTGCAGGAGTTGCCAGGAGGAGGCATACAAGGTACCATCCAACCATCTTAGGGACTCTACTCCAGATTTGTGTAGGGTTTACTCCTTAGCCCTTTCTTCTCTCAAATATATCCCACAAAGCAACAGAGGTTTAGGATCAGAGTTTTCCTTCTCTTCTGCAGGTTGATGAGTCCCATCTGCCCCTCACTTCCCTCTACAGCACTTGCACTAACCGCTTTCTTGACTGTTGGACCCACTATTGGTCTCATTCGCTCAATCCACCAGAGCCTGTCTTTGTCTGCAGGGCAAATTCATGGCTCACCAAAGATTTGAGACCCGTCTGCTACCCTCACCTGGTTTAGTCAGCCAGTCGAAGCCATTTCCCAAGTTATGGTCGCTGTCTCATGCTGACAGCTTCTAAGATCCACAGGTGAGAGATGATTGCAGTGCGGGGACCAAAGGTGGACAAACTACCCCAGAAGGAGCACAATGTGTCCCACATCAGAGGTACTACCGCTCCCCTAACACCCCATACACCCAACATTTAAACTTCACAATACATTATGAAGCACTAACACAGTGCTTCCTAAACTTGCTACTCCATGGACCACCTGAAAAATGCTAAGGGTCTTGGTGGATTTTTTCTGCCCATTGTAGCAATTTTAATGCACTGTGCTAGATGTTGTATGGTTTTTAACTATATTTTTACAAGCATACTGTGGACCACCTGAATGATACTCGTGGACCACTGTTGGTCCAACGCCCACAGTCGCTCTTATCTTGTCTTCCTTATTTCGACCCTTGCTGGATGTCAGCCTTCTGCAATGTAACCTGTTTCTATCCCTTCCATGTTGCCTTGGTGCAATGCAACAGTCATTTCCAGATGGGCACGTTGGAATAGGGGAGAGAAGGGAATCCAAATTGTTTAGCATGGTTAAAATGGATTATTTATTTACACCAATCTCTCAGTGTACACCAGGTCAGCGTGTAAAAAACAACAACCCATTGAGCTGGTTGGTGATAGGAAAAAAATTATGTGATGTAAAACATGGGTTTGCATAGTGCTCATCCTCCTTTCCTAAAGGATACCCTACAAAGGGATGATATGGAAGACTTCTGAAAATTGTGTGCATGAAGGTCATTTTCTCCATGTGCATAAGAATTAAGAATGAAGAGGTGTCTCCTGCAGCAAAATACTTGCCTGCCATAATTATCTTATGGAGCTTGACTCACCCTCGCCTCAACTTCCAAAATGAAGCTGGCAGCTAAAACTTTGTGCCTTCCCTGATGCTCATGGCATGCCCCTCCTCTTGAATTTTCTATATTTTCTTATTGTACTTCGTGGATGATTCTAATATTCTTTACTCCACTTCTATTTGCCTGGCTTTTAAACCCTTTCCACTCACTAAAAATTATTCTCCCACGAGTGTTATTACTCAAAGACCAAGAGATACAGCAACTGAGATGTAACTCTTACAAAGCACTACCAACATCTTGAACCGGCTCCAGGGATTAATCAGAAGACAAAATTAATACGCTCCCTGTCAGAAGGCTTGTTCACATGAAAGAGGCACAGGACCTCAGGCTAACTGCAGAATGCTATGTCAGTTTAGCAGAAATGCAAGTTTCATACAGGTCTCCTAGACACTGGGATGGAGCAATACTGCACAGGCCAGGTTAAATATGCATAGGTAAACAGGAATGGCAATTATCAGAAAGGGGAAGTAAATTTAGGATCATTAACATTCATTTGTTGCAGGCCCAAGATATGGGCCGTCCAATTATGCTAAAAGATTGGAAAAACTTATGGAATGTAAATTTGAAATATACAGCCAGCTATAATACAAGAGAGGACGTGGGTGGTGCTGTGGGTTTAACCACAGAGCCTAGGACTTGCCGATCAGAAGGTTGGTGGTTCGAATCCCCACGACGGGGTGAGCTCCTGTTGCTCGGTCCCTGCTCCTGCCAACCTAGCAGTTCGAAAGCACGTCAAAGTATAAGTAGATAACTAGGTACCGCTCTGGTGAGAAGGTAAACGGCGTTTCCGTGCGCTGCTCTGGTTCGCCAGAAGCAGCTTAGTCATGCTGGCCACATGACCCGAAAGCTGTACGCCGGCTCCCTCGGCCAATAAAGCGAGATGAGTGTCGCAACCCCAGAGTCGGTCACGACTGGACCTAATGGTCAGGGGTCCCTTTACCTTTACCTTTATAATATGAGAGACCACGATGAAAACGGCTCATAGGTCACTCCTTCCAGATTATCAAGAATGTATAAAAATTTGTTGGATGCTTGTTGGAGATGTGGAGGAAATAACAGTGACATGATCCACATTCGGTGGATGTGTGAAAAGATTAAGATTTGAGGAGGAATATACGATGAATTAAAAAAGATGATGGGGATAACCTTTACTAAAAAACCGGAGGCATTTCTATTAAGTATTTTAGATAAAGAGATCCCAAAAAAACTAAGAGAGGTATTCTTGTATGCAATGGCAGCAGCTCGTATACTTGTGGCCAAGGGATGGAAAGATCACAAGGCTCCAAAAATAACAGATTGGCAAATCAAATTACAGGAATTGGTGGAGACGGCTCAATTGACTAGCAAACTCAGAGGAACCTCAAAGCAAAAATTTGCAGAAAAATGGGATGGTTATAGAAGATATGTTCAAAAATACAATAATAGTTCTGACTCCGTGCCAGCATTCGAGTGATAAAGGAACTAAAAGGAGGTGGACAACTATTAAGGATTTATTATGTTTTCAGAATATATGGGTAAATTTATATAGAAATGTTTATTGTTCTGTGTACATTCGATTGTAAGATAAAATATATGCTAAGGGACTTGACAGGAAGTAAAAGTTGAAAAAAGATTTTGGAAGCTAAAAGGGGGGGGGGAATTTACTTTCATTATTATCATTTTGTGTTTGGGTGTGTAGGTGTCTGCATATATGTGTGTTTTTGTATGGAATGTTTGGGAAGAAATAAGACAGTAAATAACAAATAAACTAAATATTGATGTATGTAATTTTTATTTCTTAATTATATTTAATGGTAGTATGGTTGTATTTTTTTTGTAACATAAATTCATTCAATAATTTTTTTTTTAAAAAACCAACAACATTCATTTGTTACCATGTCCCCCAATATGGTATCAGCATCGTTTCAACTTAGATATTATTAAACTGTACTACAAGTCCCCACATGATGTGCTGCACATTTTCTATCCCAAGCTCTGCCCACACAAAAGCATTTTCTTTTTTGCAATAGCAGACCGCCTACAGATGGCTTGACCTTAATTTGCTGGGAGTGTCTCCTTCCTCAGCAGGTTATGGCTCACTCTAGCATTACTGGGTTCCAAATGAGCATTACCTCCCCTTTCTGGAGGCTTCATGTGGAAATCCTGGGTTCCCAAGCATGGCACAAAGACTTTCTCGTGATACCCACCAAGACCTCCTATTCCACCCAATTTTTATTTGTAAATGTGGTTTTTTAAAGCTCATTTATTTTGGGAATTTGCTTGAATTTTTCCATTGCTTTGTTGTTCGGGGGTGTTCAGTTTTTCTTCTGCTAAATGGGTATTTTGTGGTGCCCATGACAGATTTCAAAATGCACCCACAGGCCCACAGGGGTTAGGGACCCTTGCAGGAAGTCAACACTTCTCTAGTAGTTATGATAATCCTGGTTCTCACTTTCCTTGATTGCCCCCCCCCCCGCCACCTTTTCTGCTTCAGTCTCCTTTACTCAGAGCCCTGCATGTCTTTTATTTATCACATAAATATAGAAAAAACACAGTATATAATAATAATATCCTGCCTCCTCTGGCACATTGCCTTTGGTTATGTTTACAGCCCTCTACCAGTTTCAGGGCAAATCCTGTGCAAAGCTCTAAATGATGTGAGAAGCCTCCATGAGTAGAGAACTTGCCCTTCTTCAGAACTACATCCTCAATATTACAAGATGAAGGGCAATGCCCCAGAGGGAGCAAAGGTTGGCAGCATGCGCTCACACTCATTTGCACATTTCTTTACACACAGGTAAATGGAACGCCCAACCTCGGCTATAATCTGATAGCATGTGTATGATTAAATCATAGACAGTATTGCAAAAGCACAGCTGCATTCAGATGCAATGGCAAATCATGCTTCCTTATCACTTGCAAGGGAATGTTATTAAGAAGCTTCCCTTCCTAGTTAGGAAGGTCTCAAGCCATAGTTTCATCTTATTTTTCTATAAAAAAAAACACAGGGTGAGGAAATGTGAAGTTGTTGTGTGTGGTCCTCAAAAGTAGGAGTCTATAACTCCATTTTTGTTGCCACCAAGGACATTTCCCATAACTTTACTCAACTTGCAGTAGCTAGAATAGTGAATGCGACAATGCCTGTTTTCTAAAATGGTGACATTGCAAAAATGGTGCTTAAATCTTGCCATGGGACTTGAATACACTCTAAACAATAGACACAAATCTATAGTTCAGTTAACACTCTGAAGTTTCTGTAATAAAAGGAATATTTAAGCGGCAAGTCAAAACACGAAAGATGGACAACTCCTAACAATTATGTCTATGGAAGAAAGTCTTGAGCAACCTAAATATGAAGAAAATACGCTGTAAACAGAAATGTTTGATTCATACAGGAAATGTTAATCAACTTTCACACTACCAAGTCTTGGATTCTTGGGTGTACAATACTTAATTACTTTTCCATCTTTCACTGACTAAAATAAAGGCAGATCTCTGGTTTTATTGATGAAGAGGTTGTGATCGAAAACTAATGATAGGTAAAGATAAAACACCCCTGACAATTAAGTCCAGTTGCAGACGACTCTGGGGTTGCGGTGCTCATCTCGCTTTACAGGCCGAGGGAGCCCGTGTTTGTCCGCTTCCACAGACAGTTTTTCCAGGTCATGTGGCCAGAATGACGAAGAGGCTTCTGGCGAAACCAGAGCAGCACATGGAAATGCAGTTTACCTTCCCGCTGGAGCAGGCCCTATTTATCTACTTGCACTTTGATGTGCTTCCAAACTGCTAGGTTGGCAGGAGCTGGGAGTAAATACTTAATTCCTTTTATTGGCATTGCTGGCACTGAATACATTTGCTTCTCTTCCAGCACTGCGTCCATGTTATCATCCTGAAGAGCTGTTTTAGGTAGTTGAAAAACTCAGCCATCTTTTTTGCTCATGAACTCATGACCTTTAAAGCCCTAAACAGCCTCGGTTCAGTATACCTGAAGGAGCGTCTCCACCCCCATTGTTCTGCCCGGACACGGAGGTCCAGTGCTGAGGGCCTTCTGGTGGTTCCCCTGCTGCGAGAAGCCAAGTTACAGGGAACCAGGCAGAGGGCCTTCTCGGTAGTGGTACCTGCCCTGTGGAACGCTCTCCCACCAGATGTCAAAGAGAAAAACAACTACCAGACTTTTAGAAGACATCTGTTTAGTGAAGCTAGCAGGCATTAGCCCCCTGAATCAGATTTCATTGAGTCCACTTTCCCCTTGACCCAAGGAACTGAGTGCCTCCAGGCCTACCTCCAACAGCATAGGGAGAGCACCAGGCAGGATGCCTGGAAGAAGAAGAAGAAGAAGAAGAAGAAGAAGAAGAAGAAGAAGAAGAAGAAGAGTTTGGATTTGATATCCCGCTTTATCACTACCCTAAGGAGTCTAACGGGTAACAATCTCCTTTCCCTTCCTCCCCTACAACAAACACTCTGTGAGGTGAGTGAGACTGAGAGACTTCAGAGAAGTGTGACTGGCCCAAGGTCACCCAGCAGCTGCATGTGGAGGAGCGGGCCCCAAACCAAGTTCACCAGATTACGAGTCTACCGCTCTTAACATGGGCAGAAGGCCCTGTCTACAGCTAGAGGGCTGGCCCTTTAAGGACTACAGTTCTAAAAAAGGAGGCATTATTTTATTGCATTTGTTAGTTCCTTTTCTTACAAGACAACTCAAAGCGACTTGCATTAAAGCCAACAACTAAAACCAAATAGCACAACAATCCAAGAGAGGCTGGGAGATGTGACTAGTCATAACAGCTTGCTGTTAACAGTTACAACCGTCCTAGCATCCTGCCAGCTCCCTCAGTTAGTGTGAAGAAGGGGAAAAGAGCCTCCCACACTCTTAACTGAGACTAACTGAGCAACAACCTCTCCCAAGCCATGTTTAAGAGCAGCAGAAGTGGCTGGGGAGTTCAGATTTTTTAAAAAATTAAAATTATTTTGTAAGTTATCTTGTTACTCAGTATGGTATTTTAACATGATTTTTAAATGTATTGTGATATTTTAAGTATTGTGACTTTGCTGTTATTTTTATTGCACATAGTTTAGTAATGGTTCACTGAAACTGTTGGGAGTGATTTTCTGTTTAATTATTATTCGCTGATATTCTTAGAGTTAATATTATTGTGTGCTATTATATTCTAATGGATTATTGCATATTACCTTTGTTGTTGTTTAGTCGTTTAGTCGTGTCCGACTCTTCGTGACCCCATGGACCAGAGCACGCCAGGCACTTCTGTCCTCCACTGCCTCCCGCAGTTTGATCAAACTCATGCTGGTAGCTTCAAGAACACCCTCCAACCATCTCATCCTCTGTCGTCCCCTTCTCCTTGTGCCTTCCATCTTTCCCAACATCAGGGTCTTTTCCAGGGAGTTTTCTCTTCTCATGAGGTGGCCAAAGTATTGGAGCCTCAGCTTCACAATCTGTCCTTCCAGTGAGCACTCAGGGCTGATTTCCTTAAGAATGGATACGTTTGATCTTCTTGCAGTCCATGGGACTCTCAAGAGTCTCCTCCAGCACCATAATTCCAAAGCATCAATTCTTTGGCGATCAGCCTTCTTTATGGTTCAGCTCTCACTTCCATACATCACTACTGGGAAAACCATAGCTTTTACTATACGGACCCTTGTTGGCAAGGTGATGTCTCTACTTTTTAATATTCTGTCTAGGTTTGTCATTGCTTTTCTCCCAAGAAGCAGGCGTCTTTTAATTTCGTGACTGCTGTCACCATCTGCAGTGATCATGGAGCCCAAGAAAGTAAAATCTCTTACTGCCTCCATTTCTTCCCCTTCTATTTGCCAGGAGGTGATGGGACCAGTGGCCATGATCTGCATATTACCAAATTTGATATAAATTGCTTATTTTAATGTCACATTTTCAATTTTGACCTATTTGTATTGTTATAAGATGTGTGATCTTTGTTGTATATTTTGTTGTTTTTTCAGCTTCTCAACTGCCTTGTTTATAGCAATATAGAAAGGTGGTGTACAAATTAAAAGTGAAATAAAATGAAATGAGCGGGGGCTTAAGCAACTACAGTTACCCTTCAAATTCTTGGGAGCCTTGGAACTGCCTTTCCTGCTAAACAAGAAAGACTAACTAGCCCAGTTATTCATTTTGCAAGACTGCAAACATGAAGAAAGAGGAGAAACCTGTAGAACAAGTTGAATCTCTTATTTAACCTTAAATGAGCCTATTTTGTTGTGCAATGGTAAGCTGTAGGTATAATGTATCTGGAGTGGGAGGGGGGAAACAGGATACATATACAGCTTTCCAAATGGGAGATAACAACTACAGTACTGTACAGTATTTGTCTTCATAGGGATGCCACAGAAAGGTGCAAGTGTAAAGACACATGGTAAAGATGTATGTGCCTGCGCAATATAAAAGGCATCCATACACACAAACCCACCTGTCACACAACAATGGGCATTTTCCTCGCCCATAACGGCGGGCGCCCGCTCTGAAGTTCCAACCTCGCACCATAAATCATGGGAAGGTGGAAACTTGCAAGTCTTCCAGCTGTTGCGACTACAACTCCCGTCATGCCCCACCACTGGCCATTCTCGCTGGGTCTGCCGGGAGTTGTAGTAAAAAACACACACACAAAACAAAGGGGTTCTCCGCCGTTGAGTGGAGAGAATCCGCTTCACTAAAAACAAAACAAAACCCACTTCACTAAAATAATGGGGGGGGGGGGTAAAAAAACTAACACCCTTCGTACAACACACGACGCGTCTATAACGGCCTGAGTAGCGACGACCGAGCTTGACTAGCCAGGCCCCAGCGTAAGCGCTCTTATTCCCTCAGAGGCCGCTTGCCGTCGTTGCGCTTAACCAGGCCGGGCGCCTCTTGCTCGCCTCCAACCAACCAAGGTGGTGTGAGGAGGAGTCGGGCCTGAGGCGGGCCTGGAGAGGAGTGAGAGCGAGGGCAGGGCCTCAGCCGCTGCGGCCTTACCCCTCAGCTGACAGGCGCCGCCTCTTTCTTCCCCCCCGGCATCCTCCGCGCTGCGGCGAGCCTCTTCCCCGGTCAGCCGCTGCCGCTGCTGCTTCTCGGGCTGCGCTCGCCGTCGCCTCCGCCGCCATGGCCGCCTACAGCAAGTTCCTCACCGCGCGCTACTCCACCATGGCCGGCGCCACCGCCGCCGCTTGCGCGGTGCTCTGCCTGCTCAGCAAGCGGAGGAAGGCGGCCGCCCTGCACGGGTCAGTCGGGGGCGATTCATGGGAGGCCGGGGGCTTTGGGTGTGGGGTGTGTGTAGGGGGCAACCGAGAGAGTAAGATCCCGGCTGTCTCCTCCGCCAACAGGATAAAAGGAAGGGTTGGGGTGGGGTGAATAAAGTGGCCCCCGGTAGTCGAGGGGGTGATTTAAGGTGGAGAGGGGGTGGGAAACAAAGGGAGACTCCAGAGTGAGCCTTGCAGAGACTCCGTAGGCGTGGCATTTTTAGGGAACATTCAGAAACTAGTCCATATCGACCGAATCAGAGCCGCACTGTGCCTTGATCCCTGTTGCTTTGCCCAGGGGCTCCGAAGTCTTTCTATGGCCTCTTTGTTACCTTGACATCCTTTTACCTGGTTTCAACCCGGGAAAGCATGTGGCTCTTCCTTTCTCGGGGATGGTTAGAAATGGCACACCTGCTGCACATTGCACCTGTTGAACAGGTATCGAGGGTCTGGTGGCACACCTGTTGCGGCAGGTAGACCTGCAAAATAGGTGCTGTGCAACAGCCCCCCCCCCAGCTTGAGTTATCTTAATGATGCTGTGTCTGTTAACTGGGATAGGTACCAGATATTGTTGGGCTCCTGACACCCATCAGTCCCGGCCAGCGCAGACAAGGGTCGTGGGTGCTGGAAGTTGTAGCCCATGATATCTAGTGGCACACCAGACCCTTGACTGCGTTCAAACACCTGAGAGATTAGCTTATAGGAGAACGTAATATTATAATTGGTGTTTACATAGCATTTTAGAGTGCCAGAATATCTTCACATGCACTTCTTTGGTTGCTGTGACAGCAACTAGCAAGCTGGGTCAATCAGCCCCTATAGACACAGAAAGTTTTGACAACAAAATAATAACAAACGTTATTGTAGACTGTCAAAGCCTGGGAGAAAGGTTGGATGCAATTGATGCAAAAGTTTCGTAACTATTGGGCAATGATCAGTTTTATTATAGTTCAAAATGCTTTTATGTCATTATGCATTTTATATTCTGCACAATACTATGTTGCCTTGAGGTACAGTCCATAAGGCAATGTTTGAAGAGAAGTATTATATATTGATATGCTATGAACAATATTTTATCCAGTGTTAAAATACAATAGTAGCCATCTTTTGAAAGTGAAACACTTAAGACCTTAAGCATTCTCCATCCCTGCCCCCTGGTGCATCACCGTGATATGCAAAAAAACTGATGTCCATGTGTCTAGGACATCATGTCTAGGAACAAATTTCCTGTAGACAGTGGTCCTAAGAAGGGGATAGCATTGTAACAGTAAATTATTTTAGAAGATGATAATGCCTTTTTGGATGCTGGTGTGCATTGTTACAACTGAGATACAACATATGCCAGGAGTGGCAAAATTACTGGCACAGTGTTGCAGCAGGGATGTGTTTTGCTCACTGCCCAATGCTTATCATGTTTGCTTCATTATTGATTATAAGTATTTCAAATGATAATAAACTTATGAGTGATGTCCAATGTTCATCATACTCAGAGTAGACCCACTGAAATGAATGGGTGGGGTATAAATAATTATTAATAAAATTAATATTATCATTATTATTGACTTGTCCATTGACTTTAATGGGTCTACTCTGGGTAGGACTAATGTAAGATACCTTACTGTGTATGTGCATGTATGATTAAACAGACAAGTGTGGGATGCAAAACAATGAATTGTAGACTTGTTATGAAGATAGTATTACTATTTAAGATTTGAGTGCCTGGACCGTAATAAGTGTTAATATATATCAATGAAGTGACATAATTTCTGCCCAGAAATTTACACAGTACAATGGTACCTCGGGTTACATACGCTTCAGGTTACAGACTCCACTAACCCAGAAATAGTACCTCGGGTTAAGACCTTTGCTTCAGGATGAGAACAGAAATCGTGCTCCAGTGGTGCGGCAGCAGCAGGAGGCCCCATTAGCTAAAGTGGTGCTTCAGGTTAAGAACAGTTTCAGGTTAAGAACGGACCTCCGGAACGAATTAAGTACTTAACCCAAGGTACCACTGTAGTTGGTTACTTCAAGACTGGATTACTGCAATGTGCTCTGTGTGGGGCTTCCCTTGCACTTGATTAGAAGGCTGCAGTTAGTGCAGAATGCTGCGGCACAATTGCTGACAGGAGTGTGGCCTTATCAGCATATAACATCAACATCTGTACTCGGAGATCTGCATCTGCACGGGTGGCCAATTTGCTACTGGGCCAAGTTCAGTGTGTTCCTATTAGTATATAAAGCCCTTTGAAACTTGGGAGCAGCTTATGAGATTGTCTTACCCAACATGGGCCCAATCAACTGCTTTGATTGGCAGAATTGGCACTACTACAGGTGCCACATACTACCTGTTCCACATTTGTAAGAACTCAGTTGTTTAGTCTGGCAGCACTTAACACTTTGGAACTCCCTGCCTATTTAGATCAAGCAGGTGTCTTCACTGTACTCTTTTCAGCACCTGCTAAAAACATTCTTGTTTAGATAAGCCTACCTAGATGCCTAGAAAGTTGTGGTGATTTTTGTCGAGTTGCAGCTCGGCATTCAAGGAAAAATCAGTCTCACACCATAGTAGGTTCCGAAATATGGCCGCTCCTAGGGCTCATGCAGCACAGCTTTTATTGTGTGAAATCAGAAAGATACAAAATACAAGCCAAGCAATTTGTTCTAGCAAGCAGATAAGGACCTTCGCACTAGATCAGGCCATGCCACGTTAGCCAATCATATAGGACAGCACGAGCTGTCCACGCACTGTTCATGCTCCAAGGATGCTTCTAGCTATGAAATCACCCTGTAACAATAAGAACCTTGCTTATGCTCTCATGTACAAGCAATCATTTTCCCACAGATTTTAATCTGTTTTAGTATTTTAACTTCGTATGTTTTTAAGTACGGTATTTTATTTATTTATATTTGAGGGGTTTTTTTTCATAATCAAGCAGGGTATAGATTTTATGAAATCAACAAATAAGAATATTGAAAACTGTGGCAGATGTAGTAAGCTTCATGAAGCACTCTGCAAGTCCATGAAAAAGTTAACTTTTGAACTCATACGTTTAAACTTTCTCGTCTCACCTGTAGAAGCAGAAACATATCTATATTCTTTGTAAATGCCATATGGTAACCTTGTATGTCCTGGTATAGTATAAAAATAGTCCCATTACCTCCCATTTGCAAGTAGTGTTTACTTATATGAACATTTGCTTGAATAAAATAACCTTATTTCTACACCAGAGCCAGTTTGCTAAGCTGATTTAAGTGCCAAACTGAAATAACATGCAATCAGATGTTGTAATACAAAGTCCAAAGTAGGTTGCCATATACTTGTTTACATCCTCTCTTCGGTAACTGAGACTCTTCTGCTTTTAGAAGCTAACAAACTATTATTACTATTATTATTAAATAACATTTAATTGGGTATCATAAACAAGGAACATAGGAACAAAAATAATAAATGTAGGAAGAATAAATAGACCAAATATTCTCATGCCATTTGTATATCACAAAAATAGCATAATAAATTTGCAGTAATATTTGCAACATATGGTTCATTATTAGTGGTCAGTGTATAAGTTCTTGGTTTGTGAATTGGTTTAAACAAAAACAAAGGAGGGAAAAGTGGAGGTTGGAATTCCCTCAATTAGTTCAGTTTCTAATTGGACCCATTGTTTTGAGGTATCATCTAAAATAAAGTGGATGGCATGTCTTACTTGGTTAGCAATAAAATATAGTTTCAGGTTTGGGATACCACAGCCTCCTTCCACTGTGGGGAGGTACAGGAATTTGGCATTTATTTTGAGTCCTTTGCAGGAAAAAAATAAATGATTTTTTTTCTGCCACCTTCATATCTGGTTGAGTGGGATCCAAAGTGGGAGTCATTGGAATAGAAATCACAGTTTTGGTAGGATCATCGTTTTTACCATTGCTAAACTGTTTCTGAGGGTAAAATGGGTGTTGCTCTATTTTTTTCAAATTTTGAAGTATTGTCTGCCATGTGGGGGGTTGTTTTGTTAATACAGTCTACTAAGGTTTCTTGTTGCAATTTTTCCTAAATAGCTAAGCGTTGTGTGACAGAGTCTAATGCAGGGGTCAGCAACCTTTTTCAGCTGTGGGCCGGTCCACCATCTCTCAGATCATGTGGTGGGCCGGACTATATTTTGGGGGGAAAATTGAACAAATTCCTATGCCCCACAAATAAGCCAGAGATGCATTTTAAATAAAAGCACACATTCTACTCATGTAAAAACACCAGGCAGGCCCCCAAAATAACCCAGAGATGCATTTTAAATAAAAGGACACATTCTACTTGTGTAAAAACACGCTGATTCCTGGACTGTCCGTGGGCCTGATTGAGAAGGCAATTTGGCCGCATCCGGCCCACGAGCCTTAGGTTGCCTACCCCAGGTCTAATGCCTGTGTGTTCTGTGAATGCTTTTTGCATCTTAGGTGGTACATTGAAACATAAAGATTCCAATTTTGAGAAGTTAACCTGCAGGCCTGTTAGTGTTGCAAAGTTGTTAAGATCTTGAAGTATGGCTGCTCCCGTGTTCAAGAGGTCAGGTGGGTCATAATAATTAAATCATCAGCAAATAGCCCGATCATGCAGTTTAGTTTTTCAGTTTGGACTCTCTTAATGTCTGGTGGTATTCAGAGGCATATAGCTAATGGTTCTAAAGCTAGGATGAACAAAAAGGTAGAGGGTAAACAGCCTTTCTTTGTTACCTGTCAAATCCTTACCAGGGATGAATTTATATTGCTTATACTATTGACATATACTATTGTTGTACTGTGTGTTTTGTATCTATGGACTGCAGTAAAGCTGTGTGTGTGTTTATTCTTACTGTGGCAGAAGATGCAGAGTGTATTTGTTTCAAAATGTGTATAAATTTCGGGTCAATTGCAATTTAGATAGAACTGCCAGCAAGTAGTCCCATTCTAGGCAGTCAAAGGCCTTGAGAATGTCCAAAGCCATGACTACCAGTGGGGAAGTTGTCCATACCACATTTGATTATGTTTAAAAGTTTTCTGATTGGTTCATTGATGTTTCAATGGGGGACAAAACCAGCTTGGTCTGGGGCTATTTGTGCAAAAATATATCAATCCTGTTGACTAGCACTGATGTAAAGATTTTGTAATCCTGGTTAATCAGAGATTGGCCAAAAAGATTCTACCTTCTGCTGGTTTTCAAATGGTTTTAGGATAGTTGCAATCTTGGAGTGGTACCATGTTTTGGGGAGGGGTTCCCTTCTCATTAGGTTGTTAAATAGGCAGCCCATAATGTAATAATGTTTCTTTGAATTGTTTATAAAACTTGGAAGTGAAGCCATCAGGTCCTGAGCCTTTATGTGGTTTTAATTTTTTAATAATAGTCAATTTCTTCAAGGGAGATGGGACTAACTAAAAGGTTTTCTTATCATGAGTTAGTGAAGATAATGGGTAAGTTTTGTAAGAAATTATGGATATCATTTTTTATTTGGGGATTGTGTGGTATATAATTTAGAATTAAAGGAGGCAGCCCAAGTCGAGTGTGTTTGTGTGTGTGTCCATCTTAAAGAAATAGGAATTGGTATATTGTGAGCCATAAATAGTGAAAGCGAACTGCTGAGTGTCAGTTCTTATATAGAAAATGGCTATTTCCAGTCAAAATAATAATGGACCCAAGTTGTCAAATCTAAGGCTAGGGATCCCTCCCATAGCCTTTAGTACCCCTACCACACTACCTACAAATTATTGATCTGGATTCAGGGTTAGAAAGCAAACACCTTTTCTGCAGCAGAAGGGCTATCATACAATGGCTGCCCATAACACTAAACTTTTGTTTACCTGACACAAAGGTTTAAAGAGACATGTGGGATCTTCTCTCCCTTGAAGAAGATAAGAAACAGCTTGAGAGGAAAGGATGTGTGTTGTTTGTTGTCCTTCTGGCTGGAGGAAAGAGGCACTTGTTACTGGTGAAAAGATTTGTAGGTGCCTACATTAGGACACCTGTTCTAATTTGTTTGCAATGTTTCATCCCAATTTGATGTTGACTTTGATTAGAATGTTGTGCAATTTATTGTTAAGGGCTTTATAGTCTGTATTACCAACTCTCCTGACAAGAGTTTGATCATGATTACCGAGTTCCGTGGGTGTTAAAATGGTGATGCAAACTCAAGCAAGCATATTAACCTTTCCCCTACTGAAAGGAATTTTGCTTGGTTATTACAGTGTAGGAAGTTTGATATTGGTGAACATGAGTCATTCAATAAACTTTACTCTTTGCCCCAATGGTGTTGGGGGAACAAGGTGAAAGTTGAGGACAGACAACCTGAGCAATACTGTTGTGACCAGCCTGTAAATAGTAGCATTGCATTGTATATGTCCTTGAATGTTTGCAGGTTGCATGTTTCTGAAGCCATTGGGTCTTTCATTTTACTAGAAAAGGGGTGGGGAGCCTTAGGGTTGTGTGTCTGGCCCTCAGGACCCTCCCTAGGCCATGATCTCTTCCTGGGGCATGCACCCTCTTCTATGGCCATAACCCCCTCCTTGCCTTCACACCCTCCTTGAGTGATGGTCCTTGAACTGGAATGTGTCCTTGAACTATCCATACTATCCATTGCTTGCCTGAATGAAGCGTGTATGTGCGGGTAAACCTGACTTTTGTGTGTCCAGAATGTAACCTACCATACAAAGGTAAGAGTCAAAGACATTCCCCCCGGAAGGGTTTTATGCGGGAATTTGGCCCTTCAGCTGAAAAAGTTTTCCCACGCCTCCATTAGTGCTAGATGTTCCATGTACAGATCGAACTGTTTAGGACTGTCATATTTCAAAAAGTGAAAATAATCCGGACACAAAAGTTTGGGGGGTTGTTGAGCTTATAGCTGTATGGTAACCCTAGAACCGTTCTAACTGGGTACCTGTGACAAAGGATTTCGGCAAATACTTCAGATGATTTGTGGAATGGCGTGAGACTTCCTTCTTCCTTAAGGCGTATGAAAACTGAGTCAGTGAAAGGGAGAGTTCACTTCTTGTCTGCTATCAGTAAGCTTAGGCCTTAGCTGACACTTTGAAGACTCTGGCTTTTTTCTTTTTTAAAGTGACGGTCGCATTCCACTTCTCTCATAAGAACATAAAAAGTGTCCAACTAGGTCAGACTATGGCATGGCTTGCACAATGTGGTAATACAAACCATGGCTGACTGGGACTGCATGTGTGTGCTGGCTTCTGGAGCAGAACTTGCATCCTAGTCCTTTTAGTTCAGCTCAGTTCATTTTATTTATTTCATAAAATTTATGTACCGTTTGATTGTAAGAAAACCCTCAAAGTGCTTTATGAAAGGTAAAACAGGAAAATCGGGGGGAAATTGCAACCCTCCTTTAAAACATACAAAAGTTAAATACTAAAATATATTAAAATGACATCAATGTTCTCAGCATCTGGGTAGGCAGGCACTGAATTGGTCACTTATTGGTATCAATAGGCAGGTAGTTACAAAGTGCAGGTGCTGTCACACTAAACCAGAGGTTTTCAACCTTTTTGAGTCCACGGCTCCCTTGACAACTAAATTCTTTCTGAGTCACCCCTGTGCGGCTTGGGAGCCCAGTTATGTCACCCCTTTACTGCACAACTGGCAGCCTCTCACCCTTTCTTGAATACCTTTCCTTGTTGAGTGCTCCCTCAGCCTCCTCTCCCCTCCCCTGTCCTTGGGAGACCTCTGGGCAGCCACTGCTGCCACCTCTGGTTTCTGAGCTGCCTCCCCCCCCCCCCCGGCCCAAAGAGAGGTGCTCCTCACACTGCCCCATAGGGCCTGGGGCTTGTCTGTCCATTCCCAACAGCAAGGACTGGCTGGCTGGGGTCGCTTGCCCATTTGCTAGCTTACTCCGAGGCCGCTTCAGCTCCTGGCAACCAGCACCCCCTGGCCAGCCCAGCGGCACCATTTGCGTGGGGAGCTTGTAGCTAGGGCTGCTGCAACAAACAGCTGTGCAAGCCTTTTGGAGGCAGAGATGCAAGGGCATCAGAGGAGGGAGGGAAGGAAAGAGAGACAGAGGCTAGGGTTGCCTGTGGCACCCCTGCCCATCATCCAAGGCACCCCAGGGTGCCACAGCACTGTACTAAACAATTGAGTTCTTACAAATGCAGAACGGGTGCTGTGTAGCACCTGCAGTAGTGCCCGTTCCACCAATCAAAGCAGTTGCATGATCAGATGTAGGGTGGGGCAATCTCGTAGGTAAAACTGTCCCAAGTTGTTAAGGGCTTTATAAACTAATAGTAACACTTTGATTTCTAAGCCAAGGTTTGGCTTTGCATGTTGTGCAAACCTGGGACTGTGGTTAAGCTCTCTCCTCAGTCACTACCTGCCACTAAAAGCAAACCTCAGCTACTGCTCGTGGTTAAGGAGGAGAGACCTTAACCATGATCCAGGAATTTATTTATTTTTTATTACGCATTCAGTCAATGTAAGCTAAGAGGACTGGAGAGAAGCAAGGTGATTGCAATCGCCTCCTACAAACCCCATACATTTGCACCAGTCATGGTTTGGCTTAGTGTTATGTGTGGATGCAGTCCCAAGGTCCATCTAGTCTAGCATTCTCTTTCTTGCAGTCAGGTTCTTTGGGGAAGTATACCTGCAGGCCATGAAGGCGACCGTGGTCTCCCCTGTTGTTTGGCCTCAGCATCCACTCTCAGTCACCATTTTTTTCTGGGCTAGTAGCTAGATTCTTTGTAGTGCTGAAAAGCACTCCTGCATTTTCTTCCTTTCACAGTCTCTCCCAAAAGAATATCATGAGACTTGACTAGCACAGAGGTCTTAGAACATAACTTGCACAAAGGCCTACTGTTCGCTCCTGTGGCTTAATGTTGCATAAATGTGCGGCTCTGTAGCCCAAAAGTTGTATTGTGCAGTGGAATACAAAGAGAGAACAGGGAAAAGGGGAAGATAATACAATTGTGGTGAGAGTCAAGTTATTATAGTCAGGACTGCAGCTTTTTCATTAATCAGTTAGAACCAATGATTCAGAACAGGTTGATCAACTAAAAATGCGCTCCCAGTCAATTCTTAATTCAAGTACTTATAAGAACTGCAGGTGCCAAGTGCTGTCTTGAAAGAGCCATTCCTTCATGTATGAGAAAAAATGTGTTTGTTGTGGACATGCGCAAATCACTGAAAAAGAAAGCTTTGCTTTTATTTAGAACTATTTTTGTTGTACGTAAATTTATTGAGATTTTATCCATTGACTAAATTCAGTCAATTGACTTAAGGTTTTTCTTTAGCTGGCTCACAGTCCTTGTTACAGTGGTTTGTGTATTTTAGCACATTGTTTTCCTAGCTTTTTAAAGTGTTTTAGAAGCATCACAAAAGAGGTTTTTGGAGAGTAGTAAGTACCCAACAAGGACAAAATATTCCCAGAAGAAAGTGTTGAAGGAATTTGCAGTTGTGGGCAAGTGTCTTGTGTGTACTGTTCTGATGCATAAATCTGTACACTCATTTGCCTGCTGGCAGAAGAAAGCTCTTCTAGGTAAAAGGTAATGTATTACCTTATTACATTACCTTTGCACTTTGATTCCTGTACTTGGTATGCTACACAGATGGAAAAGGAAATGTGGTGGAGCAGCCAAAGGTGTACATTGGCTATCGTAGAACGAAAATTGTGTTTCCTTAATATAAAAAATTGCTAAAAAGAACTGTATAACAAATTGCAACGGCCAGTGCCAGAAACAGAAATGAAATGTTTTGGGGTTCTTGTTTTTTTTAAAAATGAACATGCTTCATTTTGTGGAAACCCGGAATCATATATAGGCAGCTTCCTGTATCAACACTGGTATCAAATGCAGTGTCTCATTGCCCCCCTACCAGTCCAGCCACTGGCACTCAGGGTTCTAATTTCTACCTGGCTATAGCAACTAGGGTGGAATTTGTAGGAAAAGGAGAGGAAATGCCTCCACTTTTTTAATCCTTCTTCCTCTCCCAGGAACTTTCTAAGAAGAGAAGGGAGGGGAGAACTATGGTAACAGAGAGAGTGACCCGATACCACCTGCACAAACAGTCCTGGGAAAGGGCTTTGGGAACATCTTGCCACCTTGCTTCCAATCTCTGGGAAGGATTAGTTGAAGGAGACCCTTGGGACTTTGGGAACCCTCACCACTTTGGGTCACCTGTCTTAACAGACATAGCCTCTGATCAGCAGTGATGTTGCGCAGTGTCACAAATGCTTATAGCTTGTGCTGCAGGCACCCATGCCCAAATTTAGATGGAGAGGATGGAGTGTCTGGGACCAGCAGAGATGGTCCCGCATAGTACTGGTCCTGTATTACTTTATGAAGCAACTGAGCCCTGTGTTGCTAGGGTGGTATGTGGTGGGCTTCAGTGTGTTGCAGGATGTATATGAGTTTCAGTGTGGAGCAGTGTTTTAGGGGTGCTGTTGGGGATCTCAGTGTAGGGCAGAGTTGGTGTTCAATGTAGGTCAGAGTTTGGGAGCGTAGGTTGTGGCCAGGGCCAGATTTAGCTTTGATGGGGCCCTAAAGTACTGAAGGCAATAGGGCCCTTTATATGTCAAGCTGTCCTTTGTCAACAACAAATTGTCACTGTTTTCTGTGTTGAATATATGCTATATGGTAATTTATGGACCTAATAGGTCCATACACAATGCATAACACTGTTACTGTATGTAGGTTTTATTTTATTTGTTTTTTATCTTATATTTTGGAAATGTACATCCAGTTTTTCCCCCTTTAAATTTTTTTGGGGCCTCACTATAGCTTGTTTAGCTTATACATAAATCCGGCACTGGTTGTGGGGTGTGGGCACCTCTAGTGATTTGATTTCTTGAGCAACTAAACACATGACATCCAAACAGAGGTTGGATGGTCATCTGTCATGTATGCTTTAGTTGAGATTTCTCCATTGCACAGAGATCCCCTCTGTGTCCCTTCCAGGTCTATGATTCTATCTTACATGTATGCATTGCCGCAGTCATTCTCTCACCCCACATATTGTGAAATTAAATACTGGAAGAGAATGGCAATTTTTTCTTGGCAGACCTTCCTTGGGGAGAGGAACTTTTGACTGTGGTGTTCACTATGGGATGTGGGCATATGTATATGGTTGCAGTATGAGTGGGCTGCATGCATGTGTGTCTATTGTAGATGTGGTTCTCCCATGACAATTTGTTAAGTTCCTAAATGTTTCCACAGACCCAGAAAGGTGGTTGAACCCTTTTGTAACCACTGTACCACTCTGTGATACAGTTTTTCATGATACAGTGGTACCTTGATTTAAGAACAGTCCTGTTTACGAACGATTCGGTTTACGAATTCCGCAAAACCGGAAGTAGTGTCCCGGTTTGCAAACTTTACCTCGGTCTAAGAACGGAATCTGAATGGTGGAAGGCACCAGTGGTGGGAGGCCTCATTAGGGAAAGCGTGTCTCGGTTTAAGAACGGTTTCGGTTTAAGAACGGGCTTCTGGAACAGATTAAGTTTGTAAACCGAGGTACCACTGTATGTACATAGTCATTGGACATAGCATCTACTAGGTTACTCTGTCTGCAAACACTTCAGTCCTTGCAGGATTTTAGCTTTACTTTTGCTTTCAGCCATGTGCAACACCTTTTTCTAGAACTTTTTTCATATATTTTAATGGGGCTGGAAAACCTGAATAATTTGAACCACTGATCAAAACTTCACGAAACCAATGGCATTCACTCCCACGGGAAGCAGTGATAGGATGGCTTTCAAAGATTGGATGGCTTTAAAAGAGGATTAGGCTAATTCACGGACAATAAGCTGTCCATCATCATCATTTTATTTGTATGCTGCCTTTCCATAGTTAAAACAATGCTCAAGGCTACTAGCCATGATGGCTACTCTCTGCCTCCATGGTTAAAGGCAGTAATGATGGAAATCCCAGGAAGACAGTGTGTTGTTGGACTTGGGTTCTGCTGGGGGGTTTCCCACAGGCATCTGGTTGGCTGCTGCGAGACTGTTGCTCGACTAGATGGGAAGTTGGTATGATTAAACAGGCATTCCTCGCGTTTTTTTAAAATTGGTACCAAACTTCCAAGTATTGTGCCCTTTGGTAGAATTATAACTTCTGGCTCTCTCTGGAAACTTAGACTAAAGACCCTTTAATGGAAAAAAAGGCCTTCCAACAGCTATACAGTGGTACCTCGGGTTAAGTACTTAATTCGTTCCGGAGGTCCGTTCTTAACTTGAAACTGTTCTTAACCTGAAGCACCACTTTAGCTAATGGGGCCTCCCGCTATGCCGCTGCCACACGATTTCTGTTCTCATTCTGAAGCAAAGTTCTTAACCCAAGGTACTATTTCTGGGTTAGCGGAGTCTGTTACCTGAAGCGTATGTAACCCAAGGTACCACTGTATCTTGATTAGCAGTGTAGCCTTATATGTGCAGTACTGTACCAAGAAGTAGATTCTACCAAGTCCAATGGGGATTTCTCCCACCTACAGGAGTATAGGATTACTGCCTAAACGGGAGTAAAGGATCTCATTGTGTTCGTAACTGAGTTGCACATTGTAGGCGACGTTGTCAGAAATAACCTGTGAACTGGTGCCACACCTAGTGAATCAGGTTGTACTAGAATGATTAACCGTGCGTCTTGTACTTTTATTCCTTTAAAGAGTACCTCCATAATTCCCCCAGGCAGGAATTTTAAGTTACAGCTAGTGCTGTTCTAGCCTAACCTGTCTGTCCCTGCGCATCATGCTCATACACACGTGTGGATGCTGGAGTGGGGGCAATACCAGCAGGGTGTAATTTACAGAGATAGTAAATGTCCCACCCCAACTCTATAATCTTTATATGGAACACATAAATGCTTATAACATGTGAAGAAGGGCTGAGACATCAAAGGAACTTTCAATGCTCAGTTGTCCAAATTATTTTTCTCATTAATAACGTTGATCTTTGTGTGTGTTCTTAAGTAATTTATAAACTTCCCTTAGGTATTCATCAAAATCTTTGAGCATTCTATTGTAAAGGCTTCTTTTGGATCATAGCTCTTGGATAATATATATATATATCCAGGGCAGGGGGGAATATGGCAATAAAAATTACCTTTCTGCAAAAAAACCAACAACTCGACAGTGCTAATTTATGCTTTCTGCCCCCACTACCCTGAACACGATCAGGAGACCAACTTACCAGCCACATTGTATTTCGTGCCCTTTTTTGCCCTGCAAATCTCACCTATTTAGGCTGATAATGCTTATCTCAAGACTTCCAATGTAGGACCATTAAAATCCAGAAATATTATTGCAGCTGTTTATGCCAATTTTGTAAAACTAGACACTGAAGCCCATATGAATCCTGTGGTCGCTTCTGATAACTGTCCACCTGAAAGTGTGGGGTTCAGTTTTCAGGCTTCAATACCTTTTTAAAGAATAGACTCTTTCCTGGTAGTAATGGGAGTTGTAAGGATGTATAACCCCCCCCCCCCCAGTCCAGCCCAGGAGCAAATTAGAGCAGGGTGTCTGCAGTACATGAAGACAGGAGAAATAATGTCATTGACATGAAAAAGTTTCCAGTAGAATATTTGGCCACTTTAATGTTGCTAGCTTTTATGCTGAATAATTGAATTTTATACTGGAATTACATACCTTGACAAAACAACAAAACCACCAGGGTGGCAAGGGGGAATGCATAAACGATGCATTTCTCCTGTGGTTGAAAATCAGCTTCTGTATGCCTTGTGCTAAACTGCTTTCATTTCCAAAAAACTGCTGTATATTACTACTCTTGCGCTACCTAGTTTTTGATATTTTTATATGATGTCTTTTGAATAACTTTTCTTCTGAACCAAGAAAGTAACTAAAATAACTCTTCTGTTTGCAGAAAGAAAAGTGGAAAAACATTACCTGGCAATGAGGTGAGTCTTACTAAATTTGGCAATGTTAATGCAGATCAGGCATCCCCAAACTTGGCCCTCTAGCTGTTTTGGGACTAGAATTCCCATAATCCCTGACCACTGATCCTGTTAGCTAGGGATGATGGGAGTTGTAGTCCCAAAACAGCTGGCGGGCTGACTTTGGGGATGCCTGGGATAGACTGCTTGCTTACTCATGGGTTGATCTGATGAGTGCTTTAGCCCGCTGCTTCTTGAAGTAGAACCTTCTCCAACTAGATCCTTTTCAGCATTTTATTGGGTGTTCATTGGCCAGCAAGAATCTTATGCGGTAACCTGGAGCATCCAAGTTACTGGATCCATTCATGAGTAAGCACTGGTGACTACAGGCAAACATTTTCCTCTTTGAAAAATGGAAGCTTATGTAGTTGTTGTTGTTGTTTAGTCGTGTCCGACTCTTCATGACCCCATGGACCAGAGCACGCCAGGCACTTATGTCTTCCACTGTCTCCCACAGTTTAGTCAAACTCATGCTGGTAGCTTCGAGAACACTATCCAACCATCTCATCCTCTGTCATCCCCTTCTCCTTGTGCCCTCCATCTTTCCCAACATCAGGGTCTTTTCCAGGGAGTCTTCTCTTCTCATGAGGTGGCCAAAGTATTGGAGTCTCAGCTTCACAATCTGTCCTTCCAGTGAGCACTCAGGGCTGATTTCCTTAAGAATGGATAGATTTGATCTTCTTGCAGTCCATGGGACTTTCAAGAGTCTCCTCCAGCACCATAATTCCAAAGCATCAATTCTTTGGCAATCAGCCTTCTTTATGGTCCAGCTTTTGTAGTATTTCGCAGATTTAGGGTTCCAACAGCAATTCGTGTAGAATGGTTTGGCTGTTTCAAAGTGATTAAAATACAGTTGTGTGCATGGCATCTAATACTGTGCTGTCAGTTGACCAATATGGAATGCAAAAAGAAAACAGCAAGATAATTGTATTGTGCTATCTTTTCATGTGCAGAAAGAAGTCAAGAAAGAACGAGCTGTAGTAGACAGAGTATTTTTTGCGAGAATACGACAAATCCTGAGAGTTATGGTCCCTAGAACATTTTGTAAAGAGGTAAGCTGCAAATGAAGAACGATCAACCTGTCTAATTATGTTGCTTTTACCTGTCACCGTGATTCTAATAATCTGATCACTTTCTGATGTCATTTATATCAAACTATTTTCCATGCAGCCTTTTCAGTTACCAGAATTAAGTTGGGCTCAGAGTAATGGCTTACAATATGTATTTAAGCCTCAAATTGATGGGTTTCAATACACATTATTTCTCATATATCTGATGACTTAAAAATAGTTTTTATTGAAGATTTTTTGTGTTACTAGCAAATAAACAAACAAACAAAGTGCATATAGTGTCTCTAATTTCAAATAATAGTCTTTTTCACAGTTTGTTTGCATTCAGCACAACAAGACAATGACTTATCCCAGTCAACAGCATATGAATTCATATGGGTATACAACCCACCGCCCCCCGTCCCACACACATACAAACAAACCCGACTGCAACCAACTGAATATAACCAACGAAGCTCTGGACCTCCAATCTCTCGCAATGCCAACAAAAATAAATATATATATGTAAAGAGCCTACTGACGTGATGCTGACACAAAATCCCCTGCACGAACACTATGCAATAGAACTAAATATCATTATTCCCTCCCCACAATCTCTCTCCCCTATTTTCTCTTTCCTTTCTCTTTCCCCCCAACTGCATAATGTTTATGACACCTTATTCATATGTCATTGAGAACATCAAGAAAATTGGGAATTACAGACCTGCTGTGAAAACTGAGCCTCATAAATATGGGACACATCAGTGGCTATAGTTGAGATTTGCATAAGATGGTTTCCATGATTTTTCTTTAGCCTGGCCTTCTGTTTAATCCAGGTTAAAATGTTTTTCGGCTTTTTATTTAATTTCGCAGCATTGCGTCCAGATTTGCCCTTCCAAGAATTGAAAGGGTCCTTCTATTCCAGTGGGGAAATCCAGTGAGGGGAGGGGGAGACAATTTGTGCCAATACCCCTTCTACCTGCAGCCCCCAACACTGCCTCCAAGACTTTTCTGAAGGGTCTCCCAACCCTTTAGAGCAGCATTGTTCAGGGAGGGGGCAGAACAGCTTTTTCCAGTGTACAGGGAGAAAGGGAGTCCGCTAAGACTGTTTCACATAGCATCTCATGGGTAGAGATTTGCCTAGAGGCAGTCTGGATCCAACACATAGACATTTACTGGTTTTTTTCTTAAAAGAAACTTTTAATGAGTCTCTGGTGAAGGCCAACTGAAACTCAGGGGTATGGGAGCCACCAGAAGTGTCCAGTCAGAGAATCTTAGTGATCAAGGTGGAGCATAAGGAATCAGGCGGTCCTTAAGGTATTTTGGATGAAAGTTACTGTATTTTTCGCTCTATAGGACGCACTTTTTCCCCTCCAAAAATTAAGGGGAAATATGTGTGCGTGCTATAGAGCGAGTGCAGGCTGTGCGGCTGTGCAGCTGCGCAGTACTCCGTCTCGCTGTTCTAGCTTGGGGTTAGCTACGCAAAGCCTCTGCAGGGCAGCGGGGTGAAGGCAAAGGCTGTCCCCGAAGTCAGAACAGCGAGACAGAGCGAATGCAGGCTGTGCGGCTGCGCAGTACTCCGTCTCACTGTTCTAGTTTGGGGATGGCTGCGCAAAGCCTCCGCTGGGCAGCGGGGTGAAGGCACCCCGCTGCTCTGTGGAGGCTTCAAAGGCTGCGTTCCGGGGGCTTCAAGCAGCTATCCGCAAGCCTTCGGAGCATAGCGCGAATGCCCGCTGCGCTCCGAAGGCTTGCAGATAGGCACCTGAAGCCTGGAGAGTGAGAGGGGTCGGTGCACACCGATCCCGCCCGCTCTCCAGGCTTCGCTTTGCTGGAGAGCGCTGCATGGTTTTCCCTCTCTGCGCAGCACCCATTCAGCGAAGTGGGAGGAGAAATGGAAGGGGCTCCGTTTCTCCTGCCGCTTCGCTGAAGGGGCGCTGAGCAGAAAGGGGGATAATTTCCCCCCCCTGTTCTCCCCCTCCTATGGTCCGGTGCGTCCTATAGAGCGAAAGATATGGTATTTAGGGCTTTGTGGATTAACACAAGTACCTTGAACTAAATGACTAAAATTTGTGCCCTGTCCTTTGTAATTGAAGAAAGACTCTAGGCTGTTTGCAGAAAACTCATTAAGGAATGATCATCTGTGAACACTGACAACTCACTTTACTTTTACTAGACAGGTTATTTGGTACTTATTGCCATGATGCTGATACTTCGCACATACTGTGATATTTGGATGATTCAGAATGGAACTGTTATTGAAAGGTAAGCATTGCATATTTGATCCTTGTATGATATACTCGTGTGATGTGTAAGATTGCAATAACTAGGGGAAAAGGTTGCATAAAATGGATTGGCAGTTGACTTAGATTTTAAAAGATAATGGGATGGGAAGGTAAATTATTGTTCCTGCTGTGAGAATGAACCAAAAAGAGCCTCTGGCTCTTATTTCTCTTCTCGTTCTCTCTTGTAGCTGTGTGGAAGAGAAGCTGTGAATTCTAAATTAACCACAGTTTGATCATGACTTGTTCTTACTAACGATAGTTAAAAGAAATCTCAGTTTACAGAGTTCAGAAGTCATGGGGAACTGTGACTAGTTTAAATTCAAATGCAGATGTTTTCAGGTTCTTCTCACATGGAGGAGGGGAATGCCTGGGCTTGAGGCTTGTCACAGCTCATTCTGGTAGCAGGAAACCATGCCTTCCCTCTGGCCCTGTTTGCATATAATAGCTTATCATTGTTTGGTGCTATTTATCCAAGCTGGAACAAGACTAAGCACAGCTTCATCACCCTCCCACGTGAACCTGAGTGAAACTTTGGCTTGCATAATCTCCTGCTCTCGTGTTTTTTGTTTCACTTTTTCAGACACCTGGTTTTGCATACGAATCAGAGACGGTGGTTTAAAACATGTTACTTAAACATTCCAGATTTATGCCCTGTGGCTTGAAGCTGGCTTGTTTTGAAGAATACAAAACAGAGTTTGTTTTAAACCACAACAGCCAGTTCCTACACCACAAGCTGAGATTACATGACAGGGAAATTAAACGCTGCAGAAGTACTTCTTTCAGATGCTGGGGGAGCACAAGTCTTTGCTCAGGCTTGTTCTAGATTATACATCTCTCACTAAACCATGGTTTAGTGTATTGCGCAAAGGGGACTGATGCATCCATTATTCAGTCAGTGGCCTAGCTCATACATCTCATTAAACCATAGTTTAAAACTTAAGTATGCTTAATGGGAATGAGTAGCATGCTGGGTGTGTCTGCTGAAAAGTTCTTATTTCGTTCATCCTCGACTTGTGCTGCCACCACACCACTGTGAAAAGAGTCAGGGTTGTTGTGATGTCCGAATCTGGTTTCTTAGATTGTCTTTCTCCAAATACAAAGTGTGAGCAGCAAAGCATGAACTAACTACGACACTGAGTTTGGAGGTCATGACAAGCCAGACCATCTTGTTTCCCATCAACATGGCATGAGCAGGAGACTGTTCAGCATCATGCTACGCATTCGCATTACAGCATAGTTTAACTATAGTTTAATGTAACAATAGCTAATATGGTCCGCCCTCCCCAGATATGTGGGACTACAACTCCCATCATCCTTGGCTATTAACTATGCCTGCTTGGAGTCGATGGAAGTTCTGGTCCATGACATCTCAAGGGGTGTGTGTGTGGAGTGTAAAGGTAAAGGGACCCCTGACCATTAGGTCCAGTCGTGACCGACTCTGGGGTTGCGGCGCTCATCTCGCTTTACTGGCCGAGGGAGCCGGCATACAGCTTCCAGGTCATGTGGCCAGAATGACTAAGCCGCTTCTGGCGAACCAGAGCAGCGCACGGAAACGCCATTTACCTTCCTGCTGGAGCGCTCCCTATTTATCTACTTGCACTTTGACGTGCTTTCGAACTGCTAGGTTGGCAGGAGCAGGGACCGAGCAATGGGAGCTCACCCCGTTGTGGGAAGTGGGGAGTGTTAGCTACTGATTTAATGTGATGTGTGAACCAGGCCAATGTAGTTATACAGTGGTGCCTCGCAAGACGAAATTAATTCGTTCCGCAAGTCTTTTCGTCTTGCGAGTTTTTCGTCTTGCGAAGCACGGTTTCCCATAGGAATGCATTGAAAATCAATCCATGCGTTCCTATGGAAACCGCCTTCAGACCAGGTCCGGGGACAGTCTGTCCCCCGACCTCTTCTGAAGGCCGGGGGGGGCGAAAGTCTTTGCTTCCCCACGCCCCACGCCTGCCTTCCCGGGACAGCGGAGACTTCTCCGCTGTCCCGGGGCGATCTTAAAATGCTGGCAGGCGGCTGCGCACCTTCCCCTCTGTTCCCGGACCTTTCCTGAAGGCTTGCGGTGGGAGGAGGGCTTTCCTCCCCACCGCCAACATTCAGAATGCTGTTCTGAATGTTGGCGGTGGGGAGGAAAAACCCTCCTCCCACCGCAAACCCCGGGAACAGAGGAGAAGCCCTTCGCGCCTTGTCCTCTGTTCCCGGACCTCCCACCGCAAGCCCAAGGCGTGCTGCGCTTCCCCGCTGTCCCCGGAGATTTCCCTATGGGCTTTCGTCTTGCGAAGCAAGCCCATAGGGAAATTTGTCTTGCGAAGCCGCTAAAAAATCAGAAAACCCTTTCGTCTTGCGGGTTTTTCGTTTAGCGAGGCATTCGTCTTGCGGGGCACCACTGTAATTGTCACGAGTGAAAGCTCAATCCAAGCAAACAATTAGTTTTCTCTGACAGGTGATAGGATACTGGTAGCGGGGAGGGACCAATTTGTGGCAAATTTCCTATTTGTTGTATAAAATATAATCCAGGATAATTTATTTCTGTGGTGTATAATCTGTAAATAAAATGCAGTCTTGTAGGCAGAAGTGATATTTAGAGACTTTCTGTGTTTTAAAAGAAGAGGAATGTGCTTGAGTTTCTGTTTCTTGTTTGGGTTTCATAATACAAAAAATGAACCAATTGTACACAAAATACCATTTGACTTTATTATTTTTATCTTGCACATTTAGTTCTCTGTTAAATCGGTTGCATGTCTGTCATGTCAGCAGTAATGATTATTGATATAGTGGTACCTTGGTTTTCATACGTCTCCGTTGACTAACGTTTCAGTTTTTGAACGCCGTATTCCCGGAAGTAAATGCTTCCATTTTTTAACATGCCCAGGAAGTCATGCCACGCAACTTCCATACTGAGTTTTCTGTATCAAGTTTTCTTTATTGACACTTCTGTATTGAGTTTTCAGTTTTTGAATGTTTCAGAACTTGAACGGTCTTCCAGAACAGATTACGTTCGAAAACCGAGGTACCACTGTACACCGTAAAAATATATAATGGTGGTAACTCTTCAGTCATTAGCAGAGCTGTTAAATTATGTACATTTTTTCTTGCAGTGCAATCGTAAGCAGGGATCTGTCGCTATTCAAGAAATCCTTTTTTAAATTTGTAGTTTCCATTCCACTGGTAAACAGATATTGTTAATATTAGCATGCACCTGTTACATTTATGCTGTGATAACTGACGCATAACTGAAGCAATTAGCTTTTTCCTTCCAGTTTATGTCTTCTCAAATTTAGTTTGAATAACGTCAACTAAATTGTACAGTTTATGGTGCTCCTGTGGCTTTTCCATTTTTTTATTTTAATTGCTTCAGAATGTATGGTCTTACAAGTTGTACTGAATGGTGTCGGTTATCTTCACTGTTGTTTTCTACCTCTTCCAAAGTAAACCCCTTTGCCTAGATAGAAGAGAGAACAAAGTAAACAATTCCCCAGCCTCTCTTCAATTCTCATTCTAGATCAAGGCATTACCAAATGGTCAGAACTTCTCTGTCCTCACTACATTTTTAAACCCTTGTCGCCGTTCACCTACCCATTCCTGACCTTGCCCTCTCCCCACCCTCCACTGTTTTTGGTTTCTCCTCACATATTTTTTTTGAGGGGGGGGGAGGTGAACACACCTTTCTTCATTTCTAATCCTGCTAATCAAAACGTTTGGGCTCAGTGGGCCAAATGCTATTTATTTATTTCCAAAGGAAACAAAACTGCCTCTTCAAGTGGTAGCCCATTATAGCTCCTTCCTCCCCCCCATCCCGGTGTCCTGAGGTCATTGGGATGCATAATTCTTTGTGAACAGAAGCTGAATAATAGAGAATAAGGAGAGGACATGAGGACATAGTGATGAGTTGGGCAACTGTACATCGTGGAGGGGTGGAATTCAACACTGAGCTTGTTTGGTGACAGCCCTATTGTTTCCTTCCATGGAGAGAGAAAGCTTCCTGGAAGACCCGCGGCCTTCTCCATGTTAACAGCCTCTATAGTTAGTTGTTTTAGAGCTGCAGTGGAAACGCGGAGAAGGGTTTCGGTAGACCAGCTGTTGCTTTGTCGGCAGATGTGGAAGCGCATCTGTATGCCTGTATGGTGGAACTAGAGTCCTGCTGCTTTCTTTGTTGAACTTCTTGTCCTGTGTTCACCTTAAATGGCTTTCTACTTTGCCTTCATGGAACCATTGTGGGATGGGCTTTGCTTCCCTTACGCCTAACATTTTGCATGTGGTGGTTTGCAGTGCTATCATTGGCCGCAGCAGAAAAGATTTCAAGAGGTACTTGTTCAACTTCATCGCTGCTATGCCTGCTGTAAGTGTTGACATCGCTTTTGTAAACGTGACCAATTCCAAATTCTCAGATGAGCTCCAAAGTTAGCTGTTGTGTTTTAAAAATTGAAATGGCATGTTATTTTCTTTTTTAAAAAAACTAAAAAAAAACTTGCGCATGCATCTAGGGTCATAATTAATCCCAAAGGGCTGTAAGAAATATATAATGCTTTAACGTAAAGGCAGTGAGATAAATTTGACTCCAGTTTAAAGGTTGAGGGTGTGTGTGAAATACTCCACATCCAGAGTATTTAGGGGTATAAGTAATTATTTTTAAACGCAGACAGCAGCTAAGATGAAGAAATGTTAGCTATTCATGTTAGTTTATATTCATCCCTCTACAAGATTTTTAGTTGAAGAAAAATGTACATAAATATGCTATTGGCAACTGGTGAGAAGTGGTCATTAGACATCCAAGGCGGGCAGGAAAGAAAAACAACTTTATAAATTTTCTTTTTTAAGAAATAGAAGTTGATACCTTCTTAAGTGTCTTTCATCTTTTTCCTAACATACGACTCTGTTGGCATTTTTGGCCTCAAGGTCAGATGAGAAAGCACTTTTTACAAGTGTTAGACAGTTTTGTAGAAAAATGCATTCTTGTTCTAGAGTGTTGTGACTGCAAAAAATATAGACAGGCATTAGTGTATACAGAACAGTTAGATTAATAACTCAAACTTGGTGGAAAGCCTCAACAACCTTTCCACCCTTCTAAAATTCATAAATAGCATACTGTGTGTAGCCCCCCCCATTAAACAGCTGAATGACATCCAATAAGCCCTTATCAAGAAACTGAGTTTATTTGTAAATCAAGATAATACCCATATACATTTTCTCTTGTTTGATCTACTTGTTTAAGACGTCTACAATATTATAATATGAATATTTTAATAAAACGTTAAAGTAATATGTTCCAACATAAAAATAACTGAATAGTCCTTCCTTCTAATGAAGTACATGCACTTTTCAGCCTTTGAACAGTGATATCACTTTGTGGCTGCAGGATTTAGACTAGGGATGCCACATGTAATTGATGGATCAGATTAATCAATTTAATAATATATTTAAGAGTACTTGGACTTGAAATGGTGTCCCTAATTCACAGATGAGCAGATTCGCCATTTGCAGATGGCAAGTGCCATCTTAAAAACAGCCATTCTCTCCGATATGTGAGAGAAGAGGGCATGATTCAATGACACCTGTGTGCATCATCTAAAAGAAAAGAGCATGGCTTGTATACAAAGGTGGTGTTCTACTAGTGGAAAACTTCACTGCTCATTAAAGAGCTGTTTCTGACCTTAGGGGAAAGTGCTGTATGAGAAATGTAGCCCCAAATCCAATATAACCTCTTCCATTTCTGGAAACTCTTGCACAACCAACCAACCATAAATAAATCATAAAAAACAAAGCAAACTCCATAACAGACACAGGAAGCTTTGGCAGCACACTGGTAACAAAACAACACCATTTGAATCCAGGAGTGGATAATCTTTGGCCCTCCAGATGTTGCTGAACTGCAACTCCTATCAGCCCTAGTAGACATAGTCAGTGGAAAGTTTTCTATTTCCTTACATGATATTTCGTGGAAATGGCACTAATACACCTTCTACTCAGTTCTCTGGACCCAAGCCGGTGTTGTTGTTTATAATTATTTTGAATACAAATTTATGTAGGTTGACAACACGATCCCATGCATGATGCTCAGAGGTAATTCCTACTGAGTTTATTGAAGCATACTTCTGAGTAATCTTATATGGGATTGCAGCCCAAGATTTATTCAATTGGGCGATGATCCTGGTTTTTAATATGCCATCTGAGCTAACCTAAGGTGGAGGGTTTCATGCAGCTTAGACTTTGCCCTCTTACTGATGCGAAGAAGCAATCCTTATTTAACTTATTTGAGTTTGTGTAACATTGTACTGCTGCTGTTCATAGATCTCCCTGGTGAACAACTTCTTGAAGTACGGGCTAAACGAGCTTAAGTTGTGTTTCCGTGTTCGACTCACCAAGTACCTATATGAGCAATATCTTCAGTAAGTGACTAATTTCCCTCCCTCCAATATTTTTAATGATTTAATATAAATTTAAATTTAAACCAGTCTTAAATCATGTGCTTAATTGTTAAAAATGCTATCAGTTATTTATAAAACGCATAATTCAGTAGAAAATGCCACATTAATCTAACTCAATGTTTTCCCCACATTTTAGGACTTATACCTATTACAAAATGGGGAATCTGGACAACAGAATAGCCAATCCAGATCAGCTGCTGACACAAGATGTAGAAAAGTTTTGTAACAGTGTAGTAGACCTGTATTCAAACCTTAGCAAGGTAAGATTAAAGAGGAGCCATTCTTTGGTAATTCCATAGTCTGCATAATTAAACATCATTTTAATATTTGTAGGATAGAAGTATATTAATATCAGCGTGTAACTGTTTAGCATAATCATTTGCATTAAGTCCAGCGCATTACTTGATTGAGTCAGCCACATCAAAGATAGTTATAGTCCACAAATTATTAGGTACAACACTGCAAATGTCTTCAATGTCTTTCATTTAGGGCATGTCACATGCAACTGAAGTAGTTTCAGTTGAGCTGCTGCTTCTTTCCACACATTCTGTTAAGCAGCTTACAACACCATGTTTGCAATCTATAGCTTCTTGTCTGCCAAGCCACATCAAGGCCCAGATGGTTGTCTCTTTTGTTTCAGTCCTCTCATAAACTTGAAAGACTTTCTTGGAGACAGTTTGTAGACAGCTGTTGAGCAGAGCAGACAACACAAACTGAATAGATAGGCTGATGCATATTATTGTCTTAAGTTTTGAACTCTTCGTTTTCTACGGTAGAGTCCGGCGTATAAGACGACTTTTTAACCCCAGAAAAGTGGTTTAAAAGTCAGGGGTCGCCTTATACGCCGGGTATGGGCGGCGCGGAGTTGAGCCCACCCCCCGCTGCTGCTGTGGCGGCTCCAAAGCAGCAGCGGCGGGCTCCACTGCACTCCAGGTGGCTTTCTCCCAGCACGGAGTCCGCCCCTCCCCGCTGCTGCTTCGGAAGCAGCGGGAGGCTGGCTCAGCTCTGCGCCAGGAGAAAGCCGCCCAGTGCGGAGCCTGCCCCCCGCACTGCTTCAGAAGCAGCAGCAGGGGCGGCGGGCTCCGCTCTGCGCCGGGCGGCTTTCTCCTGGTGCAGAGCTGCCCAGCGTATTAGGCGACTGGGCTTAGAAGACGAACCCCCAAATTGCAGCTGCCAATTTGGGGGGTCGTCTAATACGCCCAGTCGCCTAATACACTGGAATCTACGGTAAATCGAATGGTGTTATGTACTGAACTATGTCCAACCACTGCTTAATAAATGGAATGCCTGATTTATTGGAGAATGAATATAAATCTTATATTTCAGTGTTGTGTGGGCTAATTTGGCTGTGTTTATTTGCAGAATGTGAGTTTGTTTAGAAGTTGTGTACTTTTTGGACTTTTTGAAAGTTGTGTGTCTTTTTTTTGGCCTCATGACAGCTATTATTAAACCTTCTCTTAACAGCCATTTTTGGATATCGTTTTGTATATCTTCAAGCTAACAAGTGCAATAGGAGCTCAGGTAAGATCACATTTTTCATCATGTACAGTAATTGTTCTGCAAATGACCCATTTGTTCTACAGCACAAGCAATGTATTATCAGGGAACTTTCTATAGATCTAGTATTCAGAAACATTTGGAACCAAAGCATTTAAAAAAATACACAATCACTCCAGGCCATTTTATTAAGCAACTGCTCTTGAAAATTTCTCAAGTCAATGCTGATGTCACTGGAAATATGTTGAAAGATGAGGGGAAACCGCAGTTGAAACTTTATAGGCTAATTTCATAACATACAGACAAACAAGTTACCAGCGTATACAATCCACGCTCTCTTGGAAGGTGATTGCATCATAGCCAAGCCGTTGAATTTTCATTGGCTTCCATTTCTGAGCAGATCTAATGGTTTGCCAATAGTTCGACGTCACTTTTTGTGGAAGCGTTTGTCCTGAAAACCTCTTATCCCGGCTGAGGTAGATTCAAACATGTGAAAAAAGAAATTATCACATGTCTGCATTCTTTCCAGTGTGTGGTTCAGCTTGCTGTGTGCTAAGAGTGTATTTTTCCACATTTAAGCTGGTAGATTTAAATAACCTATTGTTATCCCTTTCTGGTAATAAAACTCCACTGCATCTGTCCCATAATTCAGCACAACAGAAATACCATTGGCTCAGGCTAAGGTTCTGCATCTTAATGGATTCATGCATACCTTAAAAGAGAATCCAGGGCTGTCCATACTAATGTTTTGTTCCGATACATGCAGCTGAGGATTGTAACAGTCTTCCTTGGTTGTATACCTGGATGCTCAACTGCAGTGAATCCCTCAGTAAAATTTCACTAAGGCTGCAATTTTATGCAGGTTTACCTTGAGGTAGCTCCCACTGGGCTCTGAAGAGATTTGTATAGGATTATATTACCAATTTTCCCAATGCCTCCTGCAGCCCATCCTGTATCTATTGGTCTCATCAGTATATTTCTTTGAGAAATGTTTTCTGCAGTGTTCATTTCCCCCCAGAAAGTTAGCTTTTTCCTTGAATAACTATGCTGAGCAATCCCATACGTGTTTACTCAGAAGTAAATCTCACATTGTTCTGTGGGACTTATTCTCAGTTAAGCGTGGATAGGATTTCAGCTTTAGGTTAGAAAGGATTTGAATATATTGTTGTCAATATAAAATAATACTGTACAAGCATTCCTAAAGTCTTCTTTATTGCAGGGAGCCATACATACAGATACTTTTGAAACTTTCAAAACTCTTATTCAGTTTTCTTGTGTTCTCCCCTACTTAAGATACTTGAGGGAAAATCAAGTATCTTAAGTAGGGGAGCACTCAATAAAATTGAATGAGGGTTTTGAAAGTTTTTAAAGAATCTGTGTATATGGCTCCCTCTAAGTATTTTAAGTAGGGGAGAACTCAATAAATTGAATGAGAACACTAGTCTGGCTGAGCTTTGAATAAGGATTTAAAAACCTAGTTACCTAGTTACTGACTTCAAAGGGAAGACTTGTGCATAGCTTAGCTTTGGAAAACTCTGTTTGGAGATCAGTAGTAGCCCAGTTTGCTCATCACATTAAACCGTAGATTAAAATAACCTACTGTTTGGTGAAAATGAGCAGCATGCTAGTGCATATTATTTGTTCATATTAAACCATAGCTTGTTTTAAACTGATTTAACACGATGCTCAAACCAGGACAATGTGATTTTTACAAAGTAAAAGTTTACAAGATGACATGAAATAAATCTCTTACAAGCATTAGTAAATCATAAAAATAGAACTGGATCTCTTTGTGTGCACTCATTTGTTAGACATTAATTATAATAATTGAAGTAAATAAAGTAATTAAACTATTTTATACTAATAATCGATTCTAATCTAATCAATCATAATATGAAGTGTGCACACCTGAATTCTTTATCTTCCTTAGGAAATTGTACTAAATGTCACATTTAATGTTTTATTATGATTTTACAGCAGTTCATTGAGAGATTCTATGTAAATAAATGTTACTTCATCAGTGCAAGATTGCAAAATGCTCTTTGCGGCTATTTCACCAATATTGAATGGGGCAGGTCTGCTTGCATGGAACTTGTGTGTCATTGGAGATTTCAATTGTAGGCAATGTTCTTAAGTATTTTCTATGCAAATATGTCTTCAAAGTTATACCCTTTGAACAGTGTGTGTTTTATCCTTCTGTAGATAGTTGCCCATGGTGGGGGGACCTTATACATGTATTTTTCACACATACATGTGCAAATGTTAATTTAAAAAATTGTGGTCACTAACCAGTTTGTTCTGGAATTCTTGTCATATTTCCCACATATTTATAGGGCCCTGCTTCCATGATGGCCTACTTGATTATTTCAGGCTTTTTCCTTACACGTTTAAGAAGGCCCATTGGTAAAATGACTATCACGGAACAAAAATATGAAGGAGAGTACAGATTTGTCAATTCCCGGCTCATTACCAATAGGTATGCATTTGTTTCAAGGCAAACTGGGGGTTCATAAAGACCAACTAAGAAATAAGATCCTTTCAGTGTTTCTTTATTTTCAAAAATTTGTTAACTTGCACTTATCACAATCCCAAGATCAGCTGTTCTCCTGAATTCCTTGTAGTTAAAACAACTAAAAAATTCTGAACTATTTAATGCTTATTATTGGTCCATTTCAAAGAAGAGACAGTTTTCCTGGATTGATATTGTAGCAGCTTTGAAGTGTGGCTTACAGATGGCATAATCCACATAGAACGAAGTGTTATGGTAGAGTAGTGCTTTACTCTGCAAATGGCGGGGATCATGTTTTTGAATTCTCCCGTGTTCTATTTGTTTTTTGTAAATCCTGCACATAGAAACTTAGCCTAGCAAGAAGAGAGGTTCACCCTTTTCTATTCTAATGTTTGACTTGCAAGAAGGTTTTTTGTGAGTGTTTTTGTGTGTGTTTTTACTGGTGTGGGGGGCATTCAAAATTGACCACCTACCTGCAGACAGAAGTGGTGGGGGCAGTCCCTTCTGTCTCCCCTTGACTCTTTCACCAGAGTTCTGCCTCATTCCGCTGGACAGGTAGCCCGCGTTTGGTTTCTGGTCACTCTTGTTGCAGGTAGTCCTTGCATTTTATTATCATTCTTTTTTTCATTTCCCTTTTTGCAGTGAAGAAATTGCTTTCTATAATGGGAATCAAAGAGAAAAGCAAACCATTCACAAAGCTTTCCACAAACTGGTAAGCTAGCATGAAGCAAAACGGTGTGTGTATGGTTCTTTGCAGAAGAGCTAGAGGGATGATCATCTAATGAAAATTATGTCATTTTAAAAAACAACAACTATATTTTCCCCAGACACAGTGCATAAATTACTTTGTGGCATGTATTGCTACAGGCTATATTATTATATATTGTATTGCATGTATTGCCCGCCTTTCTTCCATAGAATTCACTTTGGCATATATGGTTGTCCCCCTGCCCATTCTGTCCTTGCAACAGCCTTGTGAGATAGGCTAGGTTGAGAGATGGTGACCTGCCCAAGGTTACCCAGTGACTGATCTTCATGGTTAAGTGAGGGGTTGATTCCTGATCCCTCAAGCCCTAACCCGACACTGTATTCATTAAAAAGGATGCAATCTGCCAAGCATTCATTTTGTATCATCCTCTTCGATTTAGTGACCCACTCCAAGGTTGCTTACATAAATGAATGTTGTGAAGCAGAAGTTGCTTAGTGACTTTGTACCCAAAGGATTTAGCAAGGTTTGAAAGAGGATTAAGTTTTTCACAAAAGAATAAAATGGGGGGGGGGGGAATAGCATATCTTTATCATTTGGATGGTATGGCCTTCAACTTGGTGTAAACATATTTGATTTAAACAAAAGCTGCAGGAATTTGGGGTTATATTGGAATATGGGCAGAACTGAACAAGACAGTGGCAGATCTGTGCTTTCAAACATATATTACCACCCAACAGCAGTAAGCGATAGGGGTGAGATTTCCAATGAAGGTGTGATTTCCAATGAAGGTGCTGTGCCCTTCTGCTTGCTGCTTCCCACTCCCCCAGCTGCTTTTCTCCCAGCTGGGCTTTAAGAGTGGAAGTGAGCCTAGCTGGAAAGAAAGCAGGCTATGGAAGTGCTAAGGATTAACCCATCATAACTCCATGGGAAATTACGCTCCACATCCATCCCACTGCCGCACTGCTCTCTCCCCGCCTGTCTGCACTGCCTCACTCCACCCTGATCTTTTTCTGAGATGGTATGCTTAGATTCACTAGTTTTACTTTTAGCAGACAAGTTGCCTGCAGCAGTTTTTTGTTTTTTGCATCCAATTTGCTGAGGCACCAGAAAGTGCTTCAGGAGGTGTTTACCCATTCACTTAAAGGTACCTCATACAGCTCACACATCCCTCTGAAGCACCCTATCTTTGGCCAAGGATTTGGGTTTGTTTGTTTTTAATCCACTGCACAATCCTATTGTAATATTGTGCGTGCAAATACATATTACCCTTTCCCATGTGTTTTCTTAGCATTACTTGTGAGAAGACTAGTAATCCTTTTTAAATGGAAGTTGGGATTTTCAAGCTTGCCAAAAGGGGGATATTGGATATGGAGTGCCCAGCCTTGGTGGAACGATTCCCTCTTGTGCACTGTAGTGTGCTTCAACATTTGTTTTCTTATTGCTCCTACAAATGTACATATATTTTAATGCTGGCTTGGCAGAGAACTAGACTGTTTTAGAAGCTATCGATTCAGTGCTTTAAATATATAGAATCTCTTGAAATAATTCTCCCCTTTTTTCCATTTCAATAGGTAGAGCACTTGCACAATTTTATCCTGTTCCGGTTTACTATGGGCTTCATAGATACCATTGTTGCCAAATGTAAGTGTGCATAACTTCGCCAAATGTAAGTGTGCATAACACACATTTTGTGTGATAATCGCATCGGAGGAAAAATCAATTGCATTGGTGATTGGGGCGCGGGGAGTTAGCTGAAAGTCACTTTAGGTTGTCCTGGGCAAGATAGAGCAACTAACAAATTTATTTAATAATTAATAATAATAATAGTAATAGTAATAATAGTAGTAGTAATAATATGATGTATAATAACCTCACTCTCAATTTGTTGATTTCAGTGGTGCACTTAGTGGTGTACTCAATTAGATGGTAATGTATTAATTCACTTACTTCATCAGCCAACTCTGCTGTGTTTGGGCACCCTCCTCTTTTTGTGGAGTAGATCCCCTTAACTTCTGCCCCAAAGTCATGTCCTGACAACACTACTGGTTAGCTTAGATCCAAAAGTGCCTTGTAGAAGCCAAAGGGCACTTCTCCGCTATCCCATTTCCTCAGATAATCCACTCCTTTGTAGCACCGCTATCGTGTCACATCGAAGACGGTCCTCTCCAACCCTCGGAACAAACGTTCGGGGTTCTTTAGTCAGGGTGTGTGTGTGGAAAAGTAGCCTTGCACAAGCGTAGTTCCACTCACACTTTCTTGGATCCAAACAACTACGAACCCAACAGAAATGAGCGTAACAGGTGGGTTTGACGAGACGTAAAGAATAGAGTTGCATGCTGCTGCTTAGTGTTGGCTTTATGTATCTTCCTCAGAATCATTGTAACCTTGTATTCATAGCTGTCTTTGAAATAAACTTCTAAAAAATATTTCAGACCTTGCGACTGTCGTTGGCTATCTGGTTGTTAGCCGTCCGTTTTTGAACCTGTCTCATCCTCGCCATCAGAATAGTACCCATGCAGAACTTTTGGAGGTAAGCAGTACGCTTCTGAGCTGAGTTATAGTGGACAGCATGCAATTTGCTCGCTTACTCATGATCAACCCCGCATTTTGTCACTTTAAGGATTACTACCAAAGTGGAAGAATGTTACTGAGAATGTCTCAAGCGCTTGGCAGGATAGTTCTCGCAGGCCGTGAAATGACACGGTTGGCTGGGTAAGACCATTAATATGTACTATTGCCATTATCTTCCCAATAATGTATAGCAGTCAGGGTATGGCTTGTTGTGACATATGAACCTGGACTCGTGGTTTGTTTCTATGCAAGCCATGAATGGTAACCAAGGTTTCTTTTTGGCTTACCACTTGAGGTTATTTGGAGGAAACAAATCATGAACCGAGGTTCAGACATCGTGACAAGCCAGGATCTGGCCTCTTCCCAATGGGGTAGGGAGGAGTGGAGAGAGAACTTTTTAACAGCATTCATTAGCATATTCCTCGTTCACCATGTAAATCATAGTTAATGGAAAAAATAGTTTAATGTGATTTGTGAACTAGTCTAATTTGTAATTATGACTTGCTTGCATTATTGCACCTTCATTTTAAGCTGTTTTGGTTATTTAATTAGCTTTTGGAAGCACTTTATTTTTTGAAGAATATTTAGTAATGCCTTTTCAGTTTAATAAGGTGTCCTTTTTTTAACTTCTAGGTTCACCGCTCGAATTACAGAATTAATGCAAGTTCTGAAGGAGTTGAACAGTGGCAAATATCAGCGGACTATGTTAGCCCAAGAAAAGGGTAAATGGCGGACTTGATGTGTTTTAAACTCATAGTCAGACTTGTGCACTTTCTAATGCATGCTTTTCTTTTTCACTTAAGATTCAGAATTGGAAAAAGCTGTGCCACTGATACCTGGCTCCGGACGAATAGTCATCGAAGATAATATTATCAAGTATGTAAAGTATCTATTCTCTTGTTAGATTTTCTCTCATTGGCCTTCTTCAGTTCTACACACTTCCACTCCACTCCACACTCCACACTTTTACAATTTTGTTTTTAATTCAGTGCTCACCGGTCTGTTTCCACTATGCAGGACTCTGCGAATGTGCAGCTCCCCCAACCACTTTGCTCTTCCCTTGTTATTTGTCTTTTTTTATTTCCTGACCATGGTTACCTAAACCAATATTTGATTTAGAGCGTTATCTAATCCCAGACATGGGGTTGAGCACTCCCTGTGCAGCCGAAGGTGTTCTGAGCTAACCTTGTCCTAGTTCAGTGTGGCATGGGAGCAAAAAGAACCGCAAGGAGAGATTTCGGCAGTCATTACCAGGCATGCTGTGGCAAGAAAGAAAGAGAGAGAGAAAGAAACGTTAACCATGTAAGATTATACCAAAGGAGAACTTGAATGCAAATTGTGCAAGCTTGCAGATAACTTACATAATTTGTATAGCCTGAGATCTTGGGAGAGCTGCAGCCAGTTGGCACAGGCAATTACCAGTCAATGATCTGCAGGTGAGGCAGTGGAAGTGCTGGACCCGTGCCTTGCCTCGGTAATGGACTGAATGAGAGCCCACAAACTGAAGCTCAATCCAGATAAGACTGAGGCACTGTTAGTGGGTGGTTCCCTAGACCAGATGAGTGGGAAGTCACCTGCTCTTGATGGGGTTACACTTCCTCTGAAGGAGCAGGTTCATAGCTTGGGGGTTCTCCTGGATCCTTTGCTGTCTCTTGAGGCTCAGGACTCAGTGGCCCAGAGTGCCTTCCATCAGCTTCAGTTGGTGGCCCAGCTATGCCCCTATCTGGACAGGGATAGCCTAACTACTGTTATCTGTGCTCTGGTAACCTCAAGGTTACTGCGATGTGTTATACATAGGGCTGCCTCTGAAGATGGTTCGGAAACTTCAACTGGTGCAGAATTCAGTGGCCAGGCTGCTCACCAGAGCAAGACGGTTTGAGCATATTACACCAATTCTGGTCCGACTGCACTGGCTACCAATTAGTTTCCGGGCCCAATTCAGAGTGCTGGTTTTGACCTATAAAGCCTTAAATGGTTCAGGACCACAATACCTCAAGGACTGCCTCTTTCCATATGTACCTACCTGAAAATATCTTCTGAGGCCCTCCTTTGTGTGCCTCCTCCTCAAGAGGTCCAGAGGGTGGCAACACGAAAATGGGCCTTCTCTGCTCTCCCCAGGGAGGTTCGCCTGGCACCTTCATTATATCCTTTTTAACTAGGCCTTTGTTTGATCTGTTTGACATCCTATGCCCTTTTAAAATGTCTTTTTTTGCGGGGTGCTATTGGGTTGTTGTTTTTATTTTTATTATGTATTTTGTGGTTTTATATCTTGATTTTATTCTAAGACCCCCGGGTATAGGGCGGTATATAAATTCAATAATTTTTTATTATTATAAAAAATTTATTTATTATTATCTGTGTAAGGCAGTTTTGGACTAGGTCCATGCTTGCCCACATTGATCATCTGATTGAAAGCATAGTAGTTCGACTTTACATCACTTGCTACTTGTTTGTTTCATGATAGGCCTGTGTCTGTGCATCTTCAGAAAGTATGGTATCTTAGTATTAACAGCAAAGTATCTGTTTTTTCCTTGCAGGTTTGATCATGTTCCATTGGCAACACCCAATGGCGATATGTTGATTAGAGACCTCAACTTTGAGGTATGTCATGACGTGAGCGATTTCATCTTGAAAGAATGGGATACATCCATGAGGGAAGCAAATTTCTTTCCCATCCCCTACTCTTGAAAAACTTCTCTGGAAGGTCAGGGGACTCTCATAAAACAGTGTCAGAGGGCCTGTGTTACCCAAAATTGGGTGGAGGCACTTTGCACTAGCAGAGCTCTGCCTGATTTGGGGTGATTCCTCCTCTCCCAATGTCATCCCCGTCCCACCAGAGAAGCTTTTCCAGGGCTGTGGAAGGGCAAGAAGGAATGGTAAATATCCATATACTATCAGCCATCTGTTCACATAGAATTTGGTTCTAACTCCAAGCATTCAGTAGGTGGGTAGAAAAATCTAAACTTTCTCATCAGAACATGTGAGAATAGAACAATATTGATCAGGAACCCATGTGATCAACTCATGGTGTTCTTTGTTTTAGCCTTATAGTCCAGTCCATATGGTTTTTAACAGTGTTTCTGTACAGTTAACAAGTTTTTTGTTGTTGTCCGTAAGTATTATTGGCAGCTCCGTGTGCAAATCTGCTGCACCAGCCAAATCACAGGGATTACCGTATTTTTCGCCCTATAGGACGCACTTTTCCCCCTCCAAAAATGAAGGGGAAATGTGTGTGCGTCCTATGGGGCGAATACAGGCTTTCGCTGAAGCTTGGAGAGGGAGAGGGGTTGGTGCGCACCGACCCCTCTCACTCTCCAGGATTCAGGAAGCTATCAGCAAGCCTGGGGAGCCCGCGGGAGTTCCCGCAGGACTCTCTAGGTTGCGGATAGCAGCCAGCTGCCTGGCGCGCGGGCGCCCTGAAGCAGAGCGTCCCACGCACCGGGCAGCCCTGCAGGAGTTCCTGCAGGGCTCCCTAGGCTGCAGATAGCAGCCTGCTGCACAGAGCACGGGGCGCGCTGAAGCAGAGCGCCCTGCACTTCGGGCAGACATCGGGCAGCCCCACAAGCTCAGGGGACAGCGGGGAGGCGCAGCGCCGCCATACCGCTGTTCCCCAACCTGGTTTGGATTCCCCGACCTGGTTTTGGGAGGGAAATAAAGGGGGGGAAATTCCTTTATTTCCCCACCCACAAAACTAGGTGCATCCTATGGGCTGGTGCGTCCTATGGGATGAAAAATATGGTATATGTGCATTGCAATCATCATCTTAACAAATTATAAACCACTAGGTGTCACTGTTGGGTGACTCTAAAGTGAAACTTTATTATAATCACATGGGAGTTCAAGCATTTTCTTAAACATCTAGAATAGTCCTGGATATAAGGAGATGCTGTACTAATTATAAAATGGGAAAGTAAGCCAATTTATTCTTTCATATATGTCTCCTCTTCTTACAAATCAACCCAAAACGTCTTTACTTGGTAGTCCTCTGAATTTAGTGGTATTTTCTTTTTAGTAAGTTCACTTAGGGAAGCGGTCTTCATTTGATTGTTATTTCCTGCATCCCCAGATTCCTAGTTAAGTAGTTGCTAGCTTTTAAAGTTTAACTAAAGACTTCCAGTTGTTGAAACCGAGCAAAGGTTACACTGAGGAATTTGACTTTTTAGCTTAAAGGAACACAGTGGGTTTGGAATTTGGTTTTTTTGTTTGTTTGTTTGTTTTTGGCAACCCATTTGAAGTTTTCCATTTTGAGTGCTCACGCTTGAAAGAACACTGTGGAGCAATGATTTTGTTCAGTGGTTAATACAGTATAAGGAGACCTGGTTAATACAGTAGGTTGAGCTGACATACAAATAAAACCTAAGCAGTTACCCATATGGCTCATAGTCCTTTCCCCCCAAAATATTTAAATACATGATTTGCATTCCAGGTACGATCCGGTGCAAATGTTCTGATTTGTGGGCCAAATGGGTGTGGAAAGAGTTCTCTCTTCCGTGTCCTTGGTGAGGTAAGTAAATGCATGCGTAAGTATACCTTTAACATCAAAAGGCGCAAAATCACAATTCATTGAATTTTATTATTTGTTTTATCTTTGCAGTTGTGGCCCCTGTTTGGTGGCTGTCTGACTAAGCCTGAGAGAGGAAAGCTGTTTTATGTTCCTCAGGTAAAGCAAACTGCCATAGCCTTTGGCATTTCTTGTTGCTTTTAAAAATGTGTATCAGGTTGTCCTGATTCCTGGCAATTTACTTTCAGAGACCATATATGACTCTTGGAACACTCAGAGACCAAGTCATCTATCCAGATACCGTAGATGACCAGAGAAGGAAAGGAATCTCTGACCAGGTAAAACAATGTCCCAGTTATTATTATTATTTTGCTGTAAAAGCTGAAGTTCACTATAAACTTAGGTAAACATTAGAAACAGCAGCAAAACCATAACTTTCATACAGGGTTTAACGGTATAGCTATGCTGCTTCTTTTTTGTAAGTAAACTTCATTTGATTGAAGCCATGGCCAATTCATACAACCAATTTTGTTGTAGTTGCAGTGTGGTGGATACTATAGCATCTGGCTTATGCACCACTGAAGTTAAACACAGGGTACATGAGAAAGGGGGAAAGATGGATAGGCAAGTTCCATTATAGTAGTTGGCATGTGTAATACATCTCCTTTAGTACTACTGGGCCTTTAAGGCAGATGAAGCAAGATAGCTCCACATGCAGCCCAACCTAGTAGTGGCATAATGGCTGCTGCTACATCCTTTATTCTCGTGGACCTGGTGCTCTGCTTTCCACTCGAGATGGGAGTCAAGATGCACAAAAGGACCGATTCCCCACTGATGATCTGATTGGGGAGCCCAAATGCATGTGAAGCAGAAGTTCTGATTGCTTCCTGTCCTATCTCAAGGCCAAAAGGTGAGATGTTTAGTGCCACTCCACAGTATGAATGGCTTTGCCCATCTGGGGGGTGGGGAGGTTCAGGAGAAAGTGGCAGCCAGGCTTCCTCTTGGCAGTAGTATTAAAGGCCAAACAATTTTTAGAAGAAGAAGAGGAGTTTGGATTTGATATCCCGCCTTTCACTCCCCTTCAGAAGTCTCAAAGCGGCTAACATTCTCCTTTCCCTTCCTCCCCCACAACAAACACTCTGTGAGGTGAGTGGGGCTGAGAGACTTCAAAGAAGTGTGACTGGCCCAAGGTCACCCAGCAGCTGCATGTGGAGGAGCGGAGACGCGAACCCGGTTCCCCAGATTATGAGACTACCGCTCTTAACCACTACATCACACTGGCTCTCAGTGTAGAACTACTGTGTGGTTGGGTTTTGGTTTTTTTGGCATAATGAGCAGTGTGAACTTCCATTCAGCTTCAGTGCATGGGATGGACAGCAATGAAAAGTACTCATTCCAGTTTGCTGGCAGGGCTTGGTGTTGTTCAGTATGTGATCAAACATTTTGATCCAGACCATCTCAACATCCTTTGGAGGTGGAAATAGTGGAGAAAACTGAAATAAGTCGTAAAACAAGTACATTTTCAAGTCTGTTGACCTATGCTGTTTTGCTTCCAGGTGTTAAAGGAGTACTTGGACAACGTCCAGTTGGGTCAGATCCTGGACCGTGAAGGAGGCTGGGATAGTGTTCAGGACTGGATGGATGTTCTCAGTGGAGGAGAGAAACAGAGGATGGCCGTATGTGGTCTTTACACTGCCATTTTATAAAAATGTTTATATTTTCCAGCACCACACTGAGGACTAGGCATTAATTGTTTTAAGAACAGCCGTCAGGGACTGGAATGCAGAGACTGAAAAGTGGGTGAGATCACCTCCCCCTTCTCCTGCCACTAGCAGGGAAGATGGAGAGAGTGTTGAGACTAGCAAACAGTTATGAGGATTTAACAGAAGCAGGAACAGAAATGGGGCTGATTGCGGACACTTCATTAGACAGCAGAGATGATCTACATTCCCCTCAAACATGAACGTCTTTAAGGGTACAAGAGCATCATGTGCAGAGGAATTTGTCCAAGGGAAGACTCCGTAGGAGCACTTGTGTTGCTGGGAAAGAGGGAAGGAGGAGGAGTCAGAGTGAGCAACGTCATTATGGTGGCAAGACGTGAATTCTTGTCTCTTATCGTAGAGACTGAATAAATAATAATTAAAGCTATCTTGTTTCCTCTTGGCTCCTTGAAACTATTGGGAGGGGAGCGGGGGAATTCCTCAGGCCTGGCAACAGCAAAGCTCTTGTCCGATACAGTGGTACCTCAGGTTACATACGCTTCAGGTTACATACGCTTCAGGTTACATACTCCGCTAACCCACAAATAGTGCTTCAGGTTAAGAACTTTGATTCAGGTCAGGTTGAGAACAGAAATCGTGCTCTGGCGGTGCGGCAGCAGCAGGAGGCCCCATTAGCTAAAGTGGTGCTTCAGGTTAAGAACAGTTTCAGGTTAAGTATGGACCTCTGGAATGAATTAAGTACTTAACCCGAGGTACCACTGTATTAAATATGAGCAAAATTGTCCAGTATTAAATATGAGTACAGTTGGAGGCAGTGGTGCTTCTGAATGCCAGTTGCTGGAAACCACAGGAGGGGATAGTGTTCTTGTGTTTTTCTTTTGGCATATCTGAAAGAACGATGGCTTAGGAAGGTTTGTTTCTCCAGCTGAGACTCATTGAGCATCTTGCCCAATATTTACTCTGACTGATAGTGGCTCTCCAGGATCTCAACCAAGGTTCTCTCCATCACCTGTTTTCTCACCTTTTTAACGGCAGGAGAAACCTAAAACCTGTGGCTCTCCAAATGGTGTTGGACCCCAGTACCCGTCAGCCACAGTTAACACTGCCAGTAGTCAGGGATTATGGGAGCTGTAGTCCAGTAACATATTGAGGGTCATATGTTCCCCACCGTGGCTGTACATGCAAAATGTGTTTTGCCACATGCAAAGATCATAAGAACGCTGATGCCATCTTGAGGATTGTGGGATGAATTTGTAGTTCTATTGCGGTGCTATAGTTTGAATTACCATGTATACTCGAGTATAAGCCAACTGGAATATAAGCCGAGGCACCTAATTTTACCACAAAAAACTGGGAAAACTTATTGACTTGAGTATAAGCCTGTTCAGCACACCACAAACCTCCTGGTGGGCCAGAGTGTGTGTGTGTGCATTGCGCACACGGCAGAGTGGACTTCTCTCTCCCCCCAGCCCCTCCTGTCTTCCTGCCTACCTAGGGTGCTGCCGAGAGGCAGAGGCTGGTGGCGGCAAAGGTGGAGGAAGAACAAGCAGCCCAAAAGGTGCTGTGTAAGTCGGCTTATACTCGAGTATATATGGTATCTCTTCCATATAACATGATATATTTATTTGTCTAGTTAAAAAGTTCTCTTGTATGCAAAAAGTTAGTTTGGGTATACTATGCTTAATAAAAACGCAAATGAGAAATATGTCTCAATATCATGTGTTAGACCTTTTGCATTTGGTCTTGCATTGCAGATGGCCAGATTGTTTTACCATAAGCCCCAGTTTGCAATTCTGGACGAATGTACCAGCGCTGTTAGTGTCGACGTGGAAGGCTACATCTACAGCCATTGTCGGAAAGTATGTATGCATTCATACTTTCTGTTGTTCAGATTCCATTGGCTGTTTGCATTGTCAGTTAAGCTCTAACTTTGAACTGTTCTAACAAGAAGTATCAATAAGATTTTATTGCTATAGTGGCCCTATGTTCATATACCTAGATTGGGTCAACCATCTCCTAGACTAAAGCACAGATACTCAAAACATGCCCGGAGCGAGAGGGAATCCATATTAGCAGGTTTATTACATGAACTTTCTGCACATTTTTGGTGCATTGAATGCACCAAAATTCACGATGGTATACATTCTTTACTGTGTGATAAGTAAAAGTCAGTTTGCCAACGTAGAGTTGCAAACAATTCCTTAGAAGGCAGGTCAAAGTTTAACTCTTTTAAAATCAAATTCTGTTGATTGTCAGTGAGAAAGATAGCATGCATCTTTAACCCCCCCCCCCAAGTTGTAATGAATGGGACTTAAAAAGTCCATATATGTGATATGTCTAATAGTGAAGCCAAACCACATGAGAGCCATGATTAGAACTGAGAGTCATTTTCTGAAAGCAGCTGGGGAGGGGGATGCGTTTTGCATTAGGGTCACAGGGAGGGGGAGCTTAACCATTTGGCACCCCAAACCCCTTCCTAGAGCAGTTACTAGCTGTGGAGCTGAAAATTTACAGGCAGCAGAATAAATGTGTTATAACCTAGGCTGGGGCACTCTACAGTGGGGAGCTGGTATGGAACCAAAAGGGTCCACACCCTGACCTCCAATACCGTAGCCCTCTTCCAAATTGTGCCCCCCCCCCGCCCCGCCCGAGCAGCTGCTTTCAGAAATAGACTTTGGGGTATCAAATCATAGCTTCCCTGTATCATGTAATGTGGAGCTTTTGAGAGTTCAGTTTCTTTGGATGAAGCTTAAAGCTTACTTTATCTTATATTCTGTCACTCTAGGTTGGTATCACCCTCTTCACTGTATCTCACAGAAAATCACTTTGGAAACACCATGAGGTAAGATTTATCTTGTTTAAACATAAGTTACGTATTTTGATGTCTGAAATTCATACCTTGCTCATTAAGATATACCTTGAGTTCCTACCAGCTCAAGTGTTTTCGATAATAAAACGAACAGTTTCATGGCACTTTTGCAAAATTACAGAATAATTGTGCCAGCTGAAGCGTATTTATTGTTTAAAACATTTATAGCTCACTTTTCCTCAGTGAGCACAAGGTGGTTAATAGTGTAAGTTAAAACAGTAATTAGCCATTTTAAAAACATAAAGGAAGCCATTAAAAAATGAAAAGAGGAAAGAGAGAAATTTTTAAAAACACCATAAAAAAGCCATAAAAAAGATGCGCTGTCACTATCCCAATCAGATAGCTTTCTTGCAAATGAAAAGTGAGTCCCCATTTCATTGTGGCTACCCTGATGATTAAGATAAAAAACACACACCTGACAGTAATCTTTATATAACACAGCCCTTATCTCCAGCTACATTTGTAAATGGAGGTTGGTATGAGGCTTGGGATTGCTACTGTGGTGGGGCGAGGGAGGTATGGTGGTGGGGGCAGATGTCATAGGCGAAGGGGATCGAGATATGGATATGCTCGTACCCCTTCCAATCCACGCCCCATCCCAAGGGACGAGGGTAGGGTGAGCAAGGATTACTCACCTCCGTCACTGGTGTTGTGCAATGCCAGGTCTATAGGCAACAAAACCGCCACCCTGCGAGATTTCTTCACCTCGCAGGGGGTTGACCTGGCTTGTGTGACGGAGACCTGGGCGCGCGAAGGGGAAACTGTTACCTTATGAGAGATGGCACCCCCGGGTTTCTCCGTCCTCCACCAGTCGCGGACTATGGGCCGGGGGGGGAGGGGTGGCATTAGTAATCCAGGAAGATTGTTCTTTCAGGGCTCTACCATCGCCATCGATCCCCGGCATTGAATGTGTTGGCCTAGTGTGGGGCTGCGAGGTGAGCTTGGCTGTCTGGCTGGTGTACCGGCCATCTAGCGCACCAGCAGCCACCCTGTCAGGCCTGCTAGAGGTCGTGGCCGGCTGGGCCTTGGAGTTACCTAACCTATTGGTATTGGGGGACTTCAGCATCCATGCTGATGCCACTCCCTCCTCACAGGCTCTGGACCTGGTGTGTTCCATGGCGACACTAGGGCTCTCCCAGTTTGTTTCGGGCCCCACACATCAAACAGGCCACACGCTGGATCTGATCTTTGGCGTCGGTATAGATGTGATCATGTCTCCTTCGATGAAGGTGCCATGGTCTGATCACTATGCTCTGAAAGCCAAGATTGATTTTCCACCCCCACACTGCTTAGGTGGCGAGCCAATTTGGACTCGCCCACAGAGGCTGATGGACCCTGATATATTCCGTCAGGCCTTGCGGGACCTTTCTTCCCCTGGCGACTCATTGACTGAGCTTGTTGAGGGCTGGAATATCCAGCTCCTAGCAGCTATCGATGAGATCGCACCTAGGCGCCCTCTGCGACCCCGCAGAAACCGGGCTCCCTGGTTTACCGAGGAGCTTCGGAAAATGAAGCGGGACCTCAGACGGCTAGAGCGAGTATGGCGGGGTGCCCATGACGGAGCCTCAAGAACATCTTATAGGGTTTTTATGAAAACCTACGAGATGGCAGTGAAGGCCGCTAAGAGGTCCTACTTCTCGGCCTCCATTGCCTCCGCTAGCTCTCGCCAAGCGCAATTATTTAGTATAATTAGGTCTTTAACGTCCCTTGAAGGACAGCCAAATTTGAATAACAATTTGACACACAGCTGTGAGGCATTTGCGAGCTTTTTGCGGAGAAGGTCCTGTTGCTCCGCCATGATCTCCCTGCCAATTTGGATACAATAAAGGAACTGGAGGCCCCTCGACTGTCCTCAGGTCCAGTATTGGACCACTTTGACCGGATATCCCCAGCCGATGTGGACAGACTCCTCTGAGCTGGAAAGCCCACCACCTGTCCTCTTGACCCGTGCCCGTCTTGGCTGATTAGAGCGTGTCCAGACGAGGTGCGGGCCCCCCTGGGTGATATCATCAATTTGTACCTTGGCACCGGGATATTCCCAGGGGAACTGAAGGACGCAGTGGTGCGCCCGCTCTTAAAGAAAACATCATTAGATCCCTTAGATCTATCCAATTACCGCCCGGTTTCGAATCTTCCATTCCTGGGTAAGGTGATTGAGAGAGCGGTTGCTGAACAGCTTGGTAGGTTTCTGGATGAAACATCGGCTCTGGATCCATTCCAGTCCGGCTTCCGCGCTGGTCATGGGACCGAGACGGCTCTGGTCCCCCTAACAGATGATCTCCGCAGGCAGCTGGATCGAGGCGGGTCGGGGCTGCTGATTCTTCTAGACCTGTCAGCAGCCTTTGACATGGTCGATCACGAACTCCTGGACCACCGCCTTGCCGACATGGGGATCCAGGGCACAGTCCTTCAATGGCTGCGCTCGTTTCTCTCTGGTTGGGGACAGAGGGTGGCGCCTGGGGGGGAATTGTCATCGCACCTCTCCTTGGTGTGTGGAGTGCCTCAGGGTACAATTCTCTCCCCGATGCTTTTTAACATCTTTATGCGCTCCCTCGCCCAGCTTGTCCGGAGTTTTGGGCTGGGTTGCCATCAGTATGCCGATGACACCCAACTCTATCTGTTGATGGATGGCCATCCTGACTCGGCCCCAGACACACTGGCCAGATGTCTGGAAGCTGTGGCTGGATGGTTACGTGGGAGCCGGTTGAAGTTAAATCCTTCGAAGACAGAGGTCCTCTGGCTGGGACGGGGTGATATGGGATTGAGGGGGCAACTCCCATCTCTTGCGGGGGTGCAATTAGTGCCAGCCTCGTCCGTTAAGAGTTTGGGTGTAATCTTCGATACCTCCCTCTCTATGGAGGTGCAGATTACAGCTATAACAAAGGCAGCATTTTTTCATCTCCGCCAAGCTAAGCAGTTGGCTCCTTATCTCTCTCGCCCTGACCTAGCCACTGTGATCCACGCGACGATCACCTCCAGACTGGATTATTGTAACTCGCTCTATGTGGGACTGCCCTTGAGACTGACCCAGAAACTCCAGCGGGTGCAGAATGCTGCGGCGAGACTCCTTATGGGGTCTGCGCTGTGAGATCACATTCATCCGGTACTATACCAGCTGCACTGGCTCCCGGTGGAGTACAGGATCAGGTTTAAGGTGCTGGTTTTAACCTTTAAAGCCCTATACGGCCTAGGACCCTCGTACCTACGGGACCGCCTTTCCTGGTATGTCCCACAGAGGAACTTACAGTCCGCAAATAAAAACATCCTAAAGATCCCAGGCCACAGAGAGGTTAGGCTGGCCTCAACTAGAGCCAGGGCTTTCTCGGCCGCGGCTCCAATCTGGTGGAACACTCTGTCACAAGAGACTGGGGCCCTGCGGGACCTGACATCTTTCCGCAGGGCCTGCAAGACAGAGCTGTTCCACCAGGCCTTTGGTCAGGGCGCAACCTGACCCCCTCCCTCTGGCAATCTGCACAGAATTTTGCTTAATGGTTGCCATCAATTTGATTTTAATTAAGTTTTATAGTGAAATATTTTTAGAATGTTGGATTATTTTGATTGTTGTTAGCCACCCTGAGCCCAGCCTCGGTTGGGGAGGGCGGGAAATAAATAAAATTATTTATTATTATTATTATTATTATTATTACTTGTCTTGCTCACTATAACTTACTTGAAATTCTGTGCAGGTGAGTGTGTAGACAGGTGGATGAGGGGGAAATGGTTCTGTTTATGCTTTGCAAGCCTGCTTCATTTCCATGCTCACACAAAAGAAGGCACTCAGCTGGTAAAACCAAGCTGAACAGAGAGGTTGTGCAAATCTGCCTGGTAAAAGATAACTTTCAGCAGGGTAGTTCAAAAGGCAAATCAGGCTAGTAACTTCCCTGGCTTAGTTACAAGGCTGATAAAATGCTGGGTCTCCTAAGTGCTTGAAGTGTTTCAGATATTTTTTTCACCTTCACTACATACATGTATACTATATAAACCCACTCACAGATCAGGAAGCTGAGACACTGTGAGGGTGATCAGGTAAGCAGCTACTCTGAGGAACTGTTATATGATTTTCCTGTGATAGTTGGCAGTTGCACATAGCTAAAATGAAACCATAGTTTTAAAGGCAATAAGCACAGCCATCCCGTACCTAATTTCCCAAACCAGATTCCTCCAGGATTTCATAAGCAATTTTAAATATGTGAAGAATTCACCGTTCTTTTTAGCCATTTGTCTGCATATTTCAGTAGTAAAGAGTTGAACACGTAGTCAGAGTTATGAGACCAAACTTCAGCAACCGGATGACTGTATCATCATAAAATAAATAGTTGGAGCTCCTGTCAATGCCACCAGATGGAGGTATAAGACATGCAACATTTTACAGTGTTCTTTCCAAGCAGAAATGTGGTGATAGGAGTTTCTGTAGACAACCCTTATTTAAACAGAGAGTACAGTGGTGCCTCGCTAGACGAAATTAATCCGTTCCGCGATTCTCTTCGTCTAGCGGTTTTTTCGTCTTGCGAAGCAAGCCCATTGACAGCTTAGCGGATTAGTGCTAGAGCTGTCAAGCGGCTTCCAGCGATCAGCTGTTAAGCGGCTTATCAGCGGAACAGCTGATAAGCGGCTTAGGAATTCGTTTTGCGAAGCGCCTCCAAAACAGAAAAACCCTTTCGTCTAGCGGGTTTTTCGTCTTGCGAGGCGTTCGTCTTGCGGGGCACCACTGTATATATTAAAATCAAGTTAGCTAATATGTATTTTTTCTTCTCCTCAGTTCTACCTTCACATGGATGGAAGAGGAAACTATGAGTTCAAGAGGATTACTGAAGATACAATTGAATTTGGTTCTTAAAAACAACAATAATGCATAAATCTACAACCTACTTCAGTGACTGAAAACAGCACTGGGCATAGAAAGGCACAAAGTACAATGTAATTTAACAGATGGCTCATTCTTTAAACCAATTACTAAGTGTAGGATAACAAAGTGTCCAAAACAAGCTGTCAAGGCATTTATTATAATGTAGGATATTACTAATTTGTGTATATGTTGGTTTAAATATTACTATGTACTAAGAATGTCCTTATTCTTGTGGTTTTTAAAACCTGCCTAAATTAAATTGGGCTTAAATCACTGTAACTGTGATTCATCCTGGGATGTAAACATTCTGAAGTCAACTAATTCGACTTCTGTTTGACCTTTGCTTCCTCTGGGGAAGAACCCTTATTAAAGTTAGGGTCGCTACCTCCTCTGCTCCCAGTGCAAAGAGACGTGAATTTCTGTGTCATATCCAGATGCATCATTTCATTGTACTGAATATCATACCTTTTTTTCAGGGCAGTACTAGCCTGTTCTATTGCATCATTACACAGGGCAGCAAGCTTTTCCTTTGGCCAAGGGTGGGTGAGGCTCTGTTTTGCAGCAGCATTGGGAGAGAAGTGAACCTTGGACCTACATTTCTAACTTCTACAGATCTGAGCTTATTCCAGTGAAGATCTCATTCTCAGTCTCTGTCCACAGCTTCCCACTGCTCTTTTGGTCCCAGTCTTCTATCCGGCTCAAAAAATAAAATAAATTTCTGTTCTGTTGTTGCCTGTGCTTCGTGCACTTCTGGGAGGGGAAGTGGGGGGAAATGAAGAGGAATGAGGAAGCTGGGAAAGTTGGAGAATAAAGAGAAATAAAAAGTTAAACATAGGAACTCACATTCTGTATTTCAAAACAGAGATCACCGATGTTCCCATTTAGAAGTGGGTCTGATCCATTTGATAGCTTTGGGAAGCTGTGCACAGGTTCATAATAAAATGCCAAGGGCACCTGCCCCATGAATTCAGATGTATTTTCTTTTACAGGGTGACATGCTTTTCTTTCTGGGGTGTGTGTGTATGTTCTGCATTCATTGCCTGAGACACAGCAGTTCAAAGCCTTTCAGAACTGTGTCCTGGTTATGTGATCATTTTTGTGTGTGTTTGCCTCTTAGGAATAACTTCCATGCCAACTGCCTAATGCTTAATGTTACATGAGCAGTTCCCAAACTGATAATAAGCCAATCGCAAACTTATAGATGCTGGCAAGACCACATATAACTGAGGCTTTAAGGAGTATCAGTTTTCCAAGTGAAGCGATTATTGTTGCTACATGATGTTATGGGATCATTCCTTAGAGGTGGCCCCGTAGATGGGGCTGGGAAGACAGTGCCTAACTAGTCTGGCTGATCAATAATCTGCCATTTAGCCCATAGGAATTTCTGAAAACCCATGACACAGGCCTAGCTATGTGTCTTTGTTCATGTGATGTAACATAGAAATGCACTACAAGAAGGCATGCACTACATATGCAAATAAATGTGATCGCTGTCTCCCCGCCTTTGCTATAAAATCAACATATATTGTTAGTGACCACACATCAGTCTTGAATATCCCCCTTTCACAGTAAGATACCGCCTGCCAAATTTTTGTTCTCCTCGTCCTGCTCCCAATACGGTGCTTGAGTCCACTGTTTATAAATGCCATTTTTCTTCATGTATTTTATATGAATAATTGGTGGAGAGCTACAGAAGGATCGAGCTTGGAAGCAGCTTAAAAACTGAACTAACTTTATCTGTCATCATTTCAATTTCTCTCTCCATACAGTTGTACCTTGGAAGTTGAATGGAGTCCGTTCCGGAAGTCTGTTCGACTTCCAAAATGTTCAGAAACCAAAGCGTGGCTTCTGATTGGCTCCTGCAGCCAATCAGAAGCCGCGGGAGCCCCATCGGATGTTCGGCTTCCAAAAATAGTTCGCAAACCGGAACAGTCATTTCCGGGTTTGTGGCATTCAGGAGCCCAAACATTCAAGAACTAAGCTGTTCGACAACCAAGGTACGACTGTATTTTGTTTGGCAAGGAGTTGCCCTTCTGTACTCCCACTTTTGTTTGTTTGAACAACTTGGGCAGACTGCTTCTGATACTGGTTGTGATAGCCAACATGTGGTTACTGCAAGGTGATCATGTTGCAAAGGCTGATGTTAAACTGATTCCACAGATCGATCATCTAGCCCAGCAGTTTCAGCTTAGTGATGATCTGATTCAGAGGTACATATAACCTATAAGAATCAGGTAGCTCTGCTGCTAGTGAAGTTTCCTTTTCCCAAATAACACCTGCTTTTCAAGTTGATATTATGTAGTGGCTGTTCTTGAGAGGGAGTGGTTTTCTTGAATGCATCTTTTTTAAAGAACTACTATAATTTTTTAGAATGGAAAATGCAGCTTTTTCAATATTTGTATTCTTTTTTCAGAGACGTCTGCACTAAAATTGAGTAGTAGTAGATGAGGTTTTTTAAAGAATGTTGTATTTTTTTGTCACTAACTAGCAGAAAGTACCCATTATTTATAGAACATCTTTTGCAGATAGCCAAAAGGCGTTGCAGTTTGAGACTTAACACTGAGCACAACCGTTGTTTATCTGCTCTATTTGATAGACAAAATTAACTTCAGTAACGATTAACCAATAAAACTAATTCTTTGAATTAAAAACCAGATACAAAGTCCAGGGGAACTCCGTTTTCAGAAATGGTCTTGGCTTTTGCGACATCTCAAGTTGCAATATCCCTACTTTTATCAAGTCATCAAAAATAGTCTGACCTCATGAGATAGTAAGTATATGAATGCAAAATGAACCAGAGCAGTGCTCAAAGGAAGCAGTGTTTGAGATTATGCTTTTTAGTTGAATAATTTTTTTGAGATGTGGTGAGTAATCATTCAGAAACATGGTTCAGCTATGAATTCGTGCTATAGTCTTGTATGTTGATCACTGCTTTTATGATTGCTTGAACTGGAATTGTTGGGGTGATGGGAAGGTCAGCACAAATGAAGCAGGTCCATGTCTTCATTCTGGTGGTATTTGGTACTCTGGTGATCATAGATGGCTCCCATTTTAATGGGACATAATTACTGTACTTTAATATATTGTAGCTTGTAAAGCCCTTTGAGAGGAAAGACACTATCTAAATGTAAGATTTTTCTATATAAGTGCCTCTGGAATAATAAATCTGAGACAAAGATCCTTGGCTTTTTGAAAAAACTGGTCTCATTCTGAACATTTTTAAAGCTCATAGCAAGGCCAGCCAGCGGTGGTGCTCTTCAGATGTCACAGACTGCAACATTATTCCTTACGGTTGGCCATGCTGGCTGGGACTGTTGGGAGTTGTTCTCTACAGCTTCTAGAGGACACCATGTTCTCTACCCAAGCTTTACAGATAGGTGTCCATATCCCAACAAATTTGGGATCAGTAGCTCATATTTTAAGAGGCTGGTGCCCGGTACAATCACAAACAATCATACTTTTAAATCAAACTATTACTTATAAGTCGGAATTGCTACCATGTTACTATGGCAAGCATGTCTTCCATCTACCACAGAGTTAAAATCCCACCCCACCCCCGTGTGTGTGTGGAAAGAAAATTTATACATGAAAGGGGTGCTTGTGTATCTTATCTACACCCAATGAAGCCATCAGGGTACTGAGAATAAGTGCTTTTTTCTAGAAAAAAAAGGTGCAGGATCGCTGCCCTGTCCCTCCTGCTTCCGTGCACAAGTAGGAGGGACAGGGCAGCTCCGTGGACGGGCAGATCCAACCTACAGAGAAGCTTATTCCTTGTGTGTCAGCTCTGCAAGCTGACCTGTGCCTTCTGCTTGCTTGCGCAAGCCGGAGAAACAGGGCAGCTTGCAGATCTAAGGCGGGGGGGGGGGGGGAGGCTTCTTCCCTGAGCATGTCAGCTGTTAGCCCAGGAGGTGTTATTTTCAGAATCCACAATGTATGTAAAAATTGAGCTTTGTAGCACACTCTCCCAGTCATGTCACCTCCTTTGGGTGCAGCTGTTCAAAGATTCTCATAATACATTGGATGACATGGTAGTTTTCTCATCAAATATATTCCCCATTCATTCAAAGGGGGCTTGTGCTGGGAAACATCTTAGTGGATTTGTTGAAGTCAAGCGTAAATTTGGTAAAGCCATGGTTGATCCTCAGCATCTTGTGTAGGGATGTACTAGACTAGAGCAAATAAATAATTAAAGAAATCATTTTTATGTTTGTCCTTTCAGTTATAATTTTCTAGTTTTTCAGTTGATTTCAGTTTTCTGATGCTGGTAATTTAATGGAGGTAGGGTTGTCTGGGTGCCATTGAAATGTCTGATCCAAGTATTCTGCTCCAAGGCATTGAATCTCCCAAATTTTAGACAGATTGGACAAAGGACCTCCATTTAATGGGTAATTTGTAAAGGACAGACATCCTATAATGAAAGTGTTATACAGAAATGTTTGCAGCCTTTTGTCATCTCTGAGAGTTGTTGTTCCACCAAATGAAATGTGCAGCCATTTTCTGTGGCGGTGATTAAGATGGTAGCTCCCATTTCACAAGTTGGCTCAAAGGCTAACCAGTTGGTTTGTAAAGTCGTGGTTTTTCAAGGACAAATTTGGCTTCTCCTGCTTTGAAGAGAGGTTGCAATGTTTAAGTGATTTATGAGCAGCAGATTTTCAAAAATCTGATTGAGCATGATGGTATTTCTTCATTGGTGTGAGCGAGAAGGGGAGATATACCTCTTTTAAGATAGACCCTATTGGTGCTGGATGATGAAGAGTATTCTAGTAATGTTCTCCTTGTTACCTGATCAATTTGTAGGCCAGCTCTGTGGTGCTACAGGCTGCGCACAAGTTTGGCCTGCTCTCCCAACTTGGTACTCTTTCCATCTCCAGCAGAGATTCTAACTTCCTTAGAGTACATTTTTTCAAATGGTCATTATAAGGATATACTAATTTATTCCAAACCAACATACTCCTGTAAGCATTTTTTAAAAAGAAAGCCACCAATGCACCAGACAGTGGCCCAATTAGCTATGGTTGGCTTAGCAGCTAACTGAGCATGCAAGTCCTTGCGGTAAAAATTGCAACTGCTTTGCTGTTCACATGATCATCCTGCTACTGTGCTCTCTGGAGCCAAACCATGGTTTGGTTTAGCATTATGCACAAACCAGGGCTTGTGGCTTGTCTCACTCCTGATGAACAGTGAGTGTCTAAGCCACAAACAGACACTGGCAACAGCTTATGGTTTATTTGTAACAGGGCAAGCCAGGAACCTTGGTTCAGATGTAGCGCTAAGCCAAACCAAAGCTTGTTTCCAAGTAGTGCAGCAGCAGGATATGGGGAGGGGGATGAGGAGCGGAGTGCTGTGATTTTTATAGTGAGTTATCCACACACCCAGACTTTCTCACTTAACCATGGTTTGGCTTAGATATGGGCAGAATGACAGCCGCATCCCCACTCACCAGGACAGGGATGTGGTGGGGTGAGGCAGCAGCCAGCATCATTGTTTCACAGGTGCTTGCCTGTCTCCAAATTGGACCTCTCCCATTGCCATCTCATCCTGTCCTGTCCTGTTGCTGGACATGTGCTAGGGTGGCTGGGGAAACCCAGCCAGATGGGCAGGTTAATAATAATAATGAAGATGATGATGATGATGTAATTGGTTCAGTTCAATCATACTTGCACAAAAGTACAGCTTAGTAGTACTTTTTTCAATTGCAGTTGCTATTTTGATTTCCAAGAGTTAGTGATAAAATAGCCTGATATTTTAAAACACCCAAGGTGGAGTGTGCTTTGATGTGCTGTGGAGTCGTAGGCCAACGAGTTCTGTTTAAGAAATACCAGGGTCATGACACAATTATTTGCCTTTTCAACAAGGTTGCCTTGTTTAAAGCATTGACGGGAACTAGATACCTTGTTTATAAAGGGAATTTAATAAGGCTTTTCTCTCTCCAGATATCAGCCTCGGCATGCAAATGAAGGCAAGATTATCTTTGCTAATGACCACAGGAATGTTAATATACTCTTTGTTGTCTCCCACCAAAGTTCATCCGGCTTGTAAAGTGAAGCCTACATTCCCAGAATCTAAATTCTAGAGAGGGGGCCAGGAAGGGAAAAGGGGCAATGCTTTGTATACTCAAACTTTACTGGAGCAAGGATTCAGGCACGCAATGGCTACAGTCAAAGGATAATATGATTGCTGAACACACATCTATCTACAGATAAAAGATAGCAAAGGGTAGCTGCAGTGAGCACACACCATCCATCTTAACACTGGAGAATTCTGGATCTGGATCTTGCTCTGCTACAACTGCATACAAGACTTCCCACTCAGCAAATAATTTTTCCTGGAAGCAGCAGCAGAGATGGCACCTATACATCTATTCCACTTCTTGCAGCAAGGAGATGTTGCTTCAGATACTGCCATTTTGTTTCTTTGTTTGTTTGTTACCACGTGTATCTCACTCACCCTTTAGAGCAGTGTTTCCCAACCTTGTGCCTCCAGCTGTTTTTGAACTACAACTCCCATCATCCCTGACTAGCAAGACCAGTGGCAAGCGATGATGGGAATTGTAGTCCAAAAACATCTGGAGGCCCAAGGTTGGGAAACACTGCTTTAGAGCAGTGTTTCCCAACCTTGGGCCTCCAGATGTTTTTGGCCTACAACTCCCATCATCCCTAGCTAGCAAGACCAGTGGTCAGGGATGGGAATTGTAGTTCAAAAACAGCTGGAGGCCCAAGGTTGGGAAACACTGCTTTAGAGCATTCAGAGTAGCTTCCATGAGGCTCCCAAAGGGTTCCTGCCTAGTCACAAAACACAACCACAGCATCTGCCCTCTACCATTGCTGTGAGAACGCCTGGTCTTAGAGCAATGGGGTGGGGGGCTCAGTATGTTGCCATATTAGAACAGAAGTGGCTGAAACTCATGGCATCTTCTTCTTACCAACCCAGCTCTTGCTAGGTGTGAGAAGCCAACTCCCATCCACTGCGGACAGCATGGACAACGGTGAGGAAGAGTACGAGCTATAGTCCCAACAGTATCCAAAGGACCAAATTTTTTTCAACTGATATATACCCATAATATGGCTACAGCTACACATTCATTGTAAAGTAGCTTGATGGCTTTTTTTAAAGGGGGGGACCACAAATATTAATGTTCAATGCTTCAACATGAGCAGTTACGGAAGGTCAATTGACTGTGTTGCCTTGCACCTAAGAAGACCTAGGGACAACCCCTGGTGAGGTCATAGGGCGGGCCCTGGTAATTTCTCCCCTCTGTGCTCCTCATCCCTGAGCCCTGGAGACAGCATAATTGGGAGAGGGAGGGTACCCTCCCAATCCCTCAACTACTTCCCACCCCAAAAAGTGTCTTCTTAGTGGTGGTGCCATGACTAACTCTCATTGGAAAATCTGTCGAACACTCTGTTTTTAGATGGACTTTGAAATTTAGAAATCTTCCCTTTAATAATTGTGACCTATTCTGATGGCTGCAACAAGGACCCGTGCTATATTTTCTGTCATCTTAGAGTTGGAATCTGCCCTCAAAAATGAGGCATAACATTCATCTGAGTACTGCAAACATAGAGAAAGTACCGAGGAAATAAAATGGGATCCAATATGCCTATAAAAGTTACAGTACAAGAAACAGGGTTGCTATACCTCCAGGGCTGAGCTGAAGTCTCCAGTTTTGGCTGACCCCCTTTGGCAGGAAGAGGGCTTCAATCTCCAGGTAGGTGAGATTGCCTTTTTCATTTTATTACGAAGACTACGTGTGCAGCTTGAGAGCTTCAACCTGGCAAAGAGCTGTCTGCAAAGCCAGTTCAACTGATGCAAGGGAACAGTTCAGTTGTACCAAGTCACGAGAGATCTGTGAAACTTGAATCCCCCCAACCAAATCAAAACTATTTGGTCTAATAGCATTTTCTGTACCATGCGCTGGCTGAACCGGTCATCACTTCAGCATCAGGATTATGAGGTAGGTGAGAGATTTAAGCAACAGAAATGCAGTAGCCTGCTAATCTTGAAATGTTTATGTGTGAGAGAGGTTTGTGCAACGCCATAAGCTCTTTGTCCTAAATGGTCACATGAACCATGTTCCAACTTAAGCTCATAATCACATTCTTTTCATTATATGCATTTTGGCAGCAGCCTATCTACTGTGCTAGTGACACACTAATTAAACTCTGCTGCTCCTAAACCAGGTTTTATATTTATATGAATGCCAACATGGCAGCAACAATTAGTTATTTAAGACACCCAAGGAAATAGAAAGTTCGGCATTGCAAAACATAGGTATAAAATAGCTTGTTTAGGGTGTTTTGTATCAACAGGTGCAAGGATATGCTGTTAATGCATTGCTTCCTCTTCTTCATCTTCAGGCACGTAATGCTTTGTCACATCTCTGTAAACAGCCTTAAACTACTCCTGGTTTTGCAACTTAGGCCCATCTTGCACCCTGTGTTCCTTCTACAACTAGTGCAAAGCCTCAGTTGGTCTGATGTCCCATTCAGTCAGTGGCACTATGGTAGCAAGAATCATAGCAGTGTTCTTGTAATTTGGCAACCCTGCAAAGAATCTGACTTTGTTCCTCAAGGCCATGGAGCACACACACTCAATGCCAAAAATTTACAGCAGTGCTGTAAACCGCAGTGGCCAATGGATTGTCCTGTTGGTGACAGTATAGTTAGTAGAGAAGAACTACTGTCTCCTATGGAGAAACCACTACTGATACAGGGTGTAAGCAGGGAGCAAAGCTTGTGTCCATTTGTTTTTAATGTGGGGTGACTGCCAGGTTATTTGTGCAGCTGGAAAACCTGCTTTTAAAAAATCTGAATAGGACTGGACGTGTCCCTTGTCAAGGAGAGATCTGTGGCTGGATGAACTTGTACTTTGGCCTGACTTTGTTTAAGGCAGCTTCCTTTGGCATTTTATTGTTGGTACTCTATAAATTTTTATTGCAGGGTAGTTAAGGTTTGGGGAACTGTTCCTTTGGGTCAGATGTACTAGGCTTAAAAGGGGAGGGATTGTCAGTGGGAGGAACTGGGGAAGAGCTGTTCCACTTTGCTCTTTTTTTGCTCTAGAAATAATTTGTAAATATACACATCTGTTTGCCTGTGCATGATTTCTCCCGATCTCTGTGGTGTCCCCTGCTGCACCTCAGGTTGGTGCTGCTTCAGTGCCAAAAGCAGAGGTGGCTCATAGTGCAAGGATATAGAATCACAGAGCTGAAAAGGACCACAACCAACCCCCTGCAATGCAGGAATCTCAACACGGCATTCCCCATCTAATTTGAAACATCTAATTTGAAACCTTACTGGACCCTGCTTAGCTTTACATATGTGACAGCAGTTTTATTGCTGTACCACTAAAAAAGGGAGCATGTACCTAAAATCCATCTGTTAATCATATCACAGCCAAGTTTGTTATTCTGGTTCTGTTCTATTTTCTATTTTAATTATATGTGGTTCTATTCAATGCTAGTCCTACTCTTTGAAGTTAATGGGCATCACTAACTTCAGTTCATTAATTTCAGTAGGTCTACCCAGAGTAGAAATAGACTTGTATACAACCCATGCATTTCCACAGTAAGCCTGCAAGTGGAGCCATTGTTGAGATTAAATGTACACTAATGAGTAGTTTATTGGCATGCCGCTAAGCCATAATCATTTAGCATCTGGTGATGAAAAACCCTCCCTCCATTCAAGAAACAAGAATTTTCCATTATTCCCATTTACCTTTATTTCTGTAAAAATTAGATTTAATAAGTTAGTGCAATATATACAAAAATAAACACCCATTCATAAAAATCATAAATATAACATTGATTGTACGTAGTAACACAAAGAATGTCAAATTACATCAACTTTGTTTATAGACATACGCCACTTTAAATAGTTAATTTTGTCTCTGTCCAGCAGTTAATAAGCAGTATAAATTTAAAGTGCTAAATCCTGATACATAACAGGTATGATATCCTGTACGTATTCAGTTATTTCAAGGTGGATGCCGATAATGTTGGTCATCAACTTTGGGGAACTTCAAAGTCAGTTTCAGAACTTTCAAACTTTACAGCACGTACCTGGATCTGGCACATTCTAATGTTTTATACTGATTCACACCGTAACGCATTATATAAAGTCTGGCAAGAGTGTAAAACCCTTTCCTTACACTTACAGCATCTTATAACCCGTACCAGCTAATGTACCCAGAACCACCGATCTAAACATACACCCAAAGTGCAAAAGAAACAGTAGTATTTGCACCGTATCTGTCAGTTAACACATTTTAAAACAAATTATCACAGTTGCTGCCGAATAAAACAGGTTTTTAAAATAGTGTTTTAACTATAAATGTTTCACAGAAACAACAAATGCCCCTTGATTGAAGGGTCTGTGGTCATTGCTTCCACAGGTAGGAGAATTTCTTATGGAGTTATAAAATCGTAGAATCGTAGAATTGGAAGAAACCACAAGGGTCATCTAGTCCAACCCCCTGCAATGCAGGAATCTTTTGCCCAACATGAGGCTTGAACCCACAATCCTGGGATTAAGAGTCCCATGCTCTACTGACTGAGCTGTCACCTTTGCAGCAATAACGCCGATTTGTCTTTAGTGTTTCTCCCCCTTATGCATTTAGGGGCACACTCTCTTTTTTTGTTGCTGCAGGCTTTGATCTTGTGCATTTATATGCAACCACAGATAAAATAATAATTAGAGCGATGACTCCAACCGCAACAGCTGCTATTATAAGAATTACTTCTAATTCAAGACCTGGAGAAGAAGAAAAAAAGACACAAAGTCAGTTCAAGGACATGCTTTTCACCCAACAGCTATTGGCTATGCTTTCAGAATAAAACTAATCTGGATTCCAAACCTGAAATATGTTGAGCTGTTTTTCTTGAAGGCTAAAATCTTAGAGTCCTAAGCAGGGCATCACATTAGTTTAATTATATGTCTGTAACAATCATATATAAAGCAGGGCTGGTGTTTTAACATTGGGATACACAATGTGATCAATGGAACTGAACCTTTCTCTAACATAGCTCCCTATGTTTGTTGCTTAAACCAAGCAGCCCGCATCACTCTTGCGACATCTAATTGGTTTGCAGTCCTCAAAAAAGCCCACATCCCTTTAATGTGGAATCAGTCCTTCTGCCAAGCATGATGTATTTTTTATGAAACTACTTCATACTTAAACAAACAAACAACATAGATTTGCTCCAATGCAGGACTCAAAAGTTGGTTAGAACCCACCTACGCATTCAGAACAATGATGTGATACAGCCCTTCTAGGACTTCCAGGTCCTCCACATTTAAGGCTTCAACCATATGCACATTGACATGGCAGTCAAGTTTGATTGGGATTTGCTTCTGATTAAAGCTTACAAAGAATTGTGCTACATAGTTAACATATGTATGCCTTAGATGTTTTGCATTGGGAAATATATATGCCACAAAATTCCATACTGGGATGGCGATACTTCTGGATATGAATTTGGCTCTTAGGGGAAAAGTGGACAGTCCTTGTGAAAGAAAGAAAGTGACCAGATGAAAACACAATTTTGGGAAAGGAAACTACTTCTGACTATCTGCAGTGCCAACTTTGCAGCAGCAAGAAATAGGTAAAACACTGAATGCACCTAGAGATCACTGGGCAACAGCTTTCACAGAAAGCAGTCTAAAGTGAAATCCATCAGCAAGGGCTTAAAGTAATTTGATAGGAATGATTTATATACCAAAGGCTAAGTTTGTGGTGTCATGATACATACCATCCAGTTCGTCTCTTCTAACACTAGTACATTTTACACTGCTTTTTTGACTGCTACGGTCTGTTGAGCGTGATGGAACAGTAGCTTGAACATAGAAGCAGTAGTTCTTCTCTTTGTCGATACGGATTTCAAAGAGGTTGCTTTTTGTGTTTTCCTGTTTCTACAATCAGAAAAAAGGTATTTGAAGATGTATTTGCAAGTAATGTAGTTCTTCACTCTGAATACAGATTAAGCAAGTCCAAAGTACATAGTAGGTTAAAGGCTCAAAGGAGAAAAGGTACTTTCATCTTAATAGTCATATCATTAAATTTTAAAAAGTGGTTGTAGGAACAGGAAGTTAATAGTTGTATGCTGGTGGTGGTTGGTGACTGTTGAATTTTGTTGTACTGGGTTTGTTTAAACTGATTGTTTCATTGTAAATTGAACTGTATGTTTAATGTTTAACGTTCATAAAATTACAGATAGGTAGCCGTGTTGGTCTGCCATAGTCAAAACAAAAAAAATTCCTTCCAGTAGCACCTTAAAGACCAACTAAGTTAGTTCTTGGTATGAGCTTTCGTGTGCATGCACACTTCTTCAGATACTTCAGGGTGTATCTGAAGAAGTGTGCATGCACATGAAAGCTCATACCAAGAACTAACTTAGTTGGTCTTTAAGGTGCTACTGGAAGGAAGTTCATAAAATTGTGCATTTGTTACTAATGAAGGTAGCCTTCAAAACACCATTTTCTTGAAAGAAGCTTTTGACATATTTCAAATACTTAAATAAGATAAAGATAGATCTGTTTGTAAATGTATAACAAATTTAAGGAAGAGTATTAGCATCAGCCTCTACTTTTAAGTACCTAACATTAACCTTTTTGCAATATGAAAAAGGTTAATACTTAATAAGGATTAAAATTTTAACATCAAAAAACAAAAGAAGATAAATATATGTTAACTTTGGTCTCCTTTAACTTTTTATGCAGAGGCATAAACTTTATGGATTAAATAATAGATTTTGCAGGGTTATGCCATTCAAATACAATATCAGGGCACGATAAAATATGAAATAAGCTAAAAGCAGCAGCTCTGCAAAAGTAGCGTCCAAATAAAAACAGACCAATACTAATCTGAAAGTCTGTAAAGATAAGAAGGTATTTACTTAGGGCTAGAAAGGCATAATAAGAACCTAAAAAGATTCCTACTGGCACCCATTTAGTCCTGCATTCTTTTCTAAGCTTATATCTATGAGAAACGCAAAAGCAGACCCCCCCCCCCCACTTCGAGATTTCCAGCAAAAGGCATTCAAAGGCATACTGCCTCCAACTGCAGAGGAAGAACATAGCCTTATCCTCCAGGAATTTATCTGGCCATATTTTAAAGCCATCCATGTCAAGGGTTATCACTACCACTTGTGGGAGCAAATTCCACCAGAATAGGCACTGGGAAAACTTCTTTTGGGACAGCATTCCAAAAATTAGGGTTTTGCCGCTGAAAGCCCCTTTCTTCAATAGCACACTTCAGATGGCTGGGGGACCTGGAGAACAGCCTCCAACCAGAATATTAAAGTACTGAACTCTTTTTAAGGCTATAGTTCATTTCTTTTAAGTAGAAATTTAGTTTAGATTCTCAGCTTGTCCTTTGTACTTATTATAAACATTAAGGAAATTAAAGACTTGGGAGATTGAAAACAGATGCTCACCTTCCCTGTACTTTGATCTTTCCAATAGTACAGTGTGTATTCTAGATCATCTTTGAATATGTCCCTAATACTTCGAAAGCTTCCATTTCCTTCAAATCTGTAAGGCGTTAGAGGATCTGCTATCTCCACTTTCAAAGTTTTCTCTTTTTGTTCAAAACTTTTGATTGTTGGCATGCCAATCTCAGCTAGAAGAGAAGTGGTTTTTTACTGATTAAAAATCAACTCCGAGCAGGGTTCTTTTTTTAAAAAAATAATTTTTTAAATTATTTTTTTCTGTTTTACAATTACAAATAAACATTTTACAAACTTTAAAGTAATCAATGACTTCCCTTCTTCTCTTTCCATGGTTCACTTTACATATTATACATTTATATTATACATCCCTGCATATTTTACTGTAACCATTCAAATCAATTTTCCACTTTTACATCCATCAAGGATTATTTACTCTGTTGAATTTATTTTAATGCTGCCAGCGTTTTCAACTGTACACAGTTACTTTCCATATACTCAAAAAATGTTTTTCAATCTTCTTTAAACATGTGTTCTTCTTGCTCTCTTTTTATGTATGTTAGATCTGCAAGTTGTGCATTTTCTGTCAACTTAAGTTGCCAATCCTCTTTAGTTACCTCACTCACTTTCCATTTTGGGGCTAAGAAAACACGGGCCTCAATTGTTACATACATAAATAACCTTTTCTGGCACCTGGGAATTTCAGTCTGGGTTATCCCCAGCAGAAAGGACTTCCTAGCGTAAAGTTACCAGACGTCCCCATTTCCCAGGGACAGTCCCCGGATTTGCAAATCAGTCCCCTGACAAAATCCATCTATTTAGTAGGAAGTTGAAAAGTGTCCCCAGATTCATTGAAAAAAATCTGGTAACCTTATCCTAGAGGATTTTATTACAAAAGATCCACAGTAAGCTTTCAGGACTGTGCTGTAAAGCTTTGCTGTGCTATATTCTCATGGCATAATTAAGGAGATGTCTTAGGGGAGGCCTAAGCTCAACAACTCTGGCTTCCAAAAAAAATCTCAACTTTTGCTTCCTAAAAAAAGTTCAACTCTGGTCATCCAATGGGTAGATCACTGCCAGTTTTTTTATAGTGGGAGTAGATCGCAGTCTCTTGGTAGTTGGACAGCCCTGACTTAGGGCATTATAGAGAAGGGCAAGGGGAAAACTTTTTTCAGCTTGAGGGCCACACTTTATCATAGGCAGCCTTCCAGGGGCCGCATGCCAGTGGAGCAGGCAGAGCAATTTAAACAGTGTTCACTTTTCACAGTAGGCCACATTTCAGCTACACAAAAATAAAAGGTTTCTACATGTCCACCTCTCCCATTCAGGAAAGTGAGAAGCATGATCACAATTGAAGGACACATTTTCACGAGGCAAAAGCACTTGAGAGTACATAGCAGAGCTGGTGTTGGGCCTGGGAGAATCTGCAGTTAGGTCTGAAGGGTGACATTTGGTCACTGGGCCTGAGGTTCCCCACTCCTGTCACAAAACTTGACTTGAAGACTGATTTGCTTGCCGTACAAGCACTTACAATGCGGTGCACCACAGTGTGCCATAAATCATAATGTTATTAGTAACAACAGAAAGAGAGAAATGAAAGGCGACACTGTTTGGCGTCTTTTGTATGGCAGGGAGATCTTGGCTATGGCTCCTTGCTCCATGGGCCCAGCATGTTGGTTGGCATGCCTGTCTGCGTAAGAACCAATGTACATCAACAAGAATCCTACGATACAAACTCTGCAAGCTATGGTACAAAACGCAGGACCAAAATGGTATCCCAGGTAGGATGGTCTAGTGAGAAAGCACATGTTATACAGCCACTTGCGTGAGTTAGTATCTCAGCATTATTTAAACAATATGTGTGTGCTGTGAGGGCATTGCCAGTTTAATTGAAGCAGAGGAGGGAGAAGATGTTTAATCTTTCCCTCTGCTGCGCCATTTTTCCTACCAATAGTGCTACATATGGAGGAAAGAGGTACAGGGTTGTCCTCAGTTTTTCTCATCATGGTGCAAGCAGCAACCACAGCAAAGGAAAAGGCAATTTTGACTGGGGGAATGGTGCAGAGGAAATATTCTCACCATTGCTGCTCCCAGTCAAATTAGCCTTGCCTTCCTACAGCTGCATTTAATGCATGGATTTCCTGCACAACTAATGTTTTGTTCCTTAACCGTGAATTTCAGGGCTGCATAGCAGACAGATAGGATGCCTTCTCTATATAAACTTTTATACAGGTCTAGTGCACGGGCAAGTATATCAACACTTTGTAAGACTTAGAATCTGTGTGCAGAGCCCCATGCTGTGGGAAAAAAACAAAGAAGAGCTAATATATTTTTACTTACTTTGGGCGTAAGGTATGAACTCTGAAGACACTTCATAAGGTGGGATATCAAAATCATCAGGGTCCCTGTTTGGCACTTCGGAATATATGCGAGCAACGTAGACATCTTTTACATCCTTCAGTGCATTTGTAACGTCGCATTCAGTTGCTGAAGTGTGAATGCATATTTTCTTCCGAACTAATCGGTCCCTGTAAAGATCAAGAGCATACTGCATTAGCTAATATTTCATAGAATGAATGTATTTCACTATAATGAAGTTTGTCTGTTTTGTAAACAGGTCCAATCAAATTAACAAAACCAGCTGTGAGCTTGTCTGTGTATGTTAATATGCAATGAAGAGTATAATTAGGGAGATAAAAGTTTCATGCCTGTGAATTAATAGGAAATAGCCACTTCCAATAACTTTACTTATAGGGCAACTTTGTTAATTAAAACACAGTAGGTAGCAGGAAAATGCATAGCTTTGATATCTTTGTTGATACTGGAACATAGGGAGCTGCCTTATACCAAGTCCGGCTAACTGTCCATCTAGCTCAGTATTTGTTGACAATGATGGGTAGCAGCTTTCCAGGGTGGCAGAGGTGATATTCTCAGTTCTACCTGGAAATACCAGGATCTGACTTTCAAATGCAAACCGTGTACTCTCCACTGAGCTATCATCCCTTCCTGAATTGTTAATCATTAACAACCTTAGTGTAATTCCTAGATATTACACATAACTAAGTATGAAATTTCATATTAGCAGTGACAGGTAGCTAACTACAAAGGTCTGAAGTGCAGCACAGTATTTATCAAAATTAGATCATTTCCCCCCAGAAATACCATGTTGAATCATGAAACAGTTATTTTACATAAGGCACAATTCTGGGCAACCTTTTTTTTTTATTTCAGTGGGGAATATACCAGTGTGTTAAGTGGCGATACCTGGCTAACTGCAGTAATATCAGAATGTACACCTCATCACTGCCAAAAGTTAGCAGAAAGCACCACCATACAGTCCTTGCCAGATACAAAGTACAATGCTATTTACATCAGTATTGTCTGACCAGTTCTCTTTGCTTAAAAACAAAACAAAAGAAGCCCAAAGTAATCATTTTAAAACTTATCAATCTTCATCATCTCCCTTTGCTTAGCTGATCTAGTGGAGAAGAAAAACAGTGTCCCCCAAGGCACTTTGAAACTCATGCAGAGTCTAGAACAAGGTTGGGCAACCTGTGGCCTTCAAGGTGTTGTTTGACTCCAACTCCCCATCAGCCGCAGCCAGCATGGCCAATAGTCAGGGATGATGGCAACTGTAGTCCAGCAACATCTGGCAGGCCACAGGTTTCCCACTCCTGGTCTAATATTAGCAGTTGTACCCAGTTCTGCTGCTGGGATACCATAGTTCAGTTATGTTAGAGCATGCACAACTTACTCGCAGCACAGTGCATATTACACAGATCAGCGATAGACTGGCACAAAGCTACTACAATTACCATATGGTAGACTTTCCTCCATGTGCAAGCACTCTTGTTAAAGCTAATCCCATGTAAACTGCTTTTTTTTTTTTTTGCCTTGGAGGCAACAGGAGGATGTGGAGAGAAAAAGAAATTACTAGTCTACTTAGGAACAAATTCTACTTAATATGCAAACAGACTAATTAGGCTTCGTGGTAATCAGGAGAAGAGGAACATAATTCAAGCCTATGTAGCTGGATTTCTTTTTTAAATGGGGGACTAGAAAGCTTCAGATCTCAAGTCTTCGTTCTCAAATCTGCATTCAACTGTGGCTTTGCTTTTCCTTTTGGGGGGGGCGAAGGGTGGTAAGAGAATGCATTAAACTGCAGCCTCATGCAAAGTCAGTGAAACCAATTGTTCTTAATTTCAAATAACTACACTGAGACCAGGCTAGATGTGTGGTAGCAATCTCCATGTTTATGTTCAACTTACCCATCTATTTCAACTGTATAAAAATAGTTGACTGGCTTGGGCTCCCATTGTAGTATTGTCTTAAAATTGATGGATGACCAGGTAATGTTGACTGCTTTCATTACTTCAGAGTTGCCTTTAAAAGTAGAAAAAGAACAAGGATTAGTCAGGCAATATATGGCTTACCCTATGGCCCACAGTTCTTTGTGTGCAACAAATGGCTAAGGGTTTAACTACAAAATGTATCAGTTTATCAGTTTTATGGCCACTCACAAAGCTTATAGATGGCACCAAGAGTCCCAATCTCTCTCGCATGACTAGTTTCCAGGGTTGGACAGGAGTGGCTGTTAAGTCAGTCCAAATCTGCATGGTCGATATGCCCAAATATCTAAGTATTGCCGTAGTCCTTTTGCTGGGCGACAACTTCCACAGGGCAGTGTCCAAAGCTTCCATACTGCTGACACAATAGATTTGTGCTGGCAGAACCTCCCCTCCTCTCCAAGCCCCAACCCTGGCGTGCCCTCGAAATCAGCTCTGGAGAAGAATTTGGAGAGCATGTGGGGGAAGAAGAGAAAAAGGATGTGCTGCTGTGCCAGAAGAACCCATAGGCCCCCGCCATTGGCCATTCTAGCTGTGCTGATGGGAACTGGGAGTCAACACCAGGAGGGCCACAGGTTTCTCATTTCTGACCTGAAATTTTGGCAGAGGAAAATGTGGACTCACACTCTCATTCTATTTATTCATGGTTAGTTAGTCTTATAAGTGGCTGGATGTATGGAGCCTCCAGCTGTTGGGGAGAAACAATGGGAGAGGGGTATTGACTTCATGCCCTGCTTCTTGTGAGCTTCTCTGTAGTATCGGATTGGCCACTATGGGGAACAGGATGGTAGTCTCAATGGACCTTAGCAAAATAACCCTTTTTCAATGCTGAATATGGAGAGAAGTTTCATTTACTTATGCTCCACTTCCAGTCAGATTTATTTTCTATTCAGGGACATTTATATGCTCCTCACAGCCTCAGCTTCACAACATTGTTTATTATTCTGGGAACAGTCTGTAATTTTCCTCAAGCTTTAAATCCATTCTAATGCTTGACAAAAATGTTTTATTAAGAAGGTTCCCAAGCTTCAGAAGCAATAATTTAGATTTTGGTCATTAAAAACTGGCAGATTACATTCAGCTATATGAGCCATCAATCCTTTTTTGTTATGCATGCTTCCATTCTTGTTGAAAAACAAATTGCAAGAAAAGTAATTCTACAGACTAAAGCTATACATAAACTGAATTCTGTTTACAATGAGCATATAATCCTTAGTATATCCACTTAACAATAATTCTTTATAGATTGGATGTATCAATACCCAAATTAGAAAATTAAATAAAAACAAACATGTACATTATTCAGAAAATGAAGAGGAAGGTATTAGGAGGTAATGATCAAGTTTAAGTGTTTTGTACTGGGGGTTTTTAATGTTGTGAATTGCTATGTAATTAAGAACAAAAAAACTCAGGTTTAGAGAACTGGCAGGAATTGTATCCTAATACCCTTATTAGATACAGCTAAAGACGACAACACTGTGACCTAATTAGCTAGCTTTAGAAAGTGAGGCAAGACGGCACAGGTATTTTGTCAATGAAATTGTTGCAGCTAACAGTGCAAATTGTTTAAAATATTGATCTTGAATATTTACTTCAAGACTTACAATATTAAGATTTCACTAATCATTTCCAGACAAACCCATTATAACAAAAACAGCTCAAAATTCTCAGGCATCCAACAATCAGTTCATAATTCCAGTCTGTGTCTGTGATGTATGATGTATACAATTAATAATTCCATGAAATTTCCAAAAATTCCACATTCGACTGTCTGAACAATACATTTATTTTATAGGACAGTATCCCAGTATATCCGCTCCCGTGATATCCACAAGAACCAAATTCACACATCACATAGAACTAGACAAATACAGTGCCATTAAGCCACAGAATCACCAAATGATTTCAGGCAGAAAATGGTCTTGTAGAAAAAAGTTGGGAAATGGGGTGGAGGAAGATGTCTAGCACAGGTACTTATTGTGGGATCAGTGCTGCTAATGCATGCATATTTTATACGTGACATTAGCATCAAAATGCTAGTTCTTATTCCCGACTCCAACTGGATTTACCTTTTCCACAAAATCCAATGAAATAAAAAACACCTGTTGCCAGCGACCCATTTACAATGTATGAATAATCTGTTTTGAGCCTCCATCAGAAATGCCTGAAAACCTGTAACTCTTTGTTATTTTCCTTTTAAAGGTTCTACCGGGGAAACATTAATACTGAAAGGCTTGCATATCTACAAATGTTGTCCTTGAGCATCATGAACATCCCTCGTAATAACTTAAAGCGACTATATTTCCAAACACAGCCAACACACTCCATACCTTTCACGCTATTTCATCCTCCCACTTTGGGAAGAGTAATCTTTTAGCCAAAACCTAAGCTTAGTACCCAGGTAGCTCCAGCTTGGGAGGCTAGGACCCAAACCAATGGATTCAAGTTGCAAGAAAGGAGATTTGGACTAAACACCAAGAACAACTTTTTGACAGTAAGAGCTGTCTGATGGTGGAATGCACTCCCACAAGAACAGACTCTCCTTCCTTGGAGGTTTTTAAGCAAGAGATTGGATGGCCATCTTGTCACGGATGCTTCAGTTGAAATTTGTGCACAGGGTCCATCTCCTAGGGGCTGAGGTCCCTTCCACCCCTATAAAATATTAGAGGCTCCACTCCAAGTTGATGGGCACTGCCATTCAAATAGGTATGTGTGTGTGCCGCATCATGTGATCGATTATGCGGGGCCCAGCTTACCTGGGCCCCCAAATATTTTATTCAAGTTGGCACCCCTGGATTCCTCCATTGCAGGGGGGTTGGACTAGATGACCCTGGCGGACCCTTCCAAATATACGATCTGCATATAGGATTGTGGCTTCAGTGCCCAAACCAGAACAACAGTGCGCACCCCTTTAATGCACTGCCCCCTCTGTCCGAGGTACTATAAACAAGCGAGGAAAAGCTCGGCTGGAAAAACGGCGAAAAAAATTCTTCCCCTTGCTTATGGCAAGTCCATGCACGCAAAAATCCAGCGGCGCCCCGGCTAGCTCCCTCGGCGGCGCAAGACTGCGCGCCCGCGCAACCCGGTGAGGCGAAGCGTTCCAGAAAAAGGAGAGCGAGCGAGAGAGCAAGAGCGAGAAGGCTGCGACGGTCTCGCGCCTTCCTCGACTCACCTGAGCTGAGGCGCGCCAGGTAGAGCAGCGCGCAGAGGAGAAGCAGCAGCGCCCGGCTGCTTTTGGTGGCGCCCGCCATCCCTTCGAATGTCCGGCGAGGGGGGGGGGGGACAAAAACCGTTGCGCGACCGCGTGGTGTCGGTGTCGCGCGCGAGCAAAACACAATCAGGCGCGGAAGCGAGTTTCTCCTCTCTCTCTTATAGTACCCGCCCCCCCTCGGGAAAGTCCGGGGTTAGACGGGGAGGGTTGGCTGGAGTGTGTTCTGCGTGAGTCAGCCGATGGCTGGCTGGCTGTGATTCAGCTCCCACACCCCCGCGGCGCAGACGAGAGGGCCGCTCCTTCCTTCCCTGCCCCGCGTCGCGCGTAGGCCAGGTGAGGGAGAGGCCGCGAGCGAGGCTTCCCGCCTTTTTCCCCTGCCCAGGTGCCTTGGCAAGGACGGGCGAAAAGGGAAAGAAAGCGCTGAGGGAGATGGCGGGGGGGGGGTGAGGCGAAGCAAAGCGGCGCCTTTTTTTTGAGGGAAGAGAAGGAGAACTTCCGACTGAGGCCGGGCGCTTTGCCTAGCCTGGAGCAACCCGCCCCCTGTAGTTCCCCTTGAACAAGCTGCGAAGGACGCGACCTCGGCGGCGCTATAGAAACGGGCGCGGCCACTCGACATCTTTGGCTTAGGCAGTCCTAAAATTAACTGCAACGGCGGCCGGGGATTGGGGAGGGGAGAGGAGACATCTAGTCCAACACTCCCCTCTCTGATTTCTTCCCCTCGAGTGGGTCCAGCACCCAGGGAGAATTTCTTTTCCATATGATTTTTTTTCCTCCCCAGAGAGGCTTATGAATGAAACCTGTTGACCAGATATAGCGCAACTGAGTCGTTGGCAGCAGGTATTTTGTTCACCCAGGGGCGCAGGGATAAAACTTGCTAGTGCAACTTGGGAAGCTAAGCAAGGGCCTGATATGGTTTCAAATCGGAGCGGGGACGGTGTGTTGAGATGATGAGGTTGTGCTAGATGACTTTTGGGGGTTCCTTCCAGCTCTGCTATTCTGTGATTATGTGGATTTTTCTGTGGTGGGCAAATCTGGATTCAATTATTTTATTTTTATTTCTTTTTAAATTCAATAAGAAATTTTATTATTATTATTATGGTCATTTTCATACAGAAAGGTTATTGACATAAGCACATACAAAATGCAGAAATACTAATGAATAGGAAAATAAACCCAAATGGAATAATAAAATGAGAATACAGAAGGGAGGGGGAAACCATAAAAGTTATATACAGTGGTACCTCGGGTTACATACTCTTCAGGTTAAAGACGTTTCAGGTTACAGACACCACTAACCCAGAAATATTATCTCGGGTTAAGAACTTTGCTTCAGGATAAGAACAGAAATCATGCACTTAGCTAAAGTGACCCCATTTAGCGACCCCATTAGCTAAAGTGGTGCTGAAGGAGGTGAGGACAGGTGACCCCACCTAGGCCCGAAGTCATCCCCCCCAACCAGGCCTCAAAACTGTTCAAAATTCCTTTTCTCTCTTCTAAAAATCCACAGCTAAAGTTTTCCTCTGTTTTCTCACAAGATGCTGTGCAAGGGCAAACCGTTAGTTTTGTCAGTACAAAAGAGCTTCAAAAAGGCTAATGAATAGGCTCTGTTCAAAGCAAGCCTGAGAACTGAGTCTTATCTCATTCAGTTGCAACATCTTGGACATGCTGAACCACAAGGCTCCTCGACCCACCCCCCTTTGGCTTCTCACCCCCTTTCCTGGGAAGAGTCCAAAAGAGTCCAAGACAGGAGCTTTCTGTTCATGCTCAGAGGAACTCATGGGGCAAGACTCCTGAAGAGGAGGAGAAAGGGGAGGGAACTGGAAGGGGAATATATGCTCTGTGCAAATGACTGTGAACCCGTGCTTGTTTTGTGAATCTATCACACTTGCTCCTTCTACCAGTTCATGGATGGTAGAAATAAAGCTTTTTCTCCGAAACTACCGTATTCCTTGAGTGTCTGTTGACTCCCACTCCCTCTCCCGGGTGCAATACTTTTTCCCACCCGAGGGCAAAGCCTCATAAGGCTACAGTGCTTCAGGTTAAGAACAGTTTCAGGTTAAGAACAGACCTCCAGAACGAATTAAGTTCTTAACCTGAGGTACCACTGTACTGCTATATCACAAAAAGTATCAAAAGTGGTACAAGGAAAGGGGAAAGAGTTTGGCATTTTGAGACCCATGATGTCATGTGGACACTGCGACAAGCTTGTACATGTGAGGAGCACCAACCCCACAATAACAGTCACCTGGAAGTACCTGTACCTTCTCAGGACTCGCTCAAATGGTAATTTGGCTGTATGTACATAGGTGCTTTTTCATTTCTTGCAGTATCTCCAAGCTGCAAAAAGCAGTAACTGAGGAATTTCTTGCTACTATGCAGCCAGTTGGGACGCGGGTGGTGCTGTGGGTTAAATAACCACAGAGCCTAGGGCTTGCCGATCAGAAGGTTGGCGGCTTGAATCCCTATGATGGGGTGAGCTCCCATTGCTCGGTCCCTGCTCCTGCCAACCTAGCAGTTTGAAAGCACATAAAAGTGCAAGTAGATAAATAGGTACCGCTCTGGTGGGAAGGTAAATGGCGTTTCTGTGCACTGCTCTGGTTCGCCAGAAGCGGCTAAGTCATGCTGGCTACATGACCCAGAAGCTGTACACCGGCTCCCTCGGCCAATAAAGCAAGATGAGTGCCCCAACCCCAGAGTCATCCGCGACTGGACCTAATGGTCAGGCCATGGACTGCAGTACCTGTTGGGCAAACCCTTGAAACTTCATGCCAGTAAGGGCATGACTTCCCTATAGGGCTTTGTAAAGAGAGCATTTATTTCATGGATTTGGGGGAGAAAAACCTGGCAGTATTGTTGGAAGGGACATATACTTGTTTGTGATTTTGTGCGAATAGGTAGTAGGATGGTGTTAAATTTGATTTGAATATAATAAAAATGCAAACATGTAAGGTGTTATCTTTAAATATCAATGTCTGTGAATCTAGAAAAACTGCAAAAAAATGTAGCTGCACAAAACTATGAGATGTAATAGAGGATAAGTGTCCGTTAAACAGGCTAATTATGATGCAAATATTTTCTGTTTCAGTCCAGTACACAGGTGGCTTCTGAAATCCTGTTAAACTTTGCTGAATTCATTTCATATGGTGCCATTCCAGAAATAAAAGACCTCTGAGAAAGAAGTAGAGAGAATGTGAAGATTTCCAGCTGAATGTTCATTCAAAGAATTAGGTCTGTGAATTTATTTATTTATATAGAATACTTATATATTGCCTCATTAAAATAATGCCTTTAAAATAATGGGATAATCATTTTAGCTCAGCTGCTGCTAAAAAGAAAAATGGGTGTTTAAAGATGTACATGCGTGGAAGATAAAGTGCCACCATAAGGCAACTTCATATGTTTGTTAAAATAAATGCAACACTTTACCATAGAGCCTATGCTGAAGGAAAGGGAAAATCAAAATAATTATAGGAAGCTTATTTAGATTCCAATCTACTAAAAAGTGAGTTAAGTAGAGTTAAGTAAAGTTTAATTACAGTATTGGTATGTGTGGGAGAAGAAAGGGAGACAGAGGTAGGGAAAAGATCTGCATTCTTGGTATATATTCTTCCAAGTGTTTGGTACATTCCTTTGAAGGCTCAGCACATTCTTTAATGTAAAATTATTTATAGTCACTTCAGCATCATTTTACGGGAAAGAAAACATTAATGGATCATGCCCAGTCAGTCTTGGTATGTGCTCTTATTTTACTGCTTTATAAATTCAGTTGTGCATAAAATTATAATATAATCCCAATTAATGTAAATTTGAGATTAAATTTCAGTATGCTAGCTAAACACTGCCTGTGCTTTGCACTGCATTGCTTATTCAGAGCCTAGCCAAGAAATATTTTTAATACACTATGAATGCAAAATTGTCACTTAGTTGTTGTGAGATGTCAGTCTTTAGTTTACTTTAGGCTGTAAGTCAGTGGTTGAGCATCTGCTTTCCATGCAAACAGTCTCACATTCAATTCCTAGCATCACTAGGTAGGGCTGGGAGAGACTCTTGACTGAAACCCTGGGGAGCTGCTGCCAATCAGTGTAGATAATACAGAGTTAGATGGCCCAATGGCCCAACTCTTTATAAGGTAGCTTACTATGTTTACTCAGTTACCATGGCTGCTACAGGCAGGAAAACCTGTGTTGGGTTTGGCAACAATATATTGAAAGGTGATCAAACCTATGCCTAAAAATGGGCAGCGTCATGCCAAAGTCACATTTCAGTCTACCATCTTGAATCAAATTGGTGCCTGGCATCCAAATGTCCATGAAGTCCAGCACACACACCCCAACTCATGCCTAGTTTCTTGAGAGGCATCTGAACCTATGGCAAAAAACTAGGTAAAGTCTCCACTTCAGTCTGCCATCTTGATTCAGAATGGCGTGTGGAATCTAAATGGTATCAGAATTCACTGCCCCTACCTTAGCAACCTTTGTGTTGAGTTTGGCAATGAGGCAAATTGAGCCTATGCTGAAAAATGGGCATGCCAAAGTGATTTTTCAGTGCATCATCTTAATTCAGAACGGTGGCTGTTGACCAAACATCAACAAACTTTGCCACCTCACTTCAGTAACCTTGTGCTCAGTTTGGTAACAATGTTCTGAAAGGCGACAAAATATATGCCAAAAAAATGTTTTGATTTGCCATCTTGATTCAAAGTAGTTCTCAGAATCCAAACAAAATCCACCAGCCGCACCTTGAGAACCCTCCAACTAGTACACCCACATTACTTAATGTAATATAGTTGTATCAAGTTTTATGGACTCCTACGGGGTAGTCTTTGACACTGCCAATAATGTCCTCTTCCACATGCCTGTGCCACTTTAGCTGTGTATGGGAGTGCTGGTACTACTGCACTACCAGACCCATGTTACTGTAGTACGAAAAAATAGATCTGGGGCATTCTTTACCCACTGTCTGGAGCAAACCTTGACACTCAGTTTGGATTTTAAAACCTGATGCTAATTCCCCTCTTTCCTACACTCATAGCTAACTAGGAATGGTTTTGTTTTTTTAAAGCTGGGACTTCTGCCCCTGCCCCCAGTAGTCTTATGAGAGCAGGTCTACCTTTAACAGGGATGGTGACTTCTATGTGCTGTTAATGATTGATGAGTTCGGTTTCTTATTATTATAGCATCCAAACTCCCTCCAGCAGTGCAGTACAGTGGATCAAGGGTCTGGATTGCTCTTTTATTTTAGATAATGTAGTTAAGGCTGCAGTCAATAGCCTATCATGTACCAGTACAGATCCGAGTCAGCAACTACGCCTGAAGCCTAACTGAGCTAGGATTTACCAGTTTTAATGTCAGTGTAGACTTAATGTCAAAATGTGGCTAAAAACACAGAGGATAAAGCAGTTTTAAGGGGGGCCTTTCTGAACAACAGTGGAGGGACAGCTTATTCCTATTGTCTGATCCCTTACCTATATCATAGTCTTCAAGTGCTGTGTGTGCACCAGCAGAAAATATATACTGATTAACCCAAAACGATTGGTGATTGAGTTAGGATAATGTGGCAAATATTCTGTGTTAATTATTTTTAAATGCAATGTTATGAACATGTGATGCAGTCTCCCTTAGCCAAATTCCTACTACTATGTTGATTTCTGATTCTTTCCGCATACAAGATATACTGTAATAGTTAGCTGTCGGAATCCAGGCAGCCCCACAGGTAGAAACTGTTCAGGCCTGGACTTGCTCTTGTTTCTCCAATGATATAGTAATCATGAGTATGGATTGCTGGCACGATAAACTACATTCTCATAAACATTCCAGGTTTGACCATATACCGTAATAGTAAAGCATTCTTTAGTTGTGACTCGGAAATTGCTGACGTAACTCACAGATATGAAAGAGGAAATCCTCTCTCTCTCTCTCTCTCTCTCTCTCTCTCTCTCTCTCTCTGAATGTTGTTCTTTATAACCTGCTTTTTACAACCATTCTGGAAAAGTGACAAGTGTGAACATGCCCAGCAAAATGTGTGTATATGTTAGGGGTAATGTGAGTTGAGTGGTCTCTGTGCATAACCAGCCATTGTGCACATTCATCAGGCCTCATGGAGAATGTGTACATAAAATGCCTGAAATGATATGGCTTAGTTAATGCTAGCCTTTCTCTGTGTGACTGTGCACTTGTATATGTGATACCAAGAAGGAATTGTGGCACTGTAAACTTGCTAGGGGTGGATGAATCTGTCCATTTTGGCTTCTCTCAGTTTCTAATATTTCCAATCTTGAATCCAGTTCTTCCTATTTCTGCAATAATCCGTGTGTTGTTGTTTTTTAAAAAATCCTCAAGAAAATACACCAGCATTTAAGTGTAAATTTCTACTAAAAATCACATTTTTGTACGTATGCAGTTTTGAATGTTATCACATTTTTGCAAGCAAATCCCCCTAATCCAATGTGGTTTGTATGTAATTTTCACTAATACATGCATTTTTCTGTACACTTTCCCCTAATATATTCATTTTGTAGTCATTATGTAGATGGGCACTGCATCATGCATTCAGAGAAGTGCAAGTTCTGAATAATTATTGTGTTTTGGTTCACACATTGGTTCTGAAAGTGTGGATTAGGGATTTTCTCACTAAAATGGAACAAAATTGAATTCGTCCCCTTCATCTAGTCCAACATACCTGTTCCATTATGCTAAATGTGCAAAGTAGGGCTATTGAGGGCAATGTGTCTGTATTCAAAGTTGGAGAGCAACAGTGATAGCAGGGACACTGGAAGAAATGGAGCAATGCCTTTTCTATTATTCTAGTTCATATACTGTCCTTCACCTATAAACCAGGCTGGGATGTGGAAAGTTTGTGCTTTTAGGTTTTTCAGAAATGTTTATAGGTGTAGATAAACTGGAAATGTTGAAGGAATGATGCAGAGAGAAAATAGGACAGCTACCTAAAGTGATAGCCTTTTGACTGTTTTAAAAATATTTCACTCATAGTGTGTTTCCCAAAGTAACATACTACCCAAATGCTCATGGCACCAAACAAAATATTTATTCCACTGTTACAACCTGTAGTTTTCTCTCTTCAACCTTATGACTAATACAAAATAATCTGGTGCGCACAAATAAAGACTCAGGAAAATAAATTGATGAAAGAAGCATTTTCTTTCTTCTAAAAGAATCCTGTAAAATGCTGTTTTCATGAAGACTATTTCAAAGGTTTACACACAGAATGGGAGTTTAAAGATATGCAGTCTTGAAGGAAATAATCAACCCACATTGTGGTTTCTCCAACAGTTGTAATCTTGCTTGTGATTATTACTAATTGCTCTTTCAGTTTTACAAAAATAAAAATAGACGTGATACCCCATAAATTACCCAAACACATCCACATTAATCTGTATACAGTTAGCCATTCTTCTAACTCTTTCCTAGCTACTTAGGTGCCTACTGAAAGAGAATAGCAGCTATTTGATCAAGCTTCTCCTGGCACTATGTTCCGATATTGTTTCCTATCTAGCCTCAACAATAAAAGGACATGAATATAAAGAGACATTCAGAACAAGATTTCATGTGGTTTCTGACCACAAAGTTCCATCATGAGAATAAAAGAAGTAGAGTGAATATTTAGTCAAAGTCAAGAATACCAGCAAAGAATAGTTATTTATTTTATATCCTACACTGTCAACATGTGTTTATATTCTCAGGGTGGCTAGCAGGGTAGAATCTACTATGAAGTCCACAGTTAGATGAAGATACAGTTATTAGGACCAACCAAAAGTCACAAAAATGTGACAGAAGTCCTAATCAGGCAAGATGTTATGTGAAGCAGGAGGTGATGGAATGAGAAGAAAGGAAATATAACAGTTAGGCTAGATGTCATAGGCCTGAGAACAAACCGATCTCATTGCTACAACATCTAACTTTATTTTTGTACCTTTGTTATTTTGTTGTCTTTTCTCATTCTGTCATTCCTTGCTTTGAGTAACATCCTGACCATTGAAGTGTTCTAGAAAACTCAAGTTTTCTATTTTCAAGTCCTATTTTTGTGACTTTTTGGCTGGTCATAATAAGAGTTGAATGGTTTGCCAATTTTGTTTCTCTCAGTTTCTCATTTTTCCAATCTGAAATTCAGTTCTAAATCACATTTCTGCAGCAATTTGCTTTTAAAAAATCATCACAAAAATACATCAGCACTTTTGTATGCAATTTGACTAATTTTCATATTTTTACAACTAATGTTCTCTGATATAATGCATCTTCTATGTTATTTTCATAAATATATTTTTGTCCACACTTTCCCCTAATATATGCATTTTCTCTTGTATATATTGTTTGGCTGGAGGACTCCATCACAAAATTCAGAGGAATGTGAATTTTCAAGGATGATTGTGTTTTTCTTGTCATTTCAAAAAGTACAAATTCCTCTTCCATCTCTACCTATAATAAAGGCATTACCCAACTATGGACTGCAGCTTTTTCTTATGGACCAACACAACCACCTTTGTTTTTAATTAGAAACTACTATTTGCATTTTTTTCTCATAGCATATCTATAGCAGTGTGTCTGTTAGACATGGTACTATTTTATTATTTTACTTCTTTGGCTTTGGAAATGGTTTTATGCTAGCTAAATTAAATTGTAATGTATTATAGGATTTTGCAGGGGCTTTCTTATTAGTTTTAGATTATATGTTGTAACATAATGATATGCAATGTGATTTATGTTTTATTGTTATACTGCTGGTCCAGTTTATAAATATTTAAAATAAATACGGTACACACTTTTGGTTTTTTTAATCATACTAGAGTAATTGTCATGGGTTCCCCCAAATAATTATGGGAACTGACATTTGCTGTAGATGTTGAAAAATCACTTAGAAATTGTTGGCACCTTTCACAGACCTACAGGTAGTTACCAAGCTGCTCTGGGAAAAAGCCTTGCCATTTGTAGTGTTTGAGTAGCATCTGAACATCTGAATGCTAACAGAATACAGCTCCTCAGGCTAAAGTGCTTGGTCACTGATACACCGAAAGAAGGTGCTTGACAATAGGGAATGCATACTCTAATGTGTCCTTCAGTTCAGATTGCTGTTCCTTTGGATCTTTAAAATACTTAAAAGAAAAAGAAAAAAGAAGGAATTCCCTTAAACACAAACAAACTTGGAAATATGCATTTGCCCTTTAATATTGACCAGAAAATGTCACTACCACTCAGGGTCTGGTTTTGAAGGAGCACTTGGAATCCACACCACCCTACTCCTGTCTAGACTAGTTATCTCTAATATGTGCAAAACTATGTCCTAGTGCTTGAAAGCCACTTCTCTTTAGTCTAATCCCTTGGCCCTTTTCCTCAGCATTTTTTCATGTCACTGAATACTTTGTGGTTTGGAGCTTTTTTCCTTTTCTTTTCACAATGTATTCTGCATACAAGTTCATTTCTTCTTTGCTTAGCTACCCTTTTTGAAAAGACTTCCTGTAAATTACAGTGTATTGAAAATATTCATGCAAGGAGCACTTTGCCTTGTTTGAGTAATTTGGTTTACAATATAAAAAAATGCAAAAATACATAACATAGTAACAACAAAAATGATTATCCTCCTTCTAGAATTATCAACCTTTTCCAGTACAGGAGTGAAAATTTAATTTATTTAGCTGCAAAGGCTTTATAGTCACCATTTTATAATGCTGCTTGTTGTTTGGTTTGACTATGGTGCCCAAGAGGCAGAATGTGGTCTTGTGAATATGATACATAGATAGAACATGCCAAATGATCTATTGCTTGCTTTAATCCAGTTGCAGGATTCTGAAATGCTTGAAAACTTGTGACATCCTAGGTTATTTGCTTTTCAGAAACAGATTTGAATTGGCATCACTTTTTTGTGGACACGGCAAAAGCTGGAGCCCAGCATTAGTAAAAATGTTGTCTTGTGAAATTGTGTCCATGTGGGCTCGATGCCAAGAATAAAACAGTGGCTGCAGTGTTTTTCTTGTTTCCCCTATCCTTATTACATTGCTCCTTTTGATTAATACGCACTCCCACTGTGGAGTCAGTATTCCTAGGCTCCTCTTGTCTGATTTTCCTCTTTGCAGGGTACTCTTCTGGGAAATTGTTTAGCTGTACACTGGGCAGAGGGCAGAGGGACAATGTTTTAAAGAAATGAAACGACTTACAGCTAGGGATGGGCAGATTTGTCTATTTCATTTATCACTGTTTCTAATTTTTTTGCATTACATCATCAACATGCCTTTTTTTCAAGTCTTCATGAGCATTCACCAGCAGTTTAGTCTCCTAACATACACATTTTGATATGCAATTTTACCAAATGCACACACTTTTGCAAAGCAGTTTCACCTAAAATAATGCATTTTTCTGTGTTATTTTCATTTATATGAGTTTTTATGGGCACTTCACCCCAGTATATCATTCTTGCCCACAAGAGAACTGGAGAACTGCTATTCAAAATTTAAATAAGTATGAATTTCAAAGGGACAGCTGTATTTCAGTTCGCATACTGTTTCAGAAAGTGTGAATTATGTAGGCTCACCTTTAAATGTAAACTGAATTAAATTTGTCCCCTTAGAACCCAGTCTTATGCACATTCCTTTGCAAGTAAGAACACTTCCACAATACAGTTTACTGTGCACTCAGTGCTGCTGGTGCCTGCAAGTTTTCTGCATAGTCTACACAACATCATTGTCGTCGTCATCATCATCATCATCAAAATGCTTTCCCATATCCCTCCCCATTTAAATTCAGATCCACTCTTTCCATGGGTTTTGTTTAATTGCTGGATTTTCTGCAGAAATTGTAAATCTGGATTAAATAGGAAATCTGGATTAAATGTGCACTTGAGGAGCTTTGGGTCCGCAATTAACAGCCACTTAGGGAATCACTTCAAGTGTGAATTGGTTTGCAGCCTAAGGCAAAACTGCTCAGGCTTAAATAAATGAAAAATTGAGCTGGCAACAAAGCAAGCTTAATACAGCAATAGGTTTTGAGAACCTATGGAAGGGCAATGATACTTGTCCCTGTGTGGTTGCACTATAGATTTGCATAATGGCGTTATGATATTGGCAGTTTTATTTCCTAATGATCCATAGCATGGAATTTACCTTCTTCCCAGCCTCCAAACACAGGGTCAAACCAGTGGCGTAGCGTGAGTTGTCAGCACCCGGGGCAAGGCAAGTAATTTGCACCCCCTAACCCGTGGATTTGCGCCCCATAATCCGTGGATTTGCGCTCCCTAACCCTAACCCCCAGATGTTGCGCCCGGTGCGGCTGGCCCCCCCTGCACCCCCCACGCTACGCCACTGGGTCAAACTATGGAGCTCGGTCCCCCAGGATGCAGTGACGGCCATCAACTTGACACTCAGCTATACAGCAGCAAATAAAACATTTTTAGTGTGTTTTAAGTTCAATATACAATGTGACACTGGATGACAATGGAAAATTCAATGTATTTTTTAAAATGCTTTAAAAAAGCATTTTCAGAACATTTTTAATATGTGTGTAGATTCCACCTGGGATGTCTTTAAAAGAGGATTAGACAAATTCACGGAGAGGACTCTTAATGGCTACTAGCCATGATGGCTTCACTCTGCTGCCACAGCTGGAGGGGCCATGCTCCCAAATACCAATGGCTGGAGAGGAATCTTTCATGCTCATGTTCTGCTCCCTGGTTTCCCACAGGCATCTAGTTGGCCACTGTGAGAACAGGATGCTGGACTAGATGGGCCATTGGCCTCATCCAGCAGGTGATTATTGTGTTCTTATGTACTGGTTTGTTTAAAGAAAATACCTGTTTGAACAATGTAGTTTTCAGAAGATGTCTCAAATAAGGCAGGGATAGATACTGCCGAACCTGTACAGATTGGGAGTTCTACAGCATAGGGCCTGCCACATGAAAGGCTTGTCTCTGATGAAGGGCAACCAAACTTAAGGGATGGGGGGCGAAGCCATACTGCCTTCTGTTTCTTAATCCAGTATCTACCGGTAATGATCTGTTGAAAACCTGAAATGCAAAATGCGGGGTTTTCCTTTTTATACATATGTCTTCGACAAACCACTTGTACGTAGAATGTTAAATGCAATTTTTGGTATTTAATTTTATTTTTAAATAATGCATTTTGAAGCTCGTGTTTCCTTGAAAGCTAAAATAATTATGTTTAAAGTTCCTCTTTATGCTGTCTGTTTACTTGGCGAACTTGCAGACTGTGTAAACACCTAGGGTTTATTAAGGAAATGACACAGTTTATTGCTGTGTGCTATGGCGTTGTTAAAAACAGATGCTGTGAGCAGTCATAAAATGAAAGTATAGTTGTGCAACATATTGCAGATTATCAGTGAAGCAACCTAGGTGTGTTATAATAATTCATTTGATCTTTTGCAGGAGCCGAACATGATTTCTGTGTGTACTGAATGCATGCATTAATATTCTTGTTTCTCAGGTCTTGATCTCATACTGATCTCAGTTTCTCTGTTGCTGATTTAGAAGTTTCTCTGTTAGCATAATCGCTATTGTATTTAGATTTATGATTATAGTTCTGCAACTCAAAGACTCTCATGTTATGCAACTGTAGTATCTGCTTCTAGTTTGGCACTATATGCAAAGAAAATCCTGTATGAACATCTTGGGCTGTATGAACAGCCCTTGTCCTGGGGCTCTTTCCGATTGTTACTATTCTGAGTCTGGGACTCAGTTGGAGAGCAGCAAATTGCACATTTATAGTTGATTAGGAGGTCTTGCATAGCAAATTCATCCCCCCCCCCCCCGAAGATTGGACTTTTTGTTATCAGGGAAGTGAGAGGACAGTGCACTGGAAAGGGTGGTATCATCCAACCTCCCCGCAAACAGATCAGAATGCTTCTTAAATAGCCTGCAAACAAATTGAGAAAAATGCTCAACAAAGAGGTCATGTGCCGTGAGATGTTCTGCTGCTGATACCATTGCTACCTACTAGTTCAGACCTGCTTAGCTTTTTCATCCCCATTTGCTAGCTGCAAAATCTGCCTTCCCAGATACTGATCCTTAATATCCTCCAACATTTTACAGATGAAAATAGGGGCATTTGTGTCTTTGTAACCACCACACTGTTACAACATTCACATGGTAGCTGCATCTTAGCTGAAGGCTTCTCTTTGCCTGCTATCCACTGCATTCTTTCAACTCATTATAGTCTGTCTTGCAAGTGGCTTCAGAAGCAAGTGGCATTAGTACCCCACAATCGGAATATCATTTTAAGAAGCATTGGAGAAATGCATGATCTAAAGCAAAGGAGGGAAAATCTTTTTCAACCTAAGAGCCACATTAATTTCTGGAAAGCCTTTTGAGGGTTACATGCCAGTGGAGGGCAAGGCAGGAGTGAGTGAAACAACAAATGTAAATTTTACCCTTATCTAGTTTCTTCACACACCTATTTGTTCTCCATCCAGACAAGCAAGAGGCATTATCAGAATTCTGGCCAGGCATTCCAAATACATTATAGCCAAGCAAAAACACTTTGATTCAGGGAGTTCTGACGGCCCTGGAAGGCTACATTTAGCCCCCAGCCCTGAGATTCCTCACCTCTAATCTAAAGAAAGCAAATTTTCTAAGTAGCAGGAATGAATAAAAATTGGGGGGGGGGGGCGAGCTAAAAAGGAATCACTGTAGAAGAAATGAGAGTCAAGGCCCTAGCTTTAATACTTATTTATCATGTCATATGTTAGTTTCATTTGAGGAAAAATTCTGTGCCTTCATTCTGAAGGATATGGAACATTTCTGTACATTCTTGGACACGTGGTGCTTCATTGAATGGGTTTTGCACTGGCAAGGTAGTTTGATCTTTGTCTGCATAAGGAGCTGATCAAATTCTAAAAATGTCTATTTTACCTTTTAATCACTCCTATTAAAAACCATTCAGTTTAAATCAAGGACTAGAGACTTAAGGAATGGTGTGTTCTTTGTTCCCATTTTGGAAACAGATATACAGTGGTACCTTGGTTTACGAATTTAATCCGTTCCAGAAGTCCGTTCTTAAACCAAAGCGTTATTAAACCAAGGCATGCTTTCCCATAGCAGTCGGGGACTCAGTTTACAAATGGAACACACTCAACAGGAAGCGAAACATGTTCTGCTTCCAAGGCAAAGTTCACAAAGCAAAACACCTACTTCTGGGTTTTCAGCGTTCTTAATCCAAGTTGTTCATAAACTAAGCTGTTCTTAAACCAAGGTACTACTGTATTTGTCTATATACTTGCTAACCCCTTTGCTTTGTGCTTGTGTCCCTACCACCCTTGCTGTATTTCATAACAACGTATTTGTTGAGCCATTCTTTGTTTCTCTTGGGAGTGTTTCTCTAACCGGATTTCAGGGCGTCTTTTGCTGACACTGACATTCTCAAGTTTCACATTTGTTTAAACAGGAAATTTAATGAATCCCATGCATTGCTGCATCTTTAAATATAAAGTTACCTACAGACAGCCAGAGCAGAATTTTGATGCAAAAATGTTTTTGAGTGAAAGGAGAAATTGATCCATCTCTGTGTAAGATGCAGTGCGACTTCAAACCTAGACATACTTACCTGGGAATACGTTCTGTTGAACTTATCTCCCTTTGGCTGAGTTGCTGCTGCATTCTGAGATAGAAGTGGGGGAGGTCAGTGCAGTGCAAACACACAGGCAGGGGCACCAGATTGGCTCCATTGGTGTGTTTGCACTGTGCTGAATTCACCACTATCTTGCCCCTCCTGTTCTCTGTCCTGGTAGACCTCAGGATCTGAGCCAGAGGGAGGTCAGATGAGTGTCAATCCCTGACATCTCCAGTTAAGGCTAGGAGAGGTCGCTGTCTGAAATCCTGGAGAGCTGCTGCTAGCCAGTGTAGACAATGCAGGCTTGGAAGGTGAATCACAGTATAAGAAAAGTGCCTGTTGTGTTTTAATGTCTTGTTGAGTGTTTTTTAATATATTTCACTGTTGTAACCTGTTGGGCCCTGGGGACTTATGACAATAGGGGATGAAAACTTTATAAATAAACAACTAAATTTGTTTAAATTTTTTCATGAGCTATATAAACTTGCCAGCTGAAAATAACTTAATGCCTCTGATTAAGTAGATGCTAGATAATGAAAGCTTATGCCATTCTACTCTATCCTGGGAGTGAGCTACACTGAACTCAGGGGACTTACTTCTGAGTAGATATGTCTAGGATTACACTTTAAAGTGCCATAAGACTCCTTGTGTCTAAGATACAATATAGAACCCTTGCCTTGACTTTGTTTCCCTGGTTGCAGCTGTATTCCAATAACTAGTGAAAAAATGGATTATGGATAAACAGAGTCCTCTTTTTCAGAGGTTTTACCTGTAAAAAAAATTAAAAATCTGAAGGAATACATGTCCCCTTCCTTTAAACTGATGGTTGTATTTCAAATTCTCCGACTATATCCAAAAGCATAATTGAACTCAGTATATCTAAAAAAACATATGGCTGGGGTAATTCCAAATATGTTGTCACCCACACATGGAATATCATTCAGCCCAAGAGTTGATGAATGGAAACTGAATATGTGAGGGATGAGCACTTCTATGATAAATTAGAGTTGCCTTTTTTCCCATGGCCTGAACCATGTCTGCACCTGGGTTAATGCTAATTGCAGCTCTAAATCTTGTAATAGCTTACCCTTTATGACCTAATCCTTTCAGTTGTAACCCTGCAGCCTAGTTATTCAGGATCATTTCTGTTGACTTTAATGGGAAAACATCGAGTAAAAATGTTGCAGAACGCAGACTACTTCTCTTGGTCTAAGGTTGGGATTTCACTAATATAATGCATTTTTGGTATGTTATTTTCACTAATATATATTATTATTACACATTGCTTGGCTGGAGAGTTCTGTACAGCAAAATTCAGAAATGTACAAATGGCTTCATTTAAGTTAACATCTTGTTTCAGAAAGTACAAGTTAGATAGGTCCACCTTTAAATGTAAGCTGAATCAAATTTCTCTCCCATCCATTAGTCTAAGGAAATTCCTAATTCTTCTTCTATCCCAGTTTCCCAAGTTTAAAATATTAATTAACATATCTTTTTAAAATGTAACTACCCGGCCAGTCTCTCCTAGCTCAAGCCCCATTTAATAACTGGAATTCAACATTATGCTATTATGCCTGTACAATTTCATTTGGGTTGCCAAATAGAACATTGCGTTCATTAGTCCACCAACTTTTTTCTCTGACCCTGCCCACCACTGGAAAGTGGCCTAGAAGCAAACATGACCTGGGGAAAGAAAAAAAAATTCCTTACCCCTGCAGTGTTGTCTGTTGTATCTGGCAATTCTCCAGGGTCTCATAATACAGAGGTCTTTCCCACCACATACTATCTGATCCTTTAAAAAAAGAGAAAGAGAAAAGGATAAATCTTGTGTGGCAAGAAACCATGGGTCAATCTGCATTTTTAAAAAAATGTATGTACTTATTTACATTTAAGAAACTCAGTGCAGTATGGCTCTCTTCTCCCATTTTATCATTAGAGACACCCTGTGAGAAAGCAGCTAGCCCAAGTCAGCCAGAAAGTTTCATGGATGAGCTGGAGATCTGAAGCTGGTTCTCTTGGCATCCTAGTTCAAAACACAACCATGCCTGCCTACAAAATGGACTTCAGTGAGGCTACCTCTCAGCACCTCTCAGCTGATCGGCACTAAGAGGACCTCCTTTGAAGATGCACTCTAGCACCAGTATTGTGATTGGTGCTGATCAGTAATTAGACCCATGGGCTGGAGATTCCCAGACTCTGCTCTAACTATTACATGAGAATGGCCGTTATTACCACTTATCAGCTACTCTTCCAAAAGAATTTACAACAGGAGATGGAGAATTAAGGGGTAGCCTTTATGTATTTTACTGCTTTTGAAAGCTATTAGCATTTATCTTGCGTACATTGTGCTACAGCATGTGGTATAATGAGTTTTATTTTATCAGAATGTTCTGCAATATGGTTAACTAAACGTGTTTGTGCACACATAGTTTTTAGGGCTGCACATAACATGAATCCTGAGATGGTTTTTTTAGCCACTTACCAAGGCTGAGGATGGTGGAGCTGGGAGTCATGATGACCAGATATTATTAAATGACTAAGCCATTACAACTTCATTCCCTTTTGCCTTCTGGTGATAAAGTAGAACCCACAGTTATTCCAGTTGCAATAAATACGTCTGTTCTCACCTAGCTACATCATAATTGCATTGAGTTCTGCAATTTCTACATTAGTTTTCAGTTACATTGTTGATTCATACTGTGTTCCTCTCTGGGTTCTTTGGCTTTACCTTAAGGTTCTGATATAAATTGGGACATATTTGCCTTTTTTATTGAACTTATTACCCTCTCTTGTACCAAATGGGCTGCTTGTTCGGTGGAGTCAGGCACTAAGATCTTATGGAAATAAGGCAATCCATCTTTAGTGTGATAAATGCATTGTCACTTCCCATATGTTGCATATACTCAATATGTTTTCCACAGACATGCTATGGTTTATATCTTCAGAAACTCGGTGTTTCCATCTTCATCTAATGCCTTCATTACAGCACATAATGTGATTGCACATTCCGCAATATTAGAGTTCAAGGACACATTCTTGTACGGCAAAAACACTTCAAAGAGGCTGTGGCCCGGGAAAAGAGGGTGTGACATAGGGTTGAGGTTCCCCGCATCCCCAATCTAGTCTTAAGTAACATGGTAAACTTTTTTTTAAAATAAAGATTCTGTCTTATAAGGACAAGGCAGGTCTCTGCTTTGGAAGACAATCCTCCCTCCCCAAATTGGGAAGAAAAACAAAACAACCTGTATGTTTGGCCTGTGCTTAGAACACATACTGGTTTTGTTGTGTCCTGTTTTGTTAGGTTAAAAGTTTAGTTTGTTCTTTTGCAGTCTTGTAAGTAGAAATTACTCTTCTTGAGCAAATGTAAGAAGTTGAATGCAGCTGGATGGAAAGCTGCTGGAGAAAAAGGGAGGGGAGAATTCCAGAAAGGACAGTCTTATCGGTCAGTCATCAGTAGTGCTGATGTGCCTTGAGGCACCCTGTTGAAGTTGCCTTGACATAAAACAGAGCTGTGTCCTTCTTAGGAATTTGGCATGGTGCGTGAGCTGGTGTAGTTCAGCAGCTATTGAACAGCATGGAGACTGTAGTTTTGCTCTTCCATCAAATAAGTGATTACCATGCAATTACTGGACAGCAATGTTATTGGAGTGCTCCAGATTTTCAGGGAGGCCAGGGAACTTCAGTTTGAGGTGCTTCGGTGCATACATGGAAGCTCAATGGTTGGGCCTTTGCATCTCACCTCAATGCACACTCACAGCAGACCAAATAGCAGCAGAAACCTTGCAGGATAATTCTTGGGCCAGCGTCCTTAGATAAGGGGACTCACAAACTGTAGGATACAATCACATAATAATGAGATGACCAAACAACAAATTCACTGCTATTGTAAAGGGTTTAGCCTTTGGTCTTGTTTTAGAGAGCCAGTGTGGTGTAGTGGTTAAGAGTGGTAGTCTTGCAATCTGGTGAACCGGGTTCGTGTCTCCACTCCTCCACATGCAGCTGCTGGGTGACCTTGGGCCAGTCACACCTCTCTGAAGTCTCTCAGCCCCACTCACCTCACAGAGTGTTTGTTGTGGGGGAGGAAGGGAAAGGAGAATGTTAGCTGCTTTGAGACTTCTTCAGGTAGTGATAATGCGGGATATCAAATCCAAACTCTTCTTCTTCTTCTTCTTCTTCTTCTTCTTCTTCTTCTTCTTCTTCTTCTGAAATATTGGGTGAATGAATATGATTTAAGACTGTATCATCAATTATTATTATTATTTATTGCACTTAGTACTTTCACTCAAAGCATCTTTCAATATAATACATAAAACCAATATAAAATTAAAATTGTATTTTTGACCGGTAAACTGCCACAAAATTTGGAAAAGTGCAGATTTTAAATAACAGCTGTGCTTCAGTTCACAGGCTTAGAAAATTAGGTAGGTTTGCCTTAAAGTGAGAACAATTTTCTCACGTCACTACTCAGAAGTAAATTGCATGGAGTTCAATGGGACATACTTACAGCATAGTAAAAAAGCCTAGGGTTGCCATAGTGTTTAGGATTAGCCCCTGTGACCATAACACTTATTAGAAAATTAAGTTCCATTGGGACACTTAATTTTGAATTAGTGTGCTTACGATTGCACAGTTGTGTCAACATAATGAATCATGCAAGTGAGAATGTATCTTCAAGAGCTCTCCATTTGAAAGATAAACAGAGTAAAAATGTCAAGTTTGTTTGTTCCTGCTGCTCCCTGCAGATGCACTTCAAACCTTCATTTTTCACAGACGAAAAGCAAACAGAATTTGTCCTCTTCACTAGTTTCAACATGATCAAATGTTCTTTTGGAAGTCTGGAGTCCTTTCACATTTGGGGTGGGGGGTGGGCTTCTTTGCAGAGGTAGCTCTGTTTGATATGAGCAAGAAAATGAAAACAAATGGCAGCCAGTGAGAAAAACATTTCCCCTGCACAATTTTAAAACTCCCTTTAAAGTCCAGTCGTATGATCTGCTGCATTTCCTGCACAAAGTCTTGGGCATAGGGCTCTCAAGGACTTTTGACCTTTTGCTCCAGCACTGAGCAATGGCTCCCTGTACACACACACTCTCTCTCACACGCACACACACACAGAGCGCGCACAGGTGTACTATGCACTTCTTTGCATATAACTTTTTGCGCATACGGCTTTCGAAGAATGGATCCAATCAAGTGTACAAAGAGAGAAAGAGGCTACTGTGAGCCCCCCTTTCTTTTCGGGTATTGAGATAGGTAGATTATACCATTTCTGATATTGAGATAAGTAGATTATACCTCCTTACCCTATTCCATTCAGCATGACAGTTTGATGCTTTAACAAACTGGTGTTATAGCTCTTTCCTAGATCACTGCCCCACACCCGGCAGCCTCTCAAGCTTTACCTTACAGTGTTTACTACAGTACTTGTTAGAAATACTAGTCATACTTAAGGGTATTAGCCCACGTTTCTTTCTGTAGTACAGCTGGAACGTCATTTTTTTTGCAGTTTTCCAGTATAATTATGCTGTGTTCAGAGAACTTGTATAATTCTAGGCAACCAAGGAAGCTAATTAGGGTGCTGTTTTATAGATTTTTGAAGGTGTTAGAAAGTGTATTGGTTCAGAGGAACAATTAAAAAATGTATATCATAGAGTATGCATGCATTAAAAAATCATGCATGGAATCACAAAACAGTAAAGAAACAAACCCTGTTTTGCTGGACCACTGGATTATTTCAAAGAAGTCAGCAAAACATGTTTTCTTCCAAGAAACATGGGGCATAAAAGTCATGATGAGTAGAATTCCTCTGTAGAAGTATTTACCAATCTGATAGCAATTCTGCAGTGGTAGCTGTCGTAGTTTTTATGACTGAGACCTCTTTTTTCCTGTAACAGTAGACATCCTATTTTGACTTAGAAAAGGGAAAGGGATGTGTCTTTAAACCACTCCATTCACTACATCACTGTGGCTCTCATATGTTCTAAATTACTCTTCCTGAGCATAATGAATAAATAGTGTATATATGTAATTAGAGTTTTAAATAGTTATAGTAAAATAAGCAATGACCTTGAACAAAAAATGCAGCAGTTCAGCTGAACTGTACAGTATATGCATTGATTTATAGTCATAGTAATCTGTCCACACCTGTGCTTTTGCTCCCACTACATGCTAACTGTGGATTGGTATAATTCAATTTCCACACCGATTTTGACACTACTGTTGTTCATGTCTTTCCTGCCCATAAATGAGTGTATGTCCGTCAGGTACTGTACTTGGTGGTGGTGGTGTGTGTGTGTAAAATATACAACACTACTTTCTGTTTTTAAGTTCTGTAGCAATTGCTACAATTTTTAAGCATAGAAAATCTGTCACTGAGTAGCAAGTAGCAAGTGCAAGGCGTAAGCTACACAGAGCTCTTGTTGTAGCCCAACAGAAATATAGTTGTGCCATCTTTTCTAAGAGATAAAACAAGCTAGTCTCAGAAAAAGTTCTTTGTAACATGAAAGCCTGGAAGTTTCCTCTTAAACAGAGGTTGGTCTAGAAATACATATTTATTATATACCTGTTACTTCCTTGGACATTATCAAGATAACGTATTTATCAGAGGATGTTTTTCCTTACAGAGATGCTTCCAGAGTCAGGCAGGTATTCATTGTAGGATGAGTGTTCTTCATGTATAGAAGATGCCAACTTGTATTTTAATTTCTCCTTTATTTAATTCTGATTTAGTCTTTCTGGAGGAAATCCAATAAATAAATAAATAATGTTGCCAGTGTCCCATTTGCAATATCTGAACAGCCCATTTATAATATTAAGGAATCATCTGGAAGCACACTATATTTCAAGTGGCATCCTGAGTCTTCTCTAGGAATTATATATCTATACCTGATATTAAAGCACTCTGCAGTTAATGGAGATTGTCATAAAATACAAATATTAGTGTTTACTGTTGCTTAGTAATGGCATTTGTAGTGTGGGAAGTATCAGTGACAGAACAATGCTGAAACCAGCTGTATCAAAACTAATCTCAGATTGATGAATCAGATAGCACCTCAATTATGTGCTAGATAAGAGAGATTTTATTTGCTTGTATCACAATGATACATGAACTCTGAGACTCTTTGAGGAGTATGCACGTCACTAGAAAAAGTCTGCAAGCTTTTGGCGTTAGTAACATCAAACACTACCAGGAAAATGATGGTTGCTTAATGACACATTAAACACGTGCCCACAGTTTCACTGGAAAAATGGCTCTGCCAAAGATTGTAACAGGCTTCAGTTTCAGATATAGTTCTTGTTCAATAGTTCAAAAGAAGCTCTTCAGATAATATTTAGGTTTAATAGACTCATATTGCCAGACCCAGTTCATGTGCTATGTTTTAATAAGTGATGAAATCCTTTCTTATCTGTGGATGAAGCTAATCTTCTCTAGTAGTTGAGAGGAGCATGTTAGAAATATTGGCGCACCTGATCAGGCAGGCAATGCCATGGTGGAGCAAGTGCCCTTCTACAGCTGAGCAAGTTCAGGGACTTGCAAAGTCTTTTTTAAAAAAGATTAGGGTGTGCCTTGGCACACCCAGCATTCCTCCTACACATGCCTGTGCACCTGAGAGACAGCAAAGGTAGGAAAGCACCTGGTTCACCAGCACACTCTTCTTTCTGGCAAAGAGCTGTTGTGGGTGAATATTCATTAGCTGGGGTACTGCTGCCCTAACTTGTCTCATATTAAAAAAACTAGCCTGAACCACTAATCTCCACAGTAGCAGGACTTCTAGCTAAAACACTGAGTTAAATAGTAACAATCTGCTTCCACAAGTGCTGATATGGGAGAGACTCTTGCATCTGTATGCACCTATGCATCTGTATGAACTTACGATATCTGGGTTTGAGGACTGAAGAAGGTATTGGTTTATAGAAAGTGGAATTGTTGGGTACTTTAATAAAATTTATTGGGGGGAAATGAAACCCTGGATAATTACTGTTAATCAGTGCAGTGTACATAGTGCTGAGTTAGAGGTATCACGTGTCTGCCTTGGTAAATAGCAGCATCCAATAGTCAATGCATTTAGGATTGCTGGTGCTAATGTGACATTTTATTGATTTATCAACGGTTCCATTTTTGACATGCTTACTTTTCCACATATTTGCAGTCACTAAATTAATTTCCTGCAACGTTTTGTTGTGGGGCTCCACACATTTGCTTTCCAAAATTAGTACAAATTAATTTTGTCCTAAAAGCTTCCAGATATCCCAAGAAGGGGAAAGATTCCATTCAGACACCAACTGTTGGTTGTTAGCTGAAAGCATGTGCCTATATGAGACAATTGTTGTTTGTAAGGTTAGATTCCCACTCCCCTCACAATTAGCAGTGAAATTTAGAAGCAGCCTTATCTTTGCAGGTTTTTTCCCCACATTATGATAATCCAATATATATTTTCATCATGATGTTAAATTCATTCACAGTCAAACCTTGGTTGTCAAACGTAATCCATTCCAGAAGCCAGTTCGGCTTCCAAAAGGTTCAAGGACCGGAGCATTTGCTTCCAGGTTTTCATTGTTCAGGAGCCGAAATGTTCCAAAACGGAGGCATTCAGGAGCCAAGGTTTGACTAGATACCACTTCTGCATAATTGTGGAATTGTGTACAATGGGATTTCCATTGCCTTGTCTCTTCCTGGTACATTAAACACATCTAGTAAACCTGACTTATCGCAAAAAAGAAGAAGAAAAAGAAAAAAAAAGCTGAAGCAGTGATGACACCATGGGTGCTGAAAGCATTTCCTCTTTCCATTTCTTACTATGCAAATTTCCAAACTAAATGACAGCCCTGACCTTCCTGTGGTGGTTACAGTATCTGATAAAATGTCGCCTCTTTTTTTCAGTAGGATTTGTGAAAAGGCAAACCTACATGCAGTGCATACACAAATATGCCTTAAGACAGGCATCCCCAAACTCAGCCCTCCAGATGTTTTGGGACTACAATTCCCACCATCCCTGACCACTGGTCCTGTTAGCTAGGGATGATGGGAGTTCTATAATAGCCACTCAAGCTGTGGTCAGCAAGAATTGCCTCCAAGCAACCACATGGGAAAACCTTTACAAGCACAAAATAGGAAGTTTTGTTTCTTATTTTCAGGTTGTTGATGGGCCCATAAATGACCAACATGGGTTAACATGTTTTTGTGGATTTGCTAGCAAGGCTGCTTTCATTCTGCATCTCCAGTTTCTTTAATACAATTTAAAGCAAGCATTGCGTGGTTTTGAATAAACAGAAGCCTGTATTCCAAAGCCAAAAATTCTGCTTGAGATTTTTGTATACCATGGTGGTTTTTGTTGGCAGGCTTATCAGATCAAGCCAACAGTCTATGTAAATAAGTTTGTTGATACTAGTTCAATACAGAAAGGAAAAGGGCATAATTTCTAACTCTCTTTTGTTTTTATAGTGTGTGTTTTTAAAAAACAACAACAACTGATTCTCTATTGGCAGCTTCTTCACTTAGATTACAATCTTATGAACTTCCACACAGAAGTAAGTTCTATTGAGTTCAACAGGGCAATCTTCTAAAGAAATGTGTATAGGACTGCAGCTTGGACTGAGGGTGCAATGCTGCATTAGGCATTGGGCCAGCTATGGGACTATAGGGAACGATTTAAGTGCTGCTCTACTGGTGGAGGGTGAAGCTCGCTAATAGGGTAGTGCTAATGTCACCACAGCACCCATGATACAAAACACCCATGAAAAAGTGTGACAAATGTTCAGAAATGCTCTCTAGTCTTTGCTACCCTTTTCTTGATGACACATGAGGCCCCTCTTTGTGTGCCCCTCAATAAGAGGTCTGGAGGGTGGCAACACAAGAATGGGCCGTTTCTGCAGTGGCTCCCTATTTGTGGAATGCTCTCTCCTAAGAGGCTTGCCTGGTGCAATTGTTAAATATCTTTAGGCACCAGGCAAAAACTTTTTCCTATAACTAGGCCTTTGGTTTTAACTATCTGTGGCCTTTAAAAAATGGGTAGAATGTTTTTAATGTTGTTCTCTTTCCTCTTGGTTGTAATGTATCTATGTTGGGTTCATTGTCTGTTTATTTGATTAGTTATCAATCACTTTGGCATGCCCTGGGCAAGATAAAGCAACTAACAACTTATAATAATCATCATAATAATCATAAATAAGCCACATGCAACCTCATCCAAGGAGTTGTGCAGGAAAAAAATTACAGACACTTCCCCAGAAATACTGTATGACATTTTGCTGGTTTCTGAAAACCAGTTGAGCATGTGTCCTGGAAAATAGTAGAATCAGAATTGCTAACTTGCAGAGTGACATCATAAATAACTGTAATACTATGTGTAAGCTGCTGTACTTGTAAAAACCACAGTGTATCTGTATTTCCAGAATAAAGCTTAGCCTTAAACAATATCCTGTAACCAGTGGACCAAAAGAATGAGTCCAGCCTGCCTTCATACGCATGCCATTGTCATTGCTTTTCTGGGAAGTGAGACTCATGCTATTTTCAGTCAGGACATTTTTTTTTATTAGCAGCAGTAGTTTATTAGACCCATTGGGTCCCGTTTGAAAAAGGATTCATGCTTAATTAATTAAACATACACTGCACAAACACATTGCCCTGGCGTTCCCTCTCTTTGTGAATTTCGCAGATTTCCCCAATGCTATTTTTGTTTTATTTTTTATTTTTTAATGCAATGGCAATTTAGTCAGCCACTGTCATCATCAACATTTGATCTTAATTGTATGCTAACTGGATACTCCTGAAATGTGTATTTACTTTAACTCCTGTCTTATTGATCCACTGTTGTGGTGATTATCTTAGCTATTAAACATTGTTAACATCAGTGCTATTTTTCTAGAAAAAGAGGTGCTGGAGGCCACCGTGAACCTCTCTCTTGTCCTATTAGAATAGCAATGGCACACATTTGAGAGGTGCTGGAGCTGAGCTCTGGCTGAAAAAAACGCCCTGATTAACATTCATTGTTTTATTGTTAATCTTTCTCTCACTTTTTTGCCCCTGTGACTTAGCCAAATGCACACAGAAGTGCAGTCATTGTCTTATGTCTTAATGTGGATCTATGATATTTATTAATGTAACAAAAATGGGCTTGTATTTTGTGAGTGTTAACATGTGAGTCTGATGCATATATATTTTTGTAATAACATTATTAGAACTGGTACCAAGAATCAGACTATATATCCCTACTCCAAAATGTCTTGTGAGTGGTTGGTAGAACATTTCTGAGGGAACCCTTACTGACATCCATTTGAGTGGCATCCAAGTATCTATGTGCTGTCAGTCCTTTATTTAGTCCACAGCTAATTGCTGAACTCTCCTTGCCACCCAACTTCAGGGGGTAAAGTCTGGTTGTGTGTTCCATTCTCATGCAACCTCCATTCTGGCCACATAGCAAGAGGTAAGTAACCAGCTCTTCTTGCAGCACTGACCACTTTTTCATAAATGGGGTGGAAAGAAGAGTCAGTGCTGGATATGATGTCTGAAATGAAGACCATTCAACAAAAAATCTGAACTTTGGGGCAAAACCCACCATGGATAAAACCAAGTGTCCATTTCTTTGCATCCTTTCACTGGAAAGATGTAGCAACTTCATGGGAAGGCTTGTTGATAAAGCCAAGAGAAGCACAGATAAAGAAGCATTATTCAAAGCTTTAAATCAATGATGACTGACTGTAAACTCGGACTATTTTATAATATCTTCTTGACTTAAATCCTTCTGGCTCCATAGATGGGGACATTTTAGTTCCCTTTCTTTTTCTCAATCATTATTTGTCTTTATAATTGCTATAAAAATCCCAGTAAATACATGTGAATCCCCAAGCTCATACTTAGTTTTAAGAGTTCATATATCTCATCTGCAGAGAAATGTGTCATATTTGGACTCTAGGTTTATTCTCTCTCCCTCTCTTATTATGTTCCATGTTACTAACTTTGCAGGTACACAAGTATTAATCCCAGCTACAGGAAAGCTTAATCACATTTCATGAAATTATGTCTACAGCCAAGTTTATTTCGTACTTGTCTGTTTCCTGTTCAAGTTCAATTTCTCATATTGACGTCTATTGCCAGCAAGGGGTGATGAGGCCATTTGAGAATTATGTCATAAATGGGCATACCCAGGTGTCAGAAAGTGAGCAACTTCATCCAAGTGTAATTAAAAATTCCCCAGGTCCAAGAGCAACGCCCACACAGCTGGGAATCGGGCAGGGTGGGGGGAGTTTCCAATGGTGCCAAAGGGGGTCTTTCGGCTCTTTGCCACACTTGGCGGTGACAGCGATCTCTATTCTGGTCATGGTGAAGGAGTGAAAAGATAAGTCTCCACTGCCTATATGCTGCCTTCCCTGTAACTATTAGGTTCCCCATGCCTGTAATTAGTTAAGGAATAGCAAGATACACAGCTGCATGCTATGTATTGTCTTAGGGATGCAGGCGGCACTGTGGTCTAAACTGCCAAGCTTCTTGGGCTTGCCGATCAGAAGGTTGGCAGTTTGAATCTACATGACAGGGTGAGCTCCCATTGCTCTGTCCCAGCTTTTGCCAACCTAGCAGTTCAAAAGCATACCAGTGCAAGTAGTCAAACAGGTACCGCTGTGGTAGGAAGGCAAACGGCATTTCTGTGCGCTCTTGCTTCCGTCACAGTGTTCCGTTGCACCAGAAGTGGTTTAGTCATGTTGGCCACATGACCCGGAAAGCTGTCTGCAGACGAACACCAGCTCCCTCAGCCTAAAGCGAGATGAGTGCTGCATCCCACAGTCACTTTTGACTTTACTTAACCGTCCAGGGGTTCTTTTCTTTTGCCTTACCTTTATTGTCTTATTCAGCCCTGAAGACAGATAACTAGCAACAAGGACTTCCACAGCTGTCTTGTGTCAGAGATATTATTGTGCACCGTTATCTTGTGAAATGGTTCAACGGGTGTCCAAATAACACATCACAGCAGTTAAATAATCATCATCCACAAAGCCCTATTTTCACGCCAGTCTTTAAATCTTTTATTTGATTGTTAATCATAACTGAATATTATGAGTCACTACACCAAAGCAGCTGGAACCATCAAATTTATGACAATAATAATAAAACCTTAGAATCAGTACAAAGGATCAGTGTCCCATTTCAGTATTTTCAGCAATGAAAAGCAAACAATCTTGGTCATCCTTCCTTTTATCAATCAAAATCCCTTGACTGCCAATAATTCTGGAAGGGTTTTCCCACCTTCCCAACAATGCTCAGGTTTTAATTTTTTTGCAATGTAACACCAGTTTCGCTTTAGTTAATTCATTCAAAGTGATATTTCTATTATTGCCTTTTAAGGAATTTCATAATATGTGTCTGGAACTAAAACCAAATCACCTTTGGAACTGTAGTGGTGCATGAGTCAAACATCTAGGGAAATAAGTACTGTTGCTTATTTGTATTAAATGTTGGATGAAGCAACACAGTCTGTCAGAGCAAATGGGGGTTTGGGCATCATTATCTCCCTTGAACTTTTTTTAAGGCAAGCATATAATAAATTTCAGTTGGAAAAAAAACCCTGACGTAATTTCCTCTATTTCTGATCCAAAGCCCACCCCACTCAGTCCTTTCCCTCCAATACAAATCCAGATTAGGTAATCAAAGCAAAAATTGCCAAAGATTTTGGGTTTTGCCAGAAAGCAAAAGGAAAACCCCAAATATTATAATATATACGCTTATATGGAAATGACATGCCATTACAATGAAGTCACAAGAGGTAAGAAATTTAATAACAAGATACATTTGTTTGCCATAAATTTTCCCAGCAGAAAGCTCATGAAAACTACATAATTGCTATGTTTGTTCTCTGCAGGATCACCCACATGAATTTTCCATTCTTAAAGTAGTACAATATGTTGATTTATCATAAACTGGAAGTTTGTTATTAGAAGGCATTGTCCTGGGTGTCGTCCAGTGCTGCTAGTGTTGATTTAAGTAACAGCTCTTTTTTCCGGTGAAAAAGATGCCAAACATAATCTGAAGAAAGAAACATTTAAATATACATGCAAACTATTCTTGAACCTAGTAAAGATAAAATACTTGGCTTTTGATTAGTTTAATCCCACTAAATCTAACTAACATTAGCTGTCATAGCAATCCGGACCCAATATCTGCCATGATGAGCAAGTTTGGAATAGGTGGCTATCCAAGATGATCTGGGGCTCTACGAGGGCTGCGCTAGCATAACTCTATCATGACTCAGCCAGAGATACACTAATTCAACTCCTTTAACCCATCTGAGCCTGGGCTATGCTGTTTTAGTCAGTGGAACTTAAGCCAAGGGGATTTACACCAGAAAAGGGATGTTCTAGGTGTGTGGTGGGGCAAAGATAGAATTATTCTAAACCTCTTCCTGCTCAGTCACATGACCTGGTGGCCTGGTGGAACTTAAGCCAGCCAGAAAGGTAGTATAACACAAACTCTTTTTAAAGGGCTTGCTTTCTCCGCCAGGCTCAGGCAGGCTCAGCCAGGAGTAGCCCCACTCCTGAACAGAGTTTGGAACAGGGGTAACTCAAGCCAGTGTAAATTTCACCAGTTTAGGATTGCTCTGTAAGGCTGCAATTTTATACATTCTTTTTCTGACAGTAAGTCACATGAAACTCAATGGATATTACTTTTGAGTAGACCTGTAGGGCATCAGACTTGGTGCAACTATGTTTAGATAGCTTGGGGTCCATTTCAAACTGTTTCATATCCCAGGACTGTGATTCCTTTCCTGGCTCAGCTCTGGAACAGGACTAATAAGCAGGTTACTGAAGACACGGTGTAGTACATGTTCTACACCAGTGATGGCCAAACTTGGACTACAGTTCCCACTGGTCCTGTTAGCTAGGGATGATGGGAGGGCCAAGTTTGGCCATCACTGTTCTACACAAAAAACATGGCGTTAGGAATGTTAATTTCTTCCCCCTTCGTTATTCTTTCTGTTATCCTTTTTAGTCAAATCTAGAAAGGACCAGCAGTTTCAGTCCTGGAGTCCATAAAAGACAGATGATCCATCAACTGAGAGAAAATGAGATTGCTTACTGTAGATGGTTGGACTTTGTTTTAGGATCATAGCATGGGAGTGTTTTTGGATGGGATGCCCAGGGGTCAGCAATAGCCAGAGTTTAACATATACATCTAATTTTCTGCTTGCTATTCCCCTTCCTGGACAGAGGGACCAACAGACTGTCATCTGTACTTTTCTAAGCTCTTGGACTGACTAAAGCAATGTGGTTTGCATGAAGACAGTTTAAAAATTACAGTCATTGCAAAATAAGACTGCTTGTCTCCTGAGAGAAGCCATAAGGAGATGATAGCAGTGACTGCCAGAAAATTTCTAGGCTCTGCTTGTTACTTCCTTCTAACTCTTTCTTCCCACTCTTCACCCCAGAGACTGAAAGCAAAGGGATAGCTGTCAGCTGGGCTGTGTACACACTCCTGTTTACTCTCCATCCAGAGCACTCCTGCTGCTGGTTTGTCCATATTTATCAAATAGTTTCTTGAGAAATACTGCATTTTGATGCATTTGCTTCATAACAGCTCCATCTGATTAAAAAACAAACAAAAGTAAACTACATGAAGACATACCACACCCACCCTCCCCCTCACCGACTGGTGTGGACAGACAGCAGGGAACTTGGAGATGTATTCAGCTGTACTGATATGTATAAAGGCATACAAATGTGTTTTGAAATGCAGCAGTTTTAACTCAGCTTGTTGCGTTTTAACTCAGCAATGAGTTTTAACTCCAGATGGGCAACACAGTCAGATGGGCGGGATACAAATAAATTGTTGTTGTTGTTGTTGTTGTTGTTGTTGTTATTGCTGGAAATGGTCACAAACCCACAATATCATGAGTACTTGTAGAACACTCAAAACATATTGTCTTCCAGACTTTTCTCTTGTGCAAAATGTACTACAGTCAAACCTCAGTTGTCGAACTGCTCCGTTTTCAAACGTTTTGGTTCCCAAATGCCGAAAACCCAGAAGTAAATGCTCTGGTTTTGAAACATTTTTCAGAAGCCGAATGTCCCACGCGGCTTCCACTTGAGTGCAAGAAGCTTTTGCAACCAATCAGAAGCCGTGCCTTGGAAGCTGAGCATTTCAGAAGCTGAACGGGCTTCCGGAACAGATTATGTTCGACAACCGAGGTTTGACTGTACAACACATGACCAGTACCTCACATGTTGATTTATAGATATGCATTATTTAATGTTAATCCTCTCAATCATTCGGATTAGCCTGAAAGATATTGACTTGCCCAAGTCACTCTCCCTACTGAGCAGAGACCTGAAACTTGCAGTCTACAGTTGAAACCCATCACACTATTGACTCCAGAATCTTTTGACTGTGTGTTTAAAGATTTCTGCATGAGGCAGCAATATTCTTGGGAGGTTAAAAAAACAACCTTAATAGTTTTTAATCAGAAATATTTTTAGAACTAAGGAGTTTATTTATAACTGGCTGAGCAGAGAATGATAGTGTCTTGGAGTATGAGTCTACCTTGTATTGAGGGGGAAAAGCTGGCTGATGGAAATTTGCACATCTGGAGGTCATCATACTCTATGCTATCCAAACCACACCTCCTCAAACCACATGCTGAATGGAACACATTGTCCTGAGAATTTTTCCCTACAGAGGATAGTCCTCTCTGTCACTGCTGGATAGAAGTCTGAGGGGGCGATTCACTCACAACAGCAGGACTGCAGTAGAGTAGGAAGCTTGTGAATCACTCCCTTGCAATGCAAAAGTAACCAGACCAGGCTGGCTTACTAAAACACTATCCATGAACCTTTTATTCCAGAGTTATCCATGAGGTAATTCTTGTCTGTAAATCAACCTGGTGATTTTTATATTGAAGGGCAATATAAAAAATTGATAAGAAGGAGAAACAAACCAACAAACAAGCAGATCTCATAAGCTTTAATTCTGTTTAATTTTATTCTTTAGTTATTTAGACCACTTGTACAGGGGCAGATTTAGGCCTGTGTGAGCAGTGCACATGCACTGAGTTCAGGGGGGCACCATCTCAAAGCCCAGTAAGCGAGGCGCTGGGCCATGGGAAGGAGGTGGGAGATCTTGTGTCCCTGGCAGAACCGTCCAGAATGTGCCCCCTAGCCATGGACAAATTAACTCTTCTTTCTGCCTCTCCTCCAACTCTCCTCTTCACCCATTCAATTCCTCACGCACTTCACCTTGTAATTTTTTCACAGAAAATCCAATATTTACTTTATTAATTCTTAATAAAATATTTCAGCAAGGAAAATGACATTTTGATATCATTTTACATGTTTTTTTTTATGTAATTCAGTTGTAAAACAATACACAGATAGGCCTAAATGAAACATACAAACAATATCATGCTGATTTGTTCCGCAATTATAACTTTACATTATAATACTGTATGATGTAAAATGGCATTGCTTTTGCAATATCTGTGTAATTTGGTTGATATAAAGTAAGAAAACTATTATTAGTATTATTCACAAGTCACAAGTTACAAGTTCTTATTCACAAGAGTTGTTATTTGAATTCTTTTTTTAAAGTCAAGTTAGGCCAACTCTGGCTTTAAATAGCAATCTCCTCAATGAAGTCTGATGAGATTAGAACTTTATTTTTCTTGCTTTAATAGAAGAAAACTCAGTAATAATTTCAAAGTCTGTTATTGATGCTAGTTCATACTTGGACAAGATTGCTGGATTTGTTAGTCTGGTTTCACTCATACTTGATCTTAAGTAGTTTTTATGAGTTTTAATTTATTGAAACTATGTTCACAAAATGCTACACTTACTGGCATAGTGAGAAATATTCTCAGTGCTATTTCAATATTGGGTGGGTGGGTGCCAGCCTAGCCAAAACTGCTGCTACCAGAGTGACTCCACCCCCACTGGAGCAAAGTGGGGCCGTGCTGTCCACCTGCTCATGGGCGAGTCTGGCCGGCCAATGTGGCCCTTGGTTCATGTGCCCACAAAAATTGTCTACCTGGGGCCATGGCCTCCTGGACACCCACCCTATGCCCTTGGCCATTGGTCAGAGGCATACCTGGCAGTTCCCTCACTGCAAGAAGTTACAGGGTTACAGGGAACCAGGCAGGTTACACGGAACCAGGCAGAGGGCCTTCTCAGTAGTGGCACCTGCCCTGTGGAATGCCCTCCCATCAGATGTCAAGGAAATAAACAACTATCTGACTTTTAGAAGACATCTGAATGCAGCCCTGTTTAGGGAAGTTTTTAACGTTTGATGTTGTATCATGCTTTTAATATTCTGTTGTGAGCCGCCCAGAGTAACTGGGGAAACCCAGTCACATGGGCAGGGTATTTTTATTTTTATTATACCTAGGCTCTCTTGCACCCTTGGCAAGGTGTATTGGCACCCCCATCTCTTGCACCCTTGGAGCTTGCTCTTTGTGATTTTTGCAGCCCCCTAGACCTGGGCTCTTGGCAGGGGCCAACCTCCTAGGTACTCCCCTGCCATTGGTTTCTGTCAGATGAGATGCACAACATGGGAGCATGATCACCCGCAGAGTGGAAGGAGGCAGTCCCCCCCCCCATCATCTCCCACCTGCCACTCTCTTCCTATTATTGACAGGGGAAGCTGGATCTACTGGCATCATCATATTCATCGTTTAAAAGGTTGCCAGTCATGCATACCTTTACCTCCTGTTCCCTAACTCTCTGGTCTTTGGGTGCTCCAGAGAAGCCCCGAAGGGATGGATGACCTTCCTGCTGGGACCTTCCTTGTCACCTGGAGGCTTTGGCAAGCTGCCGCCACTGCCATTGTGTCCCCTCCCTCTTCGCCCAAGGGAGATGGCCCGCCCCTGCCCATGAGCAGGCCTCCGAGGGGGTGGCCCGGGGAAGCCCCAAAGTCTGGCGAAAGCAGGACCCGGTGATGCCTCACCTCGCAGCAGGAAGGTGGTGGGAGTGCCTGGCCAGCCGTAGGGCTTCGAATGGGGCGGGCTGGGCACGCGCTGTCCTATGGCAGCTGCCTTGGGGCACCGATGGCCTTATCCTTAAAGCCAATGGCCACCACAAAGGGGACACACTCAATGGCGGGATCCTCCTTCAGCAGGCTGCAGCCAAGAGCTGATTTTGCGTGCGCCCCCCACCTGTGCCCCTGGCGGGGGCCTTCCTCACTACCCCCTAGCTAAGGCTCTGCTGACAGGCTCCTAGAGTCCTCCCACCTTCTTCCTGAAGCCTAGTTAGCACTTTCCCTCCTTTGGGAAGAGGTGCGAGGGTTTAGGCCTTTGCAGCACCTTGTTCTCAAAGCCCAGCACCTACTTACCTGCCTTTGGGAAGGCAGCTCATGGGCTGGGGGGGGGGCATCAAATGTTGGCCTTGCACAGGGCACCATAGTACCCAGGTCCACCACTGATTCTACCCACTTTCCCAACCTCTGCATTAATCTCACACCCTTCCTGCAGATCACCAAGAAATACAGAGTTGTGGTTGTGTGGAGGGGACCTGTGTACCGTATTTTTCCTTCTATAACACGCAGATTTTTTCTTCTAAAAAGGAAGGGGAAATGTCTGTGCGTGTTATAGAGCGAATGTGTGGTCCCTGGAGCCGAAAAATCATGCAAAAATCAAATCGCGGCGCTGCACGCTGCACGGAGAAGCGAAACCTGAAAAGAGGAAGCGGCTGCTTTCCTGCATTCTGCCTCAGGGTCTTACTGCCCACCCTCCTCTGTTTTGTTGCTGTGTTTGCTGAAACGGAACAAAGAGCAGGGAAAGCCCCTCCCCTCCAGGCAAGCGCCGGTGCTGCTGGGGGAGAGGGAGAGAGAGGGGGAGGGAGAGAGAGAGGGGGGAGGGAGAGAGAGGGGGGGAGGGAGGGAGGGAGGGAGGGAGGGAGGGAGGGAGGGAGAGAGAGAGAGAGATGGCTGGCTTGGGTGGGGGGAAACTTTTGCCTTTCTCTCCTCCCTCCCGTTAAATCCCTCTCCTGCATTCTTAGCCAGCTGCTTCTCTGCACACCCCTCTAATGTCCCTTCTTTGTTTTTCCTTCGCTCCCCACTTAAAATGTGGTTACAAAGCATGGATCCTCAGGATCTTTGCATTGGGTCACCCCAAATTCACCATCAGATCACATAGCATGTCCATGGCTACAGCCTGCACCAAAAAAATCACGCACCCACTGTTGCCTGGGGCTGCAATGGTGCAAAAATGTGGTTAAAAAGCATGGATCCACAGGGATTCTCAGGATTTTGGCATTGGGCCACCCCAAATTCACCATCAGAGCACATAGCATGTCCATGGCTACAGCCTGCCCCCCAAAAATCACGCACCCACTGTTGCCTGGGGCTGCAATGGTGCAAAAACGTGGTTACAAACCATGGATCCACAGGAATTCTCAGGATTTTGGCATTGGGTCACCCCAAATTCACCATCAGATCACATAGCATGTCCATGGCTACAGCCTGCCCCCCCAAATCACATACCCACTGTTGCCTGGGGCTGCAATGGTGCAAAAACGTGGTTACAAACCATGGATCCACATGGATCCTCAGGGTCTTTGCATTGGGTCAGCCCAAATTCACCATCAGAGCACATAGCATGTCCATGGCTACAGCCTGCCCCCCAAAAATCACGCACCCACTGTTGCCTGGGGCTGCAATGGTGCAAAAACGTGGTTACAAACCATGGATCCACAGGAATTCTCAGGATTTTGGCATTGGGTCAGCCCAAATTCACCATCAGAGCACATAGCATGTCCATGGCTACAGCCTGCCCCCCCCCCAAAATCACGCACCCACTGTTGCCTGGGGCTGCAATGGTGCAAAAACGTGGTTACAAACCATGGATGCACAGGGATTCTCAGGATTTTTGCATTGGGTCAGCCCAAATTCACCATCAGATCACATGTCTGTGGCCACAGCATGAAGCACAAAAATGATACACCCACTGTTTCATTCAGAATGTTTTTTCCCTTGTTTTCCTCCTCTAAAAACGATGTGCGTGTTATGGTCAGGTGCGTGTTATAGAGCGAAAAATACGGTAAGTAGTTTTTATGAGTTTTAATTTATTGAAACTATGTTCACAAGATGCTACACTTACTGGCATAGTGAGAAATATTCTCTGTGCTATTTTGATATTGGGTGGGCGGGTGCCAGCCTAGCCAAAACCGCTGCTACCAGAGTACTCCACCTCCACCGGAGCAAAGTGGGGCTGTGCTGTCCACCTGCCCAGGGGGGAGCCTGGCAGGCCAATGTGGCCCTTGGTTCATGCCCCCCACAAGCTGGCTTATATGCACATATGCTCTGTTCAAAGGACCTGATCTGCATGCAGAAGTCAGGGACGAGGTCAGCAGGTGTGATTTCATGCTTTGCAAGACTGCAGTCATCTTCACAAAATGCCTGTGTCTTCCATGGTGTGTTAAGAGTCGGCAGCCCTGTGGACAGCAGAAAGATGTTGCAGGAGACAGTGATAGGGTGGACCATTGGCTGCCACAGAACGAATCTTTCAGAAGTAATAGTGTTTGCCCTCATGCTCACCTCTGCACTGGTAGAAGCTGGGTGAGGCTAGGGGAAGTTATTAAATTGGATGCACACCAGGCCCCTTCATTCCAACAGAGCAAGACTGCTCCTGTCCTGTCTTCCCCACTCAGCTTCTTGGCTTGTGCTACTACCTTAATTGCTACCTGCTAGCCTATGTAATAGTGACAGATAGCACCAATAAGTAATGATATATGTGGACCTGGAATAACCTACCTCCTTTCATTGCTTCTAGGTCCTCCACTAGAGCAGGGCAGGAAAATCTGTTGCCTTCTAAATGTTGTTGGATTACAACTTCCATCCACCCCAGCCATAATGGCCAATAGTCAGGGATGTTGGGAGCCAGAGTCCACAACAACTAGAGGGTCACATATTCCCCAGCCCTGTGGCAGAGACATGAATACAGACTTGTGAGAGGTGAACAGGGCCTGACTTTGTTCACCAAGGTGATGCCTACAGTGAGACATGTATATACCTACTCCATGGCACTTTTGTCCTGTATATGATCCCATCAAAATTTTGGACATTCTTCTGTGGCTGCTTTAATGTTCCTTTGCTATTGCATGTGTTAGTGAGGTGAAAGGAGATAATCTGTGTTCTGCTTCCGAGATTCTGTGTGTTCTGGAGTGCCTAAAAGTACAAATCTAATTTGTGTGCTTGTTTGATAATTGGGGTAGGCTGGCTGGCTTCCTTCCTTAATAACTCAGAGTGTGTGAGTGAGAGTGAGTGACTGAGTGTTAGACAGTCATTTTGGAATGGTTTAAAAGCAGTCACTGGCGACTGTGGAATCTGTCATTAGAGGTTTGGCTCCTTTTAAGGTTTGGCTGCAAGTTCAAAATCATTGAACGTTTGGTTCCAAGCTGAAGTTGCAATCATGAGAGCTGCTTCCCATATTACTGTTCCATGTTTCTTGGGAAGTGGCCACAAAATAGATGGAGATGTGCATCATCTGTTTAATGTGTAAGGAAACAGTTATGAGTCTGAAGGTATGCCTGCCATGATCGTTTATTGAGGAATCAGATCCAGGAAAAGCTTCAACACTTGATTCTGCAAATTCTATAAGCCAGTCCTAGCTGTGTTGTGCTAATACAAACAAGCTTATGGGCAGTATAACTCGCTCATGCGCAGGATGGATGATTGGATTATGCTGTCAGCTTGATTCTTTAGGAATGTACACAGAACTAAAGGTTGCTTTATGCTTTGGTTGCTGCTTGCTTTAGACTTGTGGCATCTCCATGACTACTTGGCTGAGCATGCTACGTGTTGACATGTTGCAATTGCTGGAACTGATGATTATGCTCTTTATTTTTGTCAGCTTTTAAGGGCATCCTCAGATCACTTGCGCATGGTAGTGACCAAATTCTTTTTTAACTAATAAGGGTTTGTGAAACATCACATAACTGCCATTTTACTATTTGTTGCTATCAACAATTTCTACACAGCCCACCTTGACAAAACTCAGCCCTATCCATTTTTATTTTACCACACCAAGATACCACAACAGTCATCTGTTCTGTCTGATTTCTTTGAATATATGCATTCTCTGATTTGCTGTGAGACAATAAGTTGGCCAGACTCATGGGCTTGAAAAAAGGAATGTTAGTCATCAGGCTATTCCATTTCCATGGAAACTAAATGTGGGATGATCTTTCTTAACTCCTACGAATGGGTCAAAAACAGATACAACCCCATTTCCCAAAAGATGTTGTAATAGGTGTTATTAAGGAAACAGAAGTCAAAAGCTGCAGTTTTCAAGTGCGATTAAGACAGGAGGTCACTTCTGGACTACTTGTTTAATGAGATTTCAGCCTCATTTGTTTGCAGAGAGATTATGTTGGCTATTTAATGAGCATTCATCCTGATTTATTTGTGGGGAGGCTAGATGGCATTGCATCAAAGCAAGTGTTATCCCACTGTTGCATCACCTTAACAGAAAAAAATACAATCTTTGCTTAAACTGTGATCCAACTATGTTCAAGCTGTACGTTTGTAAATAAGCTCAAATATTACAAATGCCAATAGCTCCCAGTGACATGCTTCCACAGAAAATCAATCAGGGAAGTGATACTAGAGGAACGTTTCCACTCAGAAAATGAGTGGGTGGTAAGTATTTCACTGTTTAGAGCAAAGCTCATACTAAAAGTTTGTAGTTTTAAGATTTTGCCTGAACTGGTGGGAAAAAGTTGTTTTTCAGCCTCTGGCAGTGCTGCAGCCTTCCCACTTCTAAACATCAGGAACCATGTCTGTGTTTGTTTGCTTACTCACTCATTTTAGCATGCAAGGTTTTTCATAACAAAGTTATTCCATAGAGCATAGTCCTCTGCTACATAATTAATTGCCTAGAACCTCCTCCCACAACCTAAAAAGAAACAAGTAATGTCATCAGCCTGGTAGCTGAATACTACCTATATTTTGATTTTGTCAGTGTATAATAGGTATGATATATTTTTAAGTGGGTTCATGTATAAGAAGGAATTTGCTATTCTCTTGAGAAGTTGTCCTAGCATACAATTCAAAATGTATTGATACAACTCTATAGTGCCAATGTACTTCCTCATTAATACAAACTGGCAACCACTTATTTGAAGTGCAAACTCATCCTATTTCAGTATGGCTGCATCTTTACTATATGTTTAAAGCAGTATCATACCACTTTAAACAGTTATGGCTTTCCCGAAAGAATCCTGGAAACTGTAATTTGCTAACGGAACTGTGAGTTGTTAGGAGACCCAATTCCCCTCACAGAGCTACAATCCCTGGAGTTCTCTGTGAAGAGACATCGATTGTTAAACCCCTTTAAGAACTGAAGATCTTTGAGGGGATGAGGGTGGTTTATCTTGTCTGGCTGTGTGTAAGAATAGAAGGCAAAGTCAGAGAAGAAGTTCCATTGCACAAGAATAAGAATGAGACCACACCTTGGGTAGAAGCATAAAGTTTTACTTTGGAGGTGTCGCAATAGGGTTTGTGTCTAGTCCAGCACTCTTGTCTGTGCTCATCACCTGCCCTGCCCTGCCTTGCAGATTGCAGCAGCATTGAGAAAACTGCCATCCTGGAAAAAGAAATTACAGGACTACAGTGGGAATCAAAGTTGGCACATGGGAATGTACAGCAATGGTTGGGAGGGTTGGTGGGACAAAAGACCCTCTTTGAACTTTTGGTGGCCATTAGTTCTTTATCCCAGAGTTCAGATACGGTGAACTAATCAAGTGCATGATGTGGTTGTACACATGGGTTTGGACTTTTCCTTGATCTTCAAACACAAATTCCTTATGACTCAGCTTTCACTTTTACTAAGTCTGACTTATCTGTGGTTCTCTCGGTCTCCAGGTGCTGTGCTTGCTTCCCGCGCCGTCCTTATTGCCCACAGGCAATGAGGATCCCACTGCATGTTCTAATTCCATTGATGAGATGTCAAGAAACTACCCCAAAAGATCATACATCTTTTGGAGTGACCACACTACAGGAGAAATAGTATATGAGCAAGTCAGTCACAGACTGGAAGCTATTCACTCAAATTCTTTCCAGCACTGGGGTTTCCCGCAAACCACCAGGATACAGACTACAGCAAATCTTTTCTTACTAAGGTTAGCCTGTCATCTTGTAAAGTGAATATACTGAATTTTATGGAGATGGCTATGTTATAATAATAAAAATTTAAATTTTATAGTTTATACCCCACCCATCTGACTGGGTTTCCACAGCCAATCTGGGCAGCTTACAGAATATGTAAAAAATAATGGAACATAATAATAAAAATAATTTTATGTTGCATTAAATAGCAGCAATTTAATCTATAGTGGATGAATGAACACCCAATCCTTTTTACCACTGATAACACCAAGCAGTGACTTTTTGCAATTGTTCTATTCTGGTCTTTTGGATGTGCCTACAGAGCACAAAAGTAAAGTGTTGCAGTGCCACAAAGCAAACAACTTGGGCAGCATGCACCCCATACATTAAAAGCACATTGCAGCAGAACCAACCCAAGAATGCTGAGAAGGGAACATGGTGCCAGGAGCACTGGCAACACATTTCGGAGCTGTAGCAGATACAACTTGCAAGTTGTGGGAAATCTGTATGAGAATGAATGTTTGAGACTGACATCGGGTGGCATCCAATTGGTGCTCAACCTCCCACACCACTTTCCACTCTGTGGCGGAGCCTCTCCGTCAACTCCCTGGGACTAGTTTTAAGGGTGTGGGGACACTGAGCTGCAGCGGTGAAGAGGAATTGGCAAAAACCACCTTCCCTTTTCTTCCACTGACAAAGGCATATTCTGGGACAAAAGGTCTATTGTGGAAGCAAAAGCAGCATACATCTACCCACCCAGTATATGTCAAATTGTCATCTCACCTTTTCACCCTAGCAATTTACTATAATTATTACTGTAGTTCCACAGAATCATTTCGATAGTTGCTTGTAGTCCACAATGTCCATTAAATGACTCAGGAATCCCATTTTTTTATAATTTCCCCAGTTGTGTAATCTTTTCCAGATTTTGCAGCATGAGAAACTTCATGGACTTAACATTTTTTTTTTTAAAAAACCCTGTTGTTCAAACACATCCATAAGTTTTCTGAGCATGATGCACCTAATTAAGTGGAAAGTGTAGAAGTTTCTTAGCTGGATGCTAAGGCTGCAAATACTGTACTGTGCTACCTCTGGTTAAGAACTTAATTTGTTCCGGAGGTCCGTTCTTAACCTGAAACTGTTCTTAACCTGAAGACCGCTTTAACTAATGGGACCTCCTGCTGCCGCCGCACTGCAGCCGCGCGATTTCTGTTCTCATCCTGAAGCAAAGTTCTTAACCCGAGTTACTATTTCTGGGTTAGCTGAGTCTGTAACCTGAAGCGTCTGTAACCCGAGATACCACTGTATACGCACACCTACCTCTGTGGAACTTACTTCCAAGTAAACATGCTTAGGATTGCATTGTGAAAGAACATTTTGTATATCAGCACCAGTGCAGTAAGGCTAAAATATTGTTATATACACCCTAATCTCCAAGTAGTGAGAGATTTCAGGGGACCCAGTCCATTGGGTTTGGTTTCCTCAAAATAAAGATTTATTACCAAAAAACTGAAGCTACAATAGACAACTAAATAAAATGTTACAAAAATAAACAACTACATATAAAATGTTACATTAGTACAAATTTACGAATATATAGAAATCAATATCAATTCATTTTCCTTCTGACACACCTTCCCAGTTACAGCAGATTTGGTAAGTTCCCCAGGGAGTTCAATGGATGGGGAACAGGCCCCCTCTCCACTTACATTTCCACCTTCTGTTCTCTCCTCTCTCTCCAGCTGGGTTGGTATATGCCCCACAGATTTAATGTCACTGCATTGCAGTGGACAATTAATTTGTTGTGATCAACAGGACAATTAATTTGTTCTGATCAACAGGACAATTAATTTGTTGTGATCAAACCAGATTTATATATCATCCAAGTCAGTAATTCCTAAATGGTTTGCCAGAGCACACTAATGTGCTGCAAAGGAACTGTTGGTGTTCCATGAGAAACTGGTTGATTGATTTAAGGCCTCTGTTTGCTCAGTGTACCATTCCAGGACAGAATGCCCATCTACTAAGCCAAGTGGATGCAGCTGAATCATTCAATCATCCCCTATTGAGGTCTTCACCAGAATTACCCTCAGAGGAGGCTGCCCACTGCATCTCTGCATGAGTTATTCTCTGAGCTAGCCTCCTTCCGATCAGGTGTGGGCTCTGTATTGGGTGGATAATTCTAAAAGTGAGCCATTGAATAGGTGTCACCAGTTTTAATTAGGGGAAAAAATTGTTCCCCAGCTATTGGATGTATACATCATTCTGAATATTATGTAGGCATAGACAGTCTTGAAAGTAATCTAGCTCTCTGCTGAAATTAATCTTGGAACATACAGGTTTTCCTCTTTGTGGTTCTTGATTGCTCCCAAGACAATTGCTTCTAAAAGAAGGGAAAATGAATCAGAAATCCAAACTGTGGGATTAAGAACAGATTTTGCAGAACTATATTTCTCCTATGTAACATGCAGCAATACCACATTATCTTTGGGTTCTGCTTTTTCGTAATTCAGCCCACATCCTTTACGCTGCATAATCATCTTGCATAATCTTCTTGGGAACCATGCTCAGTAAGCAACCTTTCTAGTAAAACTAGAGAAGACAGGGGAAGCCACATTTTGCTTAATTACATGTTTATCCCAATCATATGTGAAGTGGGGGATGGGGCGATTTTTAATGTCAAGGGGGTGAGTGAGGGGACCTGAATTCTCCCCCTCCCACTGCCTTACCCAACTACCGTTCATCACCCCAGGCACCTTTCCCCTGGCTCACTTCTGCTTCGTAACTGGGGTTGATGGGCTGGGAGATCAGGTTTCTCCAGCTGGGTTCACACTCCTGTTTACTGCATTTCCAGGGCTGGGTTTTAAATTCGTGTTCACATGACATTATCCAAAGCGCCCATGTGTCCTGTATTTTGTTACAAGATCTTACAATTTGATGCATTGTTTCTCAAGCCAGCTTCACACTGATTAGAGTTCTTGCGCCTTTTCTAATTCCCTTCTAGCCAAGGTGTTAAAAGTTAGGGGAGAAGTCCTATACAGTGATACCTCGGGTTACAGATGCTTCGGGCTGCTCGATTTCTGGTTGCACACCATGCCAAAGCCAGAAGTACTGGAACAGGTTACTTCCGGGTTTTGGTGCTTGCGCATGCGCAGAAACGCTAAATTGCGCTTTCCGCATGCGCAGAAATGTCAAATCATGACCCGCACATGTGCAGACGTGGTGCTGTGGGTTGCAGACGCTGCGGGTTGTGAACATGCTTCCCGCACTGATCACGTTCGCAACCCAAGCGTCCACTGTATAATGTGCTGGGGAGGGAGAGAGAGAAACACAACTCATGCCACTCATGGGTATAGCCAGGATTTTTGTTGTGCAGGGCCAGAACCTCATATTTGTATTGAGTTGTGTTGATTTTTACTGATGGGGGCAGCTACCCCCTGCCCCCCCGCTATGCCCATGCTGCCACTCTAAGAGAGTAATGTGAACCCAACCACTTTCTGCTGTTGATCCTTGTGGGAAATGGGAGCTCTCTGTGCCCACTGAAGCTCTTGTGGCCATGAAGAAACTTCACACTGGCCACAGTCTGGAGAAAATTTCCAGATGACTAGATGACCCTTAGAGCCCCTCCCAACTCTACAAATCTATGATTCTATGGCTCTGTGCTGTTGTCTCCAGGATCAGAGGCAGCATACCTTTGAATACCGATTGCTGGAACCACAGTCAGAGGGGACTATTACGTTCATGCCCTGCTTTCAGGCTTCCCAGAGACCACTGTAGCAAATTGGATGCTGGACTTACATTATATTGAACATATCATATGTTCCTATATTGATTTTTTTTTATCTGGTGATTACTTAACACTTTATGCAGAGTTTGCAAACTTGACTTTCACTATGTGAGATGATTTAATGTGACAGGAAACTTCTACCAATGAATATCAACTTCAACTTTGATGGAAATGTACTAACCTAATTTGAGACTGGGCATAAAATAGGCCTCATTCTACGATAGGAGTGTTGATGCACTTTTATCTTCTGCTTTCCTGATCTATTCTTTTTTTGATAAACTCTTAAAATTGGTAGGAATTCAGCCAGCATTGGCAAATTCCAGGATTACCACTACCACCACCAGGTAGTTGCTTGGCAACCTCATAAACAGGATGCATGATAATATCAATCTTACTCTGTGGGTGAAAGCTACAGGCAGAGGGTCCAGAGGCGGAGCTAGTGCACCAGCCATGAGCGGCGAGCGTCCCAGGGGGGCACCACCCACGGCAAGTGTCCCAGGGGGGTGGGGCGGTGTCACCTCCCCCACGCACCCCACTTCCTCCACTAGTAAGAGGATCAACTCCCCATGAAGTTTCAGCTGCAAGTGAGTGCAACTCTATATGGTTCTCAGTTGTCTGCTTTCATCCAATTTCTTCTCACTGTATTGTTGTTGTTGTTTAGTTGTTTAGTGTCCGACTCTTCGTGACCCCATGCACCAGAGCACGCCAGGCATGCCAGGCACTTCTCAAATGGCAGAATGCAAGGCCCAAATGTTACGCAACTGTTGTTTTCATTGCAAGTACATAGTAGGGAGTATGCTCATATCTGTTTAACTAAGATTATTTTCAGTTGCATTCAGCTAAGACTTCTTGGCTATGTGTGTGATTTGCAGGAGTGTCACTCCCATATGACATCAACAGTAAATTGCTTTCATAGTTTTGGAGCTGTTTTGAAGCTATTGAGAAACACTGCTAATTCTTATGGCTAATTAAATTATTCCATGGTGCAAATAATACCACTGCAGATAAACATGCACAGGTTGCTTGGACCAGATTCTGTGTAGTGGAGTACACCAGAAGGAAGGAAATGACAGTTTGTTACATCAGGGGGAGTTTTCACATATAAGACCAGACTACAAATGAAACTTGGTGTTGAGTTCATATTATACCAGTGCTTAAAGAATGTCACTTATTGCTAGTCTATTTCCAAATGCAGCTCAGTGAATTTTCTTCTGACTTTTTTGTCCCCCCGCCCATCAACCTAGCTGTGTATTGAGATCATCAGGTGAGACTCACCTCAAAATGACCAGCTGGGGTTAGTTTAAACTTGTCATTGTAAAAATCAAGCAAGCCATAGTTAATTCCCTCTGTCACAGAAATGTAACACCCATTACTGGAAGGAATTTATTCTGCTCTTTGTGGTATGTGGGGTGGGGGACTGTGCACCATCTAAGTCCTTAAGCAAAAGTTCTAGATTTTGCTATCAATATATTTTGTTATACTTGATTGCTTTTATCCATCCACCATAATTTGTTTATCACCATCATCATTTGCAATTTCCAAATCAGGCAATATTCTTGGGAACATTTTCTTTGCATGATCTTGGCTTGCAGAATTAAATCAGGGGAAATACTGTGGTAAACATGCCCTGTTGTGGTCATTGTCACCAGATTTTCCTGGGATGAGTCTCCTTTGGGTATTTTTTTTTAAAAGATGAGATGTGTGGTATTATTTTCTTATGCTTCTCTGATTCATTTTGCTTTATGTTTTCTGCGTGGCTTTCTCACTACTTTTCTTCCTTCATGTTGAATTACCTTTTGCAGCATAGAGTGTATTCAGCTGTAACTATGTTGACTTTGTGAAATCAAGTTTTGAATACATCTTCCTTGAACCATCCATGGCTAAAACCACACAAATGCCTAATCTTTTTTATTATTATTACTGTGACACTGAATGTCTTTCACTACCATCATCACCACTGTCTGTCACTGATTGAATTATTTTTGTTTATTTTTTTTAAAAAAGAAAAACCATGTATCCAGTATAGTATAGAGAGGGGCTTTCTTCTGGTTCAGCAACTGCTACAATTTGCCACAGAGATAGGGTTTTGGGCTTGAGATCATTCTAGTAGACTTCTCCATCACTCCTCCTCCCACCAGTTTAGAGTAATCCCCTTAGTTTGTAAGGGAATTACTAGAAAAACCGATTTATTGGTGGAATGAACAAATCTCAAAAGCTAGGAGTCTGAATGAAGGCCCAGCTCCACATCTTTGTCCCTCTTTAGGTAGCCCCAGCACCTCTTCCAGTTTCCTAATTCCATTTGGCAGCATTTTCCCACAACTGATTTCCATCATTCCCCTTGTATCTCCTACACCTTCCTGCTCAGAACACTTGACTGCCACTTTGTTTCTCCAATGCCCTGGCCAAGAGCCAAGGCAATTAACAAGCCCCTGTGGTGCTATCATTTTCTTAAGGGCTCAGCCAACTACTGATGGCTGAGCAGGAGCACCTTTCTCATGGACCTCACTGACGCTTGCTGGTGTGAAATAGCAGTGGTGGTTTGTCAGAACTCCATGACTGGCCTCAAGAGAATCCTGAAGGGTGGGCTACCCTACTGCCTGCTCTGTGTACCCACTGAAAAATGTCATTGATGCTATTAGCAGCTTCCCTTTTAGAGAATAGCCAGTGACAAGAGAGAAAAGGAGATTAAGAGCTTTAGGGAAGAGGTTTTTTTGGACTGTGGTGCATACGCACACTTATGCATATTTACATACTGTCTGTTTTGGCCCTTAATTTAACAGTTAGGCTAAATGAATGCTGTCTGCTTCTCTTTATATCTCCAAAAGCAAAGCAAAGTAAAGTAAAAAAAAGCAAAAAGCTAGAGACATAGCTAATTTTTAGAAAACTGAATATTCCATGAGAGTGGGGGGTTCATGGCACCAGCATTGTTTAAAATATTTTAATGTTTTAGGGATTTATTTTTAAAAGGTCCTTTGGAAAATACTAGAGGGTAAGGACGAGCCTTGATTTTATGAAAGTGGAGATGACTCAAATCCTTCCACACATTCACCTCTCCACCTCAATTGTCCTCTTATGTTTCCGTTTGAACTATCCTCTTCTCTTTGGGTAGAAAGATCCAAAAGGAAAAGCAGAGGAAGAATGTAACTGAAAGGTTAGAGGAAATTGAGGGCCCCCTCTCTCGTCTACTCTATTCTCTCTCCTTATTATGCTGTTGTCTCTCAGGAGAATGAACTGTGTGACTCAAAGGGTGGCAACGGGGGAATCTCTCTTTGTGCATGCGTATAATTGTTTGCAACTCTGTGCTCAGTCTCTAGATTTGTCTCCAAATCTTGCTTCTTTGTGATGACATGCATTAAACAATTTCTAAACTAGGTCCTAACAGTGGGGGAAGGGGGTAGGAATGTGCATAGCTTCACCATCAAGCTTGAGATAGTGAAACTTCAGAACCTGGAAGATTAAAATTCAGTATTTATTCATTTATTGCATAAAATTTCTATACCACTTGATTGTAGAAGTAGTTTACAAAAAAGATGAAACAAGAAAATAATCACTAAAAATTTTACGACCATAATTTAAAACATACAGAAAGTAGACAAAAAACAAATGAAAACTTGCACAACCTTTCTAAGCATCTGAGTACCTTGTCTAAATAAGAATGACTTCAGCAGGAGCTGAAAAGAATACAGTGAATGTGCCTGCCTGATATCTATAGTCAAGGAGTTCCAGAATGTTGGTGCTGTCACACTAACGGATCAATTTTTTACAAATGCAGTGCAGGTAGTATGTGGCATCTGTAAAAGTCAGATCAGAGCAGTTGAATGGGACCATATTGGATAAGACGATCTTGTAGGTAAACTGGGGATTTGTGGTTTTTTTAAAGTAAGTTTCTGTACCTCATTATGCTATGGAGAAAAACAAGCACAAACTGAGGCTCAATGGTAGGGTTTAATCCCTGACTTCTCCAAGTAGGGCTGGGAGAGACTCCTATCTGAAACCCTGGAGAGTCACTGAAACCCTACTAGTCACCAAGCTAGATGAATCAAAGGTCTGACTCAGTATAAGGTATAAGGTAGCTCTGTGGTGTTCCTAACAGCAAGGACAGGACAGGGGTTGATTAGGAAAAGAATTGATTGGCTAGAAAAGAAGCTGGAGCTGAACAACCACACAAAACATTTTATTTTCTAAGAGCTTATAAGATAGTTCTGCCTTTTAAGACTTCACACACACACACACACACACACACACACACACACCACACACACACAAACCACTGAAGACTGGAGAATGTTAGATGAAGTGAGAGCATTCTAGGCTAGCCCTGCAGCGCTTATTAAGCAAATAGAGAGTGCTGGGTGGAGTGAAATCACTCTAGTCTTCCTCCAGATTTCTTCCTCCCACTCTTCCCATCTTGGCATCCTCATTACATGGTGTTTCAAAATTGCAACATTTCAGAGACACTATCTGACTTTCAGAGAGACTGTTTGGAGCTACAAATCTGCACAAATATCTGCAAATTGATTTAGGGCAAACTGGGCTGCCCTGTAGTGATTTGTTACTACTTCAGCCCAATCCAGTTGTGGGTCTGGGATTCAGTGGAATCCAGTGCACAGCCCTACTCTGTAGAGTTTAAGAGAGAAACTACATTCTTATCTGCAACTACGGCTATGTAACATTCCTTTATGGGATTTGACAGTGACAAAGTTTCAAACCTGGATTCTTGGAAAAGGGTTGACTAAGTCAAAGGTTGTTGAGGGAAAATGAGCAATTATGGCAGTGTAGGGAGGTTTAAATATATTTTGCTGAAGAAATTGTTTTAAGCAAGGATGGTAAGAATGAGTTGGGAAAGAGAAGATTGGAGAGAATTCATTTCTGCAGTGCTGCTTTGTCCTGCTTTATATTATGTAGATTGTCTTGACAGAACTCTGTTCATTTTAGTACAATTGAGTTTCAAGGAGTTCACTGAGAAGTATCTCAGAATGTGAAGTGAAAGACATGAAAGCAGAGATTACAGTTCCAGAGCTTTCTGCAATTAATCTGGAGGTTTTGATAGTGCACATGTAGAGACAGGGTTTGTGGTTAGCATCTGAGATAAAGAGAGCAGGAGTGTGCAACAAGACACCCTATTATTTGAAAGAGAACCTGAACTTTTTCTTGCATTACTTTAAATTAAACTGACTGGTTCAGAATACCAGAAAACTGCTCTCATCCATTTCATATTTGCTCCTTGATTCTTATGTCTTAGACCATTTTCACATGACACCCCTACAGTGGCAGTAGTCCTTGAAAAGACTTCAGTCGCCAAGAGTTTCTAGTCTGCAGCTCTAACATACTGTGGAGCATATTGGGATGACAGAGTAAGATGAGAAAATAAGGAAAACATTTTTCTTCAACTTGCTCTTTGCTGCTAATCTTGTTGCTGCTGTCACCACTGGAAAATAAGTAAGGGAACGGCCTTTGGACTGGCTCAAGAGATTAACCAATTTGTCTCTGATTTATTCTGGAAACAAATCAGTTCACTTCCAGGTCACTTTTTGGGTAGCAGTATATATTCCACTTCTCTTTTTTCAAAAGAAAATACTTCTGCCATTCTGTCACTTGGTTTCTGAACATAATTCCTTTGCTTTGTTCACAGACACCATGTATGGCATGACTGTTTTTGTTTTTGTTTTTGGTATCTTATTTTATTATTTATCTTAATCAAATTATAAAGAAAACCATTCTGAAAAATATTTGTGCCTTTTCCTGGAACCTAAGGACTTGGTTATTATCATAAAGTGGTGTTTTGCACATTACTTAGGCTGCATTGGGGGTAACAAGAGTCTGGCATATATTGCTCTGCTTACATTATAATTTGTTAAGTTAACAACACAAACCCCTTCCATGCAGTGTGGCAAGAAAAGAAAGGATTTCAAATCTGCAATTTTCTGGTGATAGGTAACCCTGTGCCAAATATGATTATTGCTGCTGCCAAGGGATGGCAGAATGAATGCTTCCACCAAAGCAATCTGATAAAACTTATTGAAATATTGAATCAAATGCATCTGGGCTTTTCAGAAAGCATATATAATGAATTAAACAAGCTACAGTTGTTGGAGTGAACATTATGGTAACTAAACCTTTGTATAAACTATAGCTTGAGTTCTTTTGGGGGAATAACACTTGAGAGTTCAGCGTTTGGTCATTTCAAGCGGAGGTTCCCATAAAAAGTACAGCATAATTCAGTGTCAAATTAAAGGACTGTAACCACATACCACAAGCCTGAATTGCTGCCAGCTAACTTCCTACATGCTGAATATATGTTGCTGAAGAGATGCTAAAGTAATATTTAGCTTGGACGGTGTCTTTGCTGTTGCTCATGCACAATTATTGAATAATGATTGTGATAAGCAGTGTTGACTGCAAGTGTTTGGGTCTGGTGCTCCTTTGGGGATTGCAGCTGTGTAAACTACAGAGCACACCAAATGTATTCCGCTAAGGCATGATCACAGTAGATGTATCATTGTGAGGGGGAAACTTTGGGGCAAAGCAGCCTGGATTTCTCAGTGCTTTTAGAGGAAAGGAAATGGAGGAAAGAATACTCATCATACCTCATCATTCAGGGCACCTCCAGGTTCATCTGAATCTGTATCCTTTCACCTTTTCAGCCTCTGGACATGCCCTTAGTCCAAACCTTAGCAGAAGGGATCTAATTCTGATTTTTATTCTGTAACACTGCTTTCTGCTTCTCTTGTCACCAGTGAGAACCATTGGGTCTTTCATTGTATCTGTCTTAGATGATGGTCACATTGCACCAGACATCCAGCTCATTCATCTCTTAGAGAGGCCAGCAGAATTTAAGTGCACATTATTTTCCCTGGGCATTAATCAGTATAAACACCTGATTCATAGTGACGCATACCTGCTGACGCCAGTGTATGCATTTCCTACACAAATTGAATGAATGATGCTGAGTCTCCCCCCCCCCCCATGTTGCTTGAGTCCTGCCTGCTGCCAGAGTCTGGAGACATTACATGAAGGACAACAGGAGGAATGAGAGGAACAGGAATGAGAGTATACAGTATTCTGCATGTGTAGCTGCTCACTGCCCCACTCAATAGGAAACTCCAAGGAAGCTACAAAAGCATCTCTTCCAAATGCCATGGTTTTTAGTGTTATAGCTGCTGTAGGGGAACCTGATTTCCATCAGGAATATGGTATGTGAGGAAGGGGCGATTGATCCTTTCCTTCCACATCAAAGTTCTAATTAAATTCATCTCCCACAGCAGCTATTAGCCTCACAGGGTAAGCTCCCATAAAATATTGACTTTTGGGACTGATAGCTACTACATATTTGGTGATGGATTTTTATTAGGACACGGCTGACAGAGGAAACTGCTGTTTCTTATGCACTGTGTTGCAAATGAAAATCTCTCCCACTATCCTCAGCAGTTCATATACTACGTTTAGTGTCACCTCTGGTTTGCCGTAAGGGATTTTTAAAATTATTATTTTAAGGACTAAACAGGAAGCCAGGATAGCTAAGTAAAATTTCTGCATTCTGAGACAGTGTCCCACTATATATTATTGTATCATTACTTGTCTAACACAGAGGTTACAATCAAATTTTATAATTTATAAAATTCCATCCAATACCTGGGTGAAGAGGAAAGTCTTAACCTGGTGCTGAAAAGAGGTCAGTGTTGGTACCAGGCAGGCCTTACTTAGGAGAGCATTCCATAGATAGGGAGCCAAAATGGTTTTCTGGCATGTTGCCACCTTCCGAACAATTCTCGGGAAGGCGGGTGGCGATGAAGAAGGGCCTCAAATGACATAGGTTGAGGTCTGGGATTATTCTTGCCAGGAGATGTAGTCAATAAGGCATTTAGGAGGTGTGGGGAACTTTTAGCCCTCCAAACGTTTCTTTATTTTTCTTTATTTGATTTATATACTGCCCTTCATCAAAAGATCTCAGCAAGCAGGACCAATGGTGAGGGATGATGGGAGTTGTAGTTCAGCAACATCTAAAGGGCCAAAGGTTGTTCACATCTCCTTTATAGTTTAAAATCAGCACCTTAAATTGTTCCCAGAAATATACAGGCAACCAGCGTAGATGTGCTAATACTTGTATTATTAGGTTAGCTCACCTAGTCCCCAGCAGCAGTCTGGCCACTGCATTCTGCACCAGCAGCAGTTTCTGAACTATCTTCAAGGGCAGTCCAATACATAGCACATTACAGTAACCCAATATATAGGCTACCAGAGCATAGGTCACTGCAGCAGTCTGTCCCTGTCCAGATAGTGGTGTAGCTGGGCTTCCAGCCAAAGATGGTCGAAGGTACTTTGCTGCCACCAAGGCCACCTGTGTCTCAAGTGACAGAAGAGGTTCCAGCAGAGCCCCCAAACCTCTTCCTTCAGTGGGAGTACGATCTCATTTTGAACAAGATGAACTTAGAGGAAGCACCCACAAATAGCATATCAGTTTCACCTGGATTGAGTTTCAGTACCAATTGCTAGTGGAAGGACAGCAGAATCAAAACACTCATATGAACACATATGAGTGTGTTCATATAATATTAATAATAAACACAAGGGACAGAGTACATGTCAAACACCATCACGGTAATCCTGACATTAATCACCTGCTAATGGGCTGCCCCAAAGTATCTCGCTGCGGACCACAGGAAACAGGATGTTGCAGTAGCTTAACCTTTCGCATGTGTTGTGTTCACTGGTGGAAATCACACGATTAATGTCTTAAAGGGTTGAATCAGTTTATGGGTACCAGTCGTCCCTTTCCTATGAACTCCAGAAGCAATTGAGGGTATTCCACTAAAATGTTAATGTGAGTAAGTGAATATAGAGTTCAGTGAGTTCATGAGTTGTCTGTGGTGTTGTTTTCCTGAGTTTTCCCCAGCAGTTTATGGTTGACGTAATTTTCCCATGATGTAAGCAGCTCGCTTCTGTGCTGTAATAATCGCCATAGGGCCCTGCTATAGGTCAGTGATTGGGGGTTTGCTCATTATGAAGAAGCACAACATCCTGTTACCAAAAATACATTTTTTTTCTATTTAAAAGCATGCTACCCTGACTGCTGAAAATAAGAGCTTCCCCTTCCGAGGTTCTTAGCCTCCGGATAGACTTCCTGTGACAGGGATTGTGCAAAAGTGTCACTCCGTGATTGCATACACGACAGCTCTAAGAAGAAGCAGAAATAGAGTTAGATTTGTTTTGCAATTCTTGCAAAGGGGAACACATTCTATGGGAAGCTTGAGCTTTCGTGCTGCAGCAAACCAAAGTAGTTTCTCTTCTTAAGTAATACAGAAATGTTCCCTTTCATAAAGACTTCTTAGAAACATATAGCGGATCATACCAACCTGCACTGCTGTCTCAGTGTTTGGTGTCTTTCTATACTGGGTAATTAACCCTTTGTTATTGTGAGTGTTAAACCTGCTCCTGGTGATCCCAGTGTCTGGAGCATGTTGTTTTGCTTTGACAAACTCCTAACTCTGGCCCATGTTGCTACTGCTGCCTATTTACTTTATCCCATCGAACTCCATGGAAGCCACTGAGAACTGATACAGCTCTTCTCTGTATATCCCCCATGTGTTCTTCTTGGCTATGCGACATTAAATAATTGGTAACTATTTCTTGTAAGCAGAAATCTCATGTTCTGCCTTTTTACATCCTTGGCTGCTTGCATAGCCGCTGTACTTTCAAAGCACATTCAAAGTGCATTATTTCCCTCAAATAATTCTGGACACTGTGGTTCATTAAGAGTTGCTGGGAATTGTAACTCTATGAGTGGTAAATTACAGTGCCTAGTATCCTTTGAGGGAAAGAATGTGCATATGTGATAAGGTGTGTACATAACCTTTACATAGGTAAAACATAAAGCTCAGTTAGTTCAAAATACCACAAAAATGTATCAAAATGCAATAATGCTGAAAACAATCTATTTGGAATGAGTAATCTAGAACTGACATAAAGTACAAAAATCCTTTTGTATCATATTCTGGGTGCTTTCAAGATTCCCATGGAAGTGACTTGTCTAAACTCTAACACAACAGCAAATAATTTTTTAAAAGGATGAAGGGATGGGATTTTAGGAAAGGCTTGGTCTGGAGTAGAAAAAGGAAAGATCACTCAACACAACCACCAACCCAGTAAACTCTTTGGAACAGAAGCCATCTGACACTGCTCCTAAGAGAAAGAGTGAGACAACTTTCACAGAGAAGAAAATTCACTGGAACAGTTCCTGATTATTTTCTTTAACATTCCTTCCACACTGTGATCAGAGGTCCCTGGTAAAGTCACTCCCTGATTGCAAACTACACAGCTGTCAGTCACAAGATGAAACCCACTCATCTCTCTCCCCTTCCCCCTAGGCTAGTGTTTTCTTTTCATGGAGAGCTTGACAGAGCTTCAGAAATTTATCAAACTTGGCCAAAACAAAAATTTAAAAACACCCCACTAAGGTAGGCCTGAAGCCTTGAGACCAGCCTGCTTCACCTTTGATGATTTTTGACCTGTCTTGTCATGTATTTGGAAACAGGCCAATTAGCTCTGAAGTGGGAACATTTTCCTTAGTGCACCTTCATTCCCTGTTCTTCCAGCAAATGTGAGATTGTTGTGACTTAGCCTATTTTTCCACCCTCAGATATGAGGAAACTTTCTTAACTACCAATCTTAAGCAATACCTCCCCACTCACCAGAACTGGGCTTCAAACTATTGCATGGGGAAGTATAGAAAATACTGTCTTTTTCTGTCACCTGCTGGGGAGAGTCTTTCACCACAGCAGCTGTTTCTTTAATTCAGGACCGAGATAACATTTGGGGTGTCTGTTAACACCTGTTTATAAGTAAAAGCAATCACTTTAAATAGCACATAGTTTAATTTCATCCATGAACTCATATTTGCTAAATGCGTTTGGAAGAAAAAACAGTTGCTTCTGAATGAAGGGGAAGCAATGTTTACATAAAGGGCTATGCTCTCTGCTTCTTAACTATGTTTGCTTTCTTTCTTAATAAATAGCCACCAGTAGCTGAAGCTTGTCCAGTTCAGCTGCATTCCTTTGAAATGAAGACATGACAAGTATAGGTGCTGGCTGTTGGAATTTCTGTTCCATTATCAGGCAAGAACACTTTGTCCCCTTTCTATTCACAACTGAACAGGGATAAGTGTATGCCCAAATATATTTTAGCTGTGGTCAGAGAGCCCGGTGGTGCTTGGTTCTTGCTGGGTGGCTAGCTCCAGTTTTGGCTTCTTTCCCAGGTCACTTTCTCATGGGCACCTTTTGTGTAATAAGGATTGCTCTCTTTTCCTGCCTTCCAGGCTTATTAAAAGACAAAGCAGCCTTCAATGCCAATGCTGAAATTTGCAACCCCAGGGGAGTTTGCTGGCCTGTTTTTACAAGCCATGAAACAAGGCACACTCCTCTTAGCATCCGAGGCACAGAAGGTAAACTTGACAGCAATCTTTTATTTTTTTAATTTGTTGACTTTCTATCCCACTCTTCCTCACAAATTAAAACAAACCAAAATATTCAAAAACAGTCAAAACATTCGGTAGGATTTTTTTTAAAAAAAACATCATCATTATATGTGCTGATTACCTTTGTTTTCCCCTTAAACTCCTCAGTTTAAAACATCAAATCCCTTGCATTCAAAGTCCATTAATTTCAGTGTGCCTCCTCTATGATTTAATTGGATATCACCCTACTAGATTTATTCTGGCGTAAGCTTTCATGGGCCCAAGCCTACTTCATCATCATGCCAAAGAGTGGTATCCACTAGCCTGCAAACAGAATAAATACCTCAAATAAGACGGGGTTTTGTGCTGTGCCACCTATGCTGTGATCCTGGTAACCCTATGTGTAGAAGCAAAACAGCATCAAGGTTAACATACACTGCATATATTGTTTGCCTGTGACTTGACCAAACTGCGGGAGGCGGTGGAAGACAGGAGTGCCTGGTGTGCTCTGGTCCGTGGGGTCATGAAGAGTCGGAAACGACTAAACGACTAAACAACAACAAATCACCCTGCAAAACAATGAAGCCTCCTTCATGTGTTACTCACACAATAATGGTCTCCACGTGTTGAAGGGGCAGTGATGGTGACACCACTGGCCCCGTCCCTCAACATACAGGTGATGAGCAACTGCACCAGGTTTAGACATCTACACACATAGACTTCCATTCAGCTGATCACACAGGGTCTTTGCTGAATGTGTGGACTCTGGGGATAGGACAAGGGAGCCGCATGGCATTGGTGTTGGACAGCACAGCCCTGCTACCTCTTCAACACGTACAGCCCCCTTCATATCAGTGACACGTGAAGGGGATTTGTATCTGCTTATATGGCAGTAGAAGGGAGCAAGAGGGTACACATCTGCCCACCAAGTAGCTTTCTCCCTACATGCTCCACTCCACTGTTGGACCCTTGGAAAGAAAGGCACTTTTCACATCTACTCTCACCCTCAGAAAGACACGTTGTGCCTTCTTGTCCTCTCTCAATATTTGTTTCCAGTGCTACCACTGTTTACAGGTGCTCTACTAAAACTCAGATCCTGGACATTTTCTGAGGCTTAACTTAGGCTGTGTTCACACTCCTGTTTACTGAGCACTCACTGCATTTCAGTGCTGGTTTTTAATCTGTGTTCACATGGCGTTATCCAAAATGTATATGTATCCTGTATTTTGTAGTAAGATACTGCTGTTTGATGCATCGTTTCTCAAACCAGCTTCATGCTGACTGGAGTCCTGAAACCGTTCTCTAACTAAGGTGTGAAAACATTGGCATAGGGTAAAGACATCCCCGGCCTTTCAAGGTTCGCCTGTGTGTACACATAGGGAAACATGTATGACACTGATGAAACTGTGCTGATGTGAACAGCTCAGGAGAAAAGAATTGTGAAAGTCACCAGGGTGGGGGACTTCAGTGCACTCTAAGTTGCTAATGTGAACGCAATCTTTATTACTGCATTGTCCTGTATAGTCTTGTATCCAGAACTGTGTTCAAATCCCTGCTTAGCCCACCACAGAGATGCAGTAATGGGTAAATCTGTTCCTGCTGATGTTCATTTATCATTCTGTTGTTAATTTGACAGCCAGTGTTTTGCAGTAGTTCTAGAGTTGTCCTGGGATCAGAAAGACTTGAATTCTAGTTCTTACTCAGCTATAAAGCTTACTGGGTGATCTTGGACAAGGGTGCTGATGTGCCCTACTCTACAGGACAGTTCTCTATTTGCAGCACTTTCAGAGAACAACCCTCTGTTTGAAGGAATCCAAGACTGTGCGGTCCAAGTCTGATGTAGAGACAAAGAACCCTAAGAAAGGAGAGCCCATCAACTATTAGCATTTAGACAGTAGACTGAGCAGCACATACGGTAGGTTACCTAGTGGCAGTTGTCTCCACCATAGGGAGATGTATTTCTATTTAAATTTTAGTAATCATTTCTAAATTTGCATCTCTACATATAAATTAGCATATGCAAATATTATGCAAAATCATATCTTCTTTTGCTTCCTTTTTTGGCCATACATTTCCTAATTTCTGGCAATGCATAAGTGTAAGTTAGCAATATGTTCTGCTGCCTTAGGCTGATGCTTGGTTTTACTATACCATTCAGACACCTCTTCATCCTTTCATTTATTTACACACACTCATAGTGATGCCCGGAGCAGCTTGTCTCATCCTGCAGCATGGCAGGGCTCACCATGGTCAGACTAATTTACTTTGCAGGCTAAAACAGGGTCAGCTCCAGATATGCTGCTGTAAGGTCTTTTTGAAGAACAGACATGCTAATAAAGTGATTTATTTTTTTTAAGTAGCCGCCTACTTTATCTCCTGCATCTTTCAATAAGCCACCTGATAACTGATGTTAACAGGTATGATTGCTTACTTGTTCAAACACAAATCTTCTACATAAACCTTTTGAGTTAGTATTAGCCACACCTAGACATACAGCTTGAGACAATGGACAAATCTTTTAACACTGACATTCCGTGTTTGTACAGGCAGCTCCTGCAGAGTTGTTCATTCTTTTTTAATCATAAAATCTGTCAGTGGATATTCACTTTTCCAACTTCTGGGACTTCCCCTTCAGTTTCTGTCAACTTTCCCCTCAATAATGTGAGGAATCTACATATAACTTGATGAAGAGTATGCATGGTCATAAATGTGAAGGTGCTGCAAAACACAAGTCTTCCAAGCTCCACAGACAATAGGTTGTTGTTGTTGTTGTTGACAATAGGTTGTTGTTGTTGTTGTTGTTGTTGTTCCTCTTCTTCTTCTTCTTCTTCTTCTTCTTCTTCTTCTTCTTCTTCTTCTCATCATCATCATCTTCTTCTTCTTGTCATCAACTCCAGGCTGAACGCAAAATCATAAATGAAATACAACCAATACAATTATAAATAATTGTAAGGAAAAACAAAGCAAGTACAGGATCTGAAGTTACCATTTGTCACAGCCTCCATATATGTCTGACATGTCTAACCCTGTTCCAATAAATTAAACTCTAAACTACATTAATATTAACATCATGTATTTTTAGCTGGTTGGATAGTTTATTCCTTTCAATTTTGTTGTATTTCTGTTCTATTGATGTATGTTATTCTAATGTTGCATTATGGAATTTCAGTCCTTATGGTTATTGCCTTGAAATCCAGTTTTGGATGATGGTGTGATATATACATTTTTAGAGCCACAAACAAACAAAATTAACACAAGCATTGTTTGGAATAAAAGAGTCTTCAGAGGTATTTTCCTGGAGCTTATCAGGTCTCACAGAACAAGTTGTCTCTTGTTGGACTAAATCAGTGTTTCATACATTGGGCATGTTGTTGTTGTTATTAAATTTCTCTTTCCCCTGGCATTTTATTTACAGTCTGAATCAAGTGCTACCTTTGAAGCTAATTTTATTATAGCACAAAAGTACTAAATTACAGCATAAAACATATCCTAATGTGAAACACATTGAATGATTCTCCTGCCACCTAACATTAAATTTTAACTTTAGGTAAGTGTGTATAGGATTGCATCCAGTTTCAAGGAAATGGCCACAATCCAAGAAAAATCAAAATCAATGAGATTAAGGATGTCCATTTTTGTGCTGGAGCTTCGGCACTGTATTAAGCATCAACATAAAGCATCAACATAAAAAAGCTTGTATTTTTATTTGTCCAGATAATGAAACTACTCTATCTTTAACATCTTAGAGCACCACCACCAGGTGGAAGAAGGTATTATATGTGTGTTACTAAAACATGCTAAAATATTAAAATATTTTGTTTAAAATACAGTATCAGGCAATATTTTGCTTAATTGGGAGCTACAAATAAAAGTCCTTGACATACTATCATGAATCACAACTTTGTGATTTTGAATACAGGAAAGTAAATAATCTAGAAACCTTCAATCTTTTAGGAGAGTTAAATCATAATATAACCATGTCCTGGCTTGAAAGATTTGTTTGCATCTTCATTTCACTTGGTTTATTATTAACTCAAAATCTGCAGCCACAGAAAATATTCTCTAGGTACAAACTAGAGAAGGTTGAAATGAATGTGAATGGGACTTGAATGCTTAACTGTGGGCATTTCAACAGAATTCAGGCATGTTTTTCTGGATGTACCCTCAGTCATTAAATCTAAGGTTAATTTTAATGCTCCCCTAAATACTTCTTTGCAAAGTGTATTAATTTACAAAGGTTTGGTTTCTGCTTAAATTGAATAGGAGATTAGCATCTTATGTTACATGATGTGCCCAGCTGCTAAAATGTAATTCATACCAAATAAAGCAGTTTGTGGCCAAGTGCCTTACATATTTTATCTTACAAATCTTTTGTATTTTCAAACTTTAAATTTCATCTTAAATTTTACAGATTATCACCTGGGTGTTAAAATCTGTAGAATGGTTTGTGCTAGTATAGCTGCAGAAGCAACTCGTGTGAGGCAAATGTATTAAATCTGTTTTGCTATGGTGCCTGTTATTTGCAATCTGGTTATGGAAAGTTACTGCTATCAACGAGATGTACAAGTTTGTGCTGCTCCTTAAGTGAAATACTAGCTGGACTTTTGAGCACTGCCTCCGCTCTGCTCCCTTCTGCATACTGTGGAACTGCATTATGTTGTGATGCTGTGCCACATCTGGAAATGGTGGCTCATGCTAGCTCAGTGGCAGTGACTAATTTTGGTATATTAGTACAAATGTGGAGAGAAATCAGGGGGAAAAAATAATTCTTATTGTTTGGCTAATTGAGGTAATTTATAGGAGGCAGATCTACGGTATGTAAATATTTTTATTCTAATCTAGCCCAGACTGCAAGATATTTACAACTTGTAGATACTTAAGATGGAATAGAATCCAATCACTTGGCAGTGTAGGGAGGCCAAACTGAATAAAATACTGCACACATTAAAGCAACTACAATATTTGGCTACCATTCTGTTGCACCTCTCCTTTTTAGCTTCTGGAAGAAGCAGCTTGTACAGTCACAGGTGGCTAGAGCCTCCATTTCCTTATTCATCACCTTGGTCTAGAAATGCGAGTTCACCAGGTTCTGCCAGCAGGAAAAGGGTCCCCAGTGCCATCATCATTACCTTCAGTGACAGCAGCAGCTGACATATTCCACTAAAGGTTCCTGGTGAACTTGTGGAAGTAGAAACCATCCCCTGTCTCCCCCCCCCCCCCCCGCGCGCCTTTGTTCACTGGCATTTTATTTGTCCTGCTTATCTTGTTCTGTTTATAGCACTACACTACAATTCTCCGTGTAGTTAAGTAACAATTTGCACACATTGCATATATTACAAAGCAGCTAGTAGTGTTCTGTTCAATGCAACTGCTACCCAGCATGCTGTTTTGGACATTGTTCCTCAGATTCTTTCAGAATGTCCCTATTGGCTGGGATTCAATCACATACTGCCAGGTTCAGGTTGCACAATTAAAGTTTATTTAGCATTCTTGTGCATTGTTTATCCTGGTCCAAACCCATAAATTGATTGCATGAAGGGTCTGTGCCCACCTGAGGAATAATAATAATAATAATAATAATAATTATTATTATTATTATTATTACAGCTACAAGACACTCTCAACACACTCTGCCCGTGAGTGCTTTGAGCATCCATAAATGACCAAGTTCAAAGGCGGCAACCCTACGGGAAGGACGGTTACCAACCTGTGCAACTGCTTGCCAAGTTGATGCTGTAACAATTAGAAGGCAACGGAGCCTTCTGAGAGTTGTTGGGGACGGGAGCCAAAAGGGGTGTGTGAATCTGAGCAAAGCACTATGAAGCGTGTGGGCAAATGGGAAAATAAAAAAGTGCTACGGAGAGTCGGAGGCTGCGCCCTGGCGGTTCTTGTAAAAAGAAAACATTTTCTGAAGATGCAAGGTGGCAGCTTCGTTTCGTGTTCCCATGAAGAAACGGACTCCAAAATGTATTCTAAAGTGAAGTCTTATGCTCCCTGGCTCTTCACAGCAGTGCATCATTTGCCCTTTCCCTCTTTTAGCGCCTTGATTTTATAATCCTAGAAACTTGGGTGGTCATCCGTGCGCCCGCGCGGGCGGTTTCACGTTGCCTTTTAAGTCCACCTGGAGCTCCTCAAGAGAGTTGGCTGCAGGGTTAGGGGACGGCGAAGGAGCGCCAGCTGCCTTGGGCACGGCCAAATAAAAAAAAGAAAAAGAGGGTCGGGGAGTTAAAACAAGGCGGCGCTTGCCCTCAGGGCGCCGGGCTGCGGGAGGGCGGGTGGTGAGGCGACGGCGGGGAAGGTAAGAAGGTGGGTGGCTGACTCGTCGTCGCTAAGAGCGAGCAATCCGCGCCCTGCTTCGTCGCGGCCCTGCCTTCGCGAGCCTGGCTTCCCGGGGCTGGCAGAGCAGGACGGAGGAGCCGCCCAGCGCGGCTGCTGCCCTAGAGGGGAAAAGGCGGAGGCGGGAAGGAGAGCAGCATGGCGTGCTACAGCGGGGAATACGTGGTAAGGGGGCCACCACTCGCAGCCGGCAGGGCGCTCAGCCTGAGGGGAGTCGGGGGGCGGGAAGGCGGCGGCGGTGCTGAACAACCTCAGTGGCGGGAAGTCTCCTGAGGGGAGAAAAAGGCGGTTTCGGCTGCCGCTGCTCCTCCTCTTGGCTGTTTCCACAGGCGACCTCCGCCTGCTCCGAAAGGCCCCCGACGAGGCGGTCGAGATACCCCGCCAAAACTTTCCACTTGAAATTCACTTTTCTTCCTCATGACTCCCATGGCGGCGCGTTTCTCATGGGCTCTGCCGCCTCCTAGGCCGACAGGTGCATTGCTTTTATCTCTCCCGGAGTGAAGAGGCCTCCTTCCACGCTTATCTTTTTGTCACCACAAACGGCACATATTAAGGGGCCGCCACAGGAAATAAAGCGCGAGGGGGTAAAGGTTCAGAGCATTTCTGATCTGGGCAAACTTCTGTGACGGTTCTCCCTCAAGAACGGTTCCACAATACAGTAGTGTTCCTGTCTGGAATCTGGCAGTGCAAAAAAATGGCAAATCTGCCCTGAAAGCATTCTCTAATGAAAGGAAGTAAATCAAAATAAATAAATGTCACGTAGCTGCTGGCTGTATTTTTTTTATACTGTGCCAGCAAAATCAGCCCTAGTTTTATCTGTCCCAGTGCAAGCTATCTTTGGAGTGTTTTGTTTTGTTTTTTTGTTCGGCATCATATATTCGGGAAACATGGGGGAAGATAGATGCCGCCTGCAAATGATGTTGATGCAGGTAGCGAAGTTTTCATGACATGTAATCAGATCATAGTGTAAACACACCCATCTGAGAAATACTACACACCTCTGTGCAGTCATGGGTTTTCATACTAAAGTGAATGTAAATGTGTTTGTATTTGCCTAGAATGGAAAAATAAAGTTCATTAAACTGTACTGTGAGATAAAGTTTCAGAGAAACATAATATCCATACAGTAGTTTACATTGTTGAGTATTGCCCAGTGAACAGGAGCTCAGAACCAGAGTGTGGAAATAGATGTTGTGCCAACACAAGTTCAGTTTCTCATTTAGGTATGTCTATACAGTAAACACATGACCGGAAGCTGTACGCCGGCTCCCTTGGCTAATAAAGTGAGATGAGCGCTTCAACCCCAGAGTTGGCCACGACTGCACCTAATGGTCAGGGGTCCCTTTACCTTTACCTTTATACAGTATACAAGAGTGAGAAAACTAAAAGAGAAAATTTGTGCTGCCATTACTCCTGTCAGGCCTTGTGACCTGTAATATTTCCCCACATCTTCAGAGAGGTAGGATACTTCCATGGATTGAAGGCAGGCACTGGATGAATTGTGAGAAATGGATTTGTGAAGTGAATGGCCCTTATAGACACATCTTTTGTCTCTGGGTATTTATACCAGCTAACTACTACACCTATCAGAATTTTCCCAAGTATTTCATTACTTAGAGACAATGCATGCTTTTAATAGAGTGGTGATTGGCACATTATGCAGAGACTAAATTAAAGTCAGTGGCAGAGATTACCACACAAGAAGACATGTTGGCTACATAAACTTCTCTGTGCTCTGCCTCCGCAGTTGGTGGAATTCCAGTTGCTAGAAACTACAGGATGGGAGAGTACTCTTGTGTTTGAATCCAGATTGCCGGTTTCCCATGGGCATTTGGCTGGCCACTGTGAGAACAGGATGCTGGACTAGTTGGGCCTTTGGACTGATCCAGCAGGCTCTTCTTATGTTCTCTAATTTTTAATGCAGCATAATCACATCTAAATATGCATTGTGTGGTTTCACTAAATGCGCGGAAGGTGGAGAGCTTAAAAGCTCTTTTTGTGCAGGGCTTTTCCAGCATGGAATGCTCTCACAAGATCTCACTTAAAAGCTCTCTGCCTTACTTGGGCAATGCCAGCTTGGCATATGGCTCCAAAAAGGTAAGAACACTCACACAGGGGCCATTTTCCAAAGGGGTGGGTCAGATATATACATTTTTGCATATATGTGCCATCCCCGGAACATGACCCCCATGCAAGACACAGTCATACTGTATATCCATTATATTATTGCATCATTATATATATTTAAAATTCCAGGTTTCTGAAGATGGGTTACCTGAACCAAGAAAGTGGAGACCGTTGATGTATAGGAAATGCACAGACCCCATTTGGTTGATGATATTCTTTCTCTTTTGGTCAGGTTTGGTAAGTACCATAGTATTCCTGACGAAATGGGTGGTATCCAATGAAACAGTTCTGCTAACACAACTTTTGGCTACACAATGGAACTTACCCTCCCTCTCCCTCAGTAACTTGAATATGCAAGCAAAGGCACAACAAAGATGGGTTAGCTGCATATTCCGGCATTGCAGGGTGTTGGACTAGATGATCCTTAGGGCCCCTTCCAACTACAATTCTATGATTCTGATTCTATGAAAGAAAAAGACCTATCCAAACAACTTGTTTTTCTGTTGTGAGGAGGCAGGGAGAGGGTTGTTGACAGACAATGGGAAACCAATCAGGTAGTATCCTGGGCTTTTCAGTTTTTACACATATGCATAGATATTAAGTGTTGAGCTCATGGGAATAAGTGCTAAGATGTGTCCCAGGGAACCACTGTTATTATTTATGCAAAGCTCAGGCTGAGTTCTGTGTGAGCTAACCTCCTTGCTGTTGTGGAAAGAAGGAGTTCTTGGCAGATAACAGCAACTTATGGAGAAAAGAGGCCTGCTTTGGATTCCATAACAGTGTGACAGATTTCATATGTATTCTCATAGATGTTTATAACTGGCTACGCTATAACAGCTGGAGCTGCAGAAAGACTTGTGTTTGGATACGACAGCTATGGAAACATATGTGGTCGGAAGAACACTCCTGTGGTTGGTGCACCATTGTCGGGACAAGATATGACGGATAAAAAGTGAGCATGTTCTTATTTCAAAAGGCTGCAGCGTTATCAAAAGCTATAGCAAATAAAATCAGGCCTCTGGCTGATTAACATTCTATTTCCTTTTAAATGTGTTTGTTTTCATTCTTGTTTTTTGTTATGTATTTTGTGTTCTTGTTTCGTATTTTTATGTTGGGATCTTATACCTTGGATTAAGGGCAGTATAAAAACTGAATAAATAGTAGTAATAATAATGATAATAGTAAAATGTAATCAGTCAGGAATACAGTACATAAACGATGCCTAAAGTAATAATTGTAAATGCCAATATATTGACTTCAATAAGGTTGAGATGTCCTATATATTTTAGCTGTTTACAAATTTATTAATTATTTACATCCTGCTTTTCGCCATGTAGGTCTCAGAGTGGCTTACAACAATAAAAGATGCAATACTGGTATATGACATTTAAAATAAAAATGAAACCTCAGAAATGTAGAACCTCAATAATTTTAAAATCTCAAATTATATTTTAAAAAAAGGATTCCTCGCTCCCAAATCACTGAAATCCCCTAGGACAAATATTGGGAACCTGAAGCCTAGAGACTGAACGTGGCCTTCCTGGTACTTGTGTCTTGGCCTTTGGCCTCTCTAAGTAAGACATGCCCTTATTCAAGCCACATCCACCCTCAGCAGGACACAACTCTCATCCACACTGCTCCAAAGTTACCAGAGTGCTTTTGTCTTGTTGAAATATGTCATTGAACTATGATAACACCTATTGCTTGCCTGGATGGAGGGATGTTTGTGGCTTTTGTGTGGCTGTGCCCACAGTTGCCTCTGGCCATACCCATCGCTCTCAGATGAGAGAGAACATGTTCCTTGGGTGTTAAAAGGCTGTTCTAGGGTGTAAATATTACTCCCTACTGGATCAGCAGTAGACTTGACCTTATATTTTTACTGCAATAAAACTGTATTGTGTTCAGGGAAAAAATATTTATTTATATTTCGTAAAATTTATATGCTGTTTGATTGTTTTAAAACCCCCTCAAATAGTTCACAAAAAAACATGACTTTTATGTGCTTGTAAATTTAAAAATTGTTTTGTATAGGTGTCAGGACTGCCGCTAGGTCCCAGCTCACAGAGGACCAACGCCCAGTGGATATTATATACAAAAGTCTTTATTGAAGTTTAGTTTCCATTTCCAAGCTCTGGGCGCGCAGGCCCATGTCTTAACGCTAGACCGGCTAAGTCCCCTCTGACTCACTGCTCCACCCACACCAGTTTAAGATTCTAGCCCGGCTCCACCTCTTGCGCTGCTCTTTCCTGCGTTGGGTCCTTCTGCCCTCTGGGGTTCCCTCCTTCCTGGACTCCTCTGACGCGGAGCCTCCTGAGTCTTGCCCCTCCCTCCGGCGGGCTTTAGGACCTGGCTCCCTTCCCGGGCTCCCCGCTGTGCCGCGCTCCTGTACATTTGAACTTGGCGCGCGCGCCCAGCCGGTGACTTTCCTTCTGACCGTTTCCCCGCTTCCTGATGTGGGTGTTGCCAAACCTGACTCCTCTCCTCCCTCTGGTGGTGAGGACACTGGTCCCGACTCCTGGGACTCCCCCTCCCCACTGCGCTCTGGTGGAGACGCTGGCCCTGATCTCCAGCTGCTGTTCAGGGACTCCCCGCTGGCCCCTCCCTCTTGAGGTTTCTCCCTTGGAATCTCCCTTGCTCTGGCCACCGGCGCTCCCTTCTGTGAGTCCTCCGATTCGCTAGAGAGGCTTGTGGAATAAGGCCTCGCTAGAGAGGCCACTGTCACTGCCTGCGCCCCCCTCGTACTCCTCCTCCTCACTCTCCATTTGCTCCCCCTCCTGTGTCTCTCCTTCTGAACCCCTGACATCCATCCCCCCCTCGAAGCCCCCCCTTCCCCCCTCCCCCTCTTCCGGTGCGGGTTCCGGGTGCTCCATTGTTGTAGGGGTGAGTCCAGGATACAGCTCGTCCCCTGAGGCTTGCAACCATCGAGATAAGTCCGGGAAGTCCCCCATGGGCTCGTCGACGACGACCTCCTCCGCTTCCATCTCCTGCGCGGTGTGCTCGAAATCTGAGCTCGACCCCAAATCACCCAAGAGCCCTCCTCCCCCTGTTGCTTGATGGGGGTCCACCTCCCAGGGCCCCTTCGGCATGTCTCTGCGCCAGCCCACTTCGGGTTGGTCCTCCCACCAATAAGATCCCCCCGTGCCAAAACCTGAAAGCGATCCCTCCGGGGAGCTGCCTCCCGGAGCCGAGTCCTCAGCTGACGAGAAACCCCGGAAAGTGCTGGCCGAGAGTGTGGGTGTGAACAAACAATCCTCGAAAAAGCCCGCCGGCATAGGCTTGTGCGGGAAAAGTGTGTGGAATTCTTCCTTGAGCAACTGCTCTTCCACTGCGTAATCCGGCACCCACCTGTTGGCGCTGGCCGGGGTGTCCTCTGTGGCGAGAAGATATTCAATCCCGTCCTCCCCCCACCTTGAGTCTAAAATCTCAGTGGCTTCATTAAGTGGCTCCCCTTTCGGCGACTCCCCTTTTTTGGGCGCTTCCCTGAGCGGGTCTGGCGCCTTCCCCGGTGCTTGAAACCTGTGGGGCTCTCTGTAGGGCGTGAGCACTGATCTATGAAAGACCGGGTGCATTCTGGAACCCTCCGGGAGTGTCAACCGGAAGGCCACTGGGTTGATCTGCGCCTCTACTTGGTAAGGCCCTAGCTGCTTGTGCCCTAGTTTCTTCTTGGCTAACGATCTGGCTGGAACTGCTTGTGCTGCCAACCAGACCCAGTCTCCCACCTGAATGTCCTCCCCAACCCTCCTGTGTCGATCTGCCTGCACTTTGTAAGCCTGTTTTGCCAACTCTAACTGCCTCCTGAGCTGCTCGTGGATCTCCTGCAACTCCGCTGCCACGTCCTCTGCTCCCTGTGGCTCCCCCTCCCGCACTGTGTCCAGACCCGGGAAGGTTCTGGGATGCCTCCCGTAGTTGGCGAAAAATGGTGTCACCCCCGTGGACCCGTGCTTCGTGTTGTTGTAGGCAAACTCGGCCAACGGTAGATAGTCCACCCAGGTCGATGGCTGCTGGTTCGCGTAGCATCTCAGGTACTGCTGCATGATGGCGTTGACCCTTTCCGCCTGCCCGTTAGTTTGCGGGTGTCTCGCCGACGCCAGGCTGACCTTGACGTTCAGGAATCCCATCAGCTTTTGCCAGAAGTTGGAGATGAACTGGCGCCCCCGGTCGGACAAAATAGACCGTGGTAGGCCGTGCACCTTGAACACGTGGTCTATGAACATCTTAGCGGTCTGCTCGGCCGTGGCCACCTTCGCGCACGGAATGAAGTGGGCCATCTTGGTGAACAGGTCCACTACCACGAGCACTGCCGTCTTGCCCCTTGAGCTGGGTAGATCTGTGACAAAGTCCAGGGCCACCCTCTCCCACGGTACGAACGGTGTCTGTAGCGGTTCCAACAGGCCCGCCGGCGGCTGGTGCACAGGCTTAGCCCTTTGGCAGGTGTCGCACCTATTGACATAGTCCGCGACATCCCCCCGCATCTTAGGCCACCAAAAGTCTCTGGCTACTAAGTCCACCGTCTTCTCCTTGCCGAAGTGCCCCGCGCTGGGCGCGTCGTGCAGCTGTTGCAGGACCTTCGCGCGGAGGCTGTCTCCTGGTACGTAGAGGACTCCCTTGCGTAGGAGCAGACCGTCGCGCACTTGGAATTCGTCGCCCCTCGCCTTGCCACTGCACACCTCCTCCATCTTGGCTCGGGCGAACGAGTCCGTTTGCAGCGCGCGGCGCACCGCGTCCAGGTCCACCGTGGCTGACGCGCATGCCCACGCCTGTGGTGTGAAAATGTGCTTGGCCGCCGCCGGTGCCTCTGCCTCCAGATACTGCGGTTTTCTGGACAGCGCGTCCGCCAAGACGTTGCTGTTTCCTGGGATGTACTCAATTCTGAAGTCGAAATCTGCAAAGAACTCCGCCCAGCGGATGTGTCGCTGGTTCAGGAACCTCGCCGTGCGCCAGTACTCCAAGTTCTTATGGTCTGTGCGGACCTGCACCGTGTGCTTGGCTCCGACGAGGAAGTGCCGCCACGCCTTGAAGGCTGCATGTATGGCCAGCAACTCCCTGTCCCAAATGGTGTAGTTCTGCTCCGCTTTGCTGAGTTTTCTGGAGTAGAAAGCGCACGGCCTCCAGTCCCCCTGGTGGTCTTGCTGCAACAGAACGGCTCCCACGGCCCTGTCTGAGGCGTCCGTCTCCACTCTCATGGGCCTGCTGGGATTTACGTGCAGTAGGTTCTCCTCGGAAGCGAAGAGCTGCTTGAGCTTCTGAAAGGACTGCTCTGCCTGCTCCGTCCAGATGAACCTCTTCTTCTTGGAACTGAGGGTGTCGGTGATGGCCGCTGTCTGCATGGCGAAACCCTTGATGAACTTGCGATAAAAGTTGGCAAAACCGACAAACCTCTGTACTTCCTTCCTATTGCGTGGGCTCTTCCAGTCCAGTACTGCACGTACCTTGGCACCGTCCATAGCCAGTCCCTTGTCGGACAGTTTGTAGCCCAAGAAATCCACCTCCGTCTTGTCGAACTGGCACTTCTCCAGCTTGGCGTACAGCCTGTGCTCCCGCAGCCTCTGCAGAACTTCCCTAACATCTCTCTCGTGAGCCTCCGGCGATTCCGAGAAGATTAGGATGTCATCCAGGAAGCAGACGCACTTCTTGTAGAGGAGACCCGCCAAGACATGATGCATGAAGGCTTGAAAGCAGTGGGAACCATTTTTTAATCCAAAAGGCATAACTCTGTATTCATAAGTGCCCAGCGGCGTAAACATGGTTGTTTTCCACTCGTCGCCTTCCCGTACGCGAATGAGATTGTACGCTCCGCGCAGATCCAACTTGGTAAAGATGCGACCCTTCCTCACCGTCGCCAGCAGGTCATCGATCTTGGGCATAGGGAAGGCTGAGGGCTTGGTCTTGAGGTTCAAGAAGCGGAAATCAACGACCAGCCTCTTCTGGGGCGTATCCCTCTTCTTTACAAAGAACACGGGACTGCCTCCTGCCGCCTTGGACTCCCGGATGAATCCCCGCTTCAGGTTGTGATCTATGAACTCCCTGAGCTCTTGCAATTCATCCTCAGACATGGAGTACAGTTTCCCCGTCGGGAGCGTCGCCCCGGGCAGGAGGTCGATCTTGCAGTCGTAGGGTCTGTGGGGAGGCAGCTTATCCGCCTCTTTCTCGCAGAAGACCTCCAAAAACTCCTTGTATTTGTTAGGCACCGCTTGCAACATGCCCAAGTTCAGCTGTGGTCCATCCTCGTGCCCCTCATCTTCCAAGTCCGCCAGGATGCAGTGTTCTGCGCAGTAAGAGGAGCCGAAGGTCAGTTACCAAGCTAATGCCGGGCTGTGCCTATCCAGCCAACTCATTCCCAACACTATGGGCGTGTCTGACAGGCGGGTGACGTTGAAGCTGATGACGTCACGGTGGTTTCCAATGCGCATCACCATTGGCGGCGTCTGCTGTAGCACTTGCCCTCCCAGTAGCTCCCTGCCGTCCACTGTGACGACTTTCAGAGGTACCGCCGCTGGCAGAAGGGCTATGCCATGTTGCTGTATGAACTGCATGTCTATAAAATCTGCATTGCTCCCCGAGTCGATGGTGATGGGAATTTCCACAAGTAGCCCATTGGGGAGCTGAAGGGATGCGGTGAGCTGCACTACTGGTTTGGGTGGGAGGGGGTCGGTGGGCTGTAAGATCCCTGGGGATTGCTTCACTGACTTGTCTGGCTGGTCCCCAGAGACGCCATCTCCAGCCAGACAGTGGAGTTTTCCTGCTGCGACTCCCTCTGCTGAATTGCGTCTGTTACTGTCGCTGCGGCTGCAGTATGCTTGTGAAACCGCTGGGGACACTCTTTTGCCATATGCTGAGCATTGTCGCAGATGTAGCACTTCCTGGTTCCTCTAGGAGGCTTCATCTTGACTGCTCCCGGAGTTAGGGCTCCGACTGTGGAGTGAGCCTTAGCACCACCTATCTCCATCGGCTCCTCTCCCCCTCCCAGCGGAGGCATGGATCGAGCGCGCGCCGCCTCCTTGGGGAAGGGAGGCAGTCCTCTCGCTGGCGTGCGTCCCAAATGCCCTTCCTCCTTGCCCCAAGGGCGTCCTTCCAACCGAACCCCAATGGAGAGTGCCCGTTCCACCACGTCCTTGGTGGTTTGGGGTCTTCCCCCCCTTGCGATCTCGTCTTTCACAGCTCCGCTCAACCCCTCCCAGAACAGGTCTCTGACGGCAGGCGATTCTTTCTCCCAGGCTAGTACATTCACCAATCCGAAAAAACGTGAATGATATTGCCTCACAGTGGCTTTACCTTGTCTTAGTCCGTGAATCTCCCTCCTAGCGATATCCACATCAATCTCAGATAAAAAACACGCATCCATCACTTTAATGAAGGCAGCCGCATTTTGGAGGGCTGGATCCTTGTCTCTCCATAGATTGCGCAGCCACGATTTTGCCTCCCCCCGTAAATGCGAAATAATAAATCCCACTCTCTCTTCCTCATTTTTAAAGTCTTTGTCAAGCAGCTGCAATGCATAAATTACATCTGCTCTGAAGTTAGGATACTCCTGCAGGTCCCCATTGAAGTGAGATACCAGGCTCCCTCCTCTGTTTCCCAGCCCAATCCCTTCTGGTCTGGTGGCCGGTAGCCTCTGTGTACTTAGCACTTCTAACCTGGTTCGCAGATCCTGGCAGGCAGCAGCTGCTTCCTGTTCTTTCTTTCTGGAAGCCGCAATTTCTGCAGTCAACTGCGTCACTGCGTTTTGCAAACTCGCTATCCTCTCTTCGGTAGTCATTTCCCTGTTTTTCGTGAGCTCGCGAAGCACCAATCTTCACCCCTCGCTGCTTTCCCGCACTCCACGAGGTTGCAAAATTGGTGAAAAAAGGAGAGGGGACTTACTGTCAGGACTGCCGCTAGGTCCCAGCTCACAGAGGACCAACGCCCAGTGGATATTATATACAAAAGTCTTTATTGAAGTTTAGTTTCCATTTCCAAGCTCTGGGCGCGCAGGCCCACGTCTTAACGCTAGACCGGCTAAGTCCCCTCTGACTCACTGCTCCACCCACACCAGTTTAAGATTCTAGCCCGGCTCCACCTCTTGCGCTGCTCTTTCCTGCGTTGGGTCCTTCTGCCCTCTGGGGTTCCCTCCTTCCTGGACTCCTCTGACGCGGAGCCTCCTGAGTCTTGCCCCTCCCTCCGGCGGGCTTTAGGACCTGGCTCCCTTCCCGGGCTCCCCGCTGTGCCGCACTCCTGTACATTTGAACTTGGCGCGCGCGCCCAGCCGGTGACTTTCCTTCTGACCGTTTCCCCGCTTCCTGATGTGGGTGTTGCCAAACCTGACTCCTCTCCTCCCTCTGGTGGTGAGGACACTGGTCCCGACTCCTGGGACTCCCCCTCCCCACTGCGCTCTGGTGGAGACGCTGGCCCTGATCTCCAGCTGCTGTTCAGGGACTCCCCGCTGGCCCCTCCCTCTTGAGGTTTCTCCCTTGGAATCTCCCTTGCTCTGGCCACCGGCGCTCCCTTCTGTGAGTCCTCCGATTCGCTAGAGAGGCTTGTGGAATAACTCTGGCCACTGTCACTGCCTGCGCCCCCCTCGTACTCCTCCTCCTCACTCTCCATTTGCTCCCCCTCCTGTGTCTCTCCTTCTGAACCCCTGACAATAGGAAAAACAGGTTGTTGGAGAGGCAAGGTGAAAATTTAGTTGTTTGTTAATGCGAAGTTTTCTTGTTCTCTCCTAGATTTGTTTTCTTTTTGAATTCATGTGATTTGGAAATAAAAAATCTCAAAATTAATTCAACTGCATTGTGTGTATCGAGTTGTCCGCAGGAGCAGCTTTCTTCCTTGGAAGAAATTCAATTTTTTGCAAAGAATAACGGTATGTGGTAAAGTTCTTTATAGTCTTTCTTTCTTTTGTAATAACCTAATCAGTTAAAAAATTAAAATTGACTTGACTTGACATGACATACATATGAAAGGGACAATATTAAATAAACATGTGGTTGAAATGCATGTTTGCCATCAGCTTGATTATAGTTGTGTAGTTATGTTTTAAAGTTGCAATCATATACATGCTTACATAGGAGAAAGTCCTATTTAACTGAATGGGGTTTATTTTAAAGTAGATATGTGTAGAATTGCACTGTTAATTTGTTCAATCACTTAAACTAGTGCACACTTATTTTTTGCTCCCCTTTCCCAATGTATATACCACTGGAAAAAAGAGCATTCCACTTCTATATAAATGCTAAAAACAATAATACACTACAGATTCAAAAAGGCAAACACACATTTAAAATAACATAAAAAGTACAATGGCCAAGCTCCAAGAAGCTACTTTAGACGCACCAAAGGCTTAAGGTTGTCAAATGGAATTTTCTTACTCATTTCCCTGGAACGACAACCCCCTATATGCAATTGCACTGTCTGCTTTCAAAACTCCTCTCAGTTTCAAAAGCAATTTGGAGAAGAAACATGTGCAAAGGTCTGTTTGGCATGCAGAACTACATGCTTAGGTTTTGGGGGTCTTTTTTGTATTTTGTCACACCATCATCATCATTATTATTATTATTATTACCTACCCTTTACCATAAGGTCTCAAGACTAGTCACAGCAATTAAAAAAGGTGCATTAAAAACATTTAAAAACAAATTACAGTGACAAGAATAGGGTAGGTCTTAAAAATATATATATCAACTGCCAAAGGCCAAGGGAAAGAGGTGAATCTTTAGCATTTGATGAAAACAATGCAATAAAGATGTTGGACACACCTCTTTGGGGAGGAAATTCCACAGTGTAGAGCTGCCACAGAGAATGCTCTCTCCCAGGCCACCCCCTCATCACACTTATGAGGGTGGTGGAACTATCAGGAAGGCCCCTGAACCTGGCTGAAGGGTTGTTTTTTTAATTGCATCGTTATTCTGTTAACTAGAAATACCAGGAATTTGAATGGGGAACCTTCTGCATGCAAAGCATTTGCTCCAGCACTGAACTATAGTCTGCCCTTTATCTCTAATGCACCCCTCTCCAAATGTCCTTTGGTTGTGCTGTGGTTATTTCTCCTTTGTCCTCTTTAAAGGGCAGCAATTGGCTGTTTGTTTGTACTACTTTATCCCATTTATATGACTTGTATCTTTGTGCCTATGATATTCCCCAGCCCCGACAGTATTTCACTGAATAAATGTTGAATAATAGCAGTTGTTGTAATAGTAATAGCACCAACAGCAGTGGAAACCTTCAGTTTTTAGATAATATTCCTCCCATGTTTTGTATGTACCTTAAGAACTATATAATGACATTTATTTACAGACTTATATAAACAGTTTAAAAATACTCCCAGGGCTGCTAACAAAAAAATAGTTAACCAGATACAAAATACAATACAGTGGTACCTTGGGTTACAGACACTTCAGGTTACAGACTCCGCTAACTCAGAAATAGTACCTCGGGTTAAGAACTTTGCTTCAGAATGAGAACAGAAATCACATGGTGGTGGTGTGGTGGCAGCGGGAGGTCCCATTAGCTAAAGTGGTACCTCAGGTTAAGAACAGTTTCAGAACGAATTAAGTTCTTAACCACTGTACATAAACATTAAACAGAAAAACAGTCAAAGCAGCAGAAGCGTTAAAGTAAAAGGTAAAGGTACCCCTGCCCGTACGGGCCAGTCTTGACAGACTCTGGGGTTGTGCGCCCATCTCACTCAAGAGGCCAGGGGCCAGCGCTGTCCGGAGACACTTCCGGGTCACGTGGCCAGCGTGACATCGCTGCTCTGGCGAGCCAGAGCCGCACACGGAAACGCCGTTTACCTTCCCGCTGGTAAGCGGTCCCTATTTATCTACTTGCACCCGGAGGTGCTTTCGAACTGCTAGGTTGGCAGGCGCTGGGACCGAGCAGCGGGAGCGCACCCCGCCGCAGGGATTCGAACCGCCGACCTTTCGATCGGCAAGTCCTAGGCGCTGAGCTAAAACTACTGAGATAATATGCTTGAAAGCCTGGGCAAGTACAAAGGACTTCACCTCGTGCTGAAAGTACATCAAGTTTCTTGTCAGGTGATGGGCAGAATGCACCACCTCTATGAGGAAAGCTCTTCACTTTGAGGGTGCCACAACTGAAAAGGCCCCCTCTTTAGCCATTGCACCCCTAACTTTGAAAGGTAGAGGGATTTGAAGGAGAGACTTTGAAGATGCTACTATCTTTTAGGGAGGTCATTGTGTGATTGGAGTAGGTGGTTCTTTAAACACCTGAGTCCCAGGCTACTTAGGAATTTAAAGATAAGCACCAGCACTTTGAATTTTGCCCAGAAATTGACCAACATCCAGTGTAGTTGGCTAAATTGAGATCAGTATGCCTGATTAGTTTATATTAAAGCAAATACAAAGAAAGAAGGGGTACAAAACCATTTTCAATATTTTCCCTTCCGCATTTTTTCTACTCCCCTACATTGGTTCAAATTGTCAGGAAGCCTGATTTTAGTATTTTGACAATTCTGAATACTGATAAGATAGAATCCAGGCATTCTTTGTATGACAGTTTTGTTATAATGCAGCATTTTTGCCAGCAAAGGGATTGAAGATAATTCAATTTTTCCCCTTTTTTGTGTTTTGTTTTTGGGGTTTTTTTATGAAGTTAAACAACTAGTGTTTTTGGTCTCATTCTAATAATTTTAGTTTAGTTCTTAAAAAAACCCAGTGTCTTAGTAAGCTAAAATAATGTTAGCACTCACATTTTTGTGATGAACATATTGCATTAGTAGCAATTTACAGCAGTTCCAATTTTAAAATGTTCCAATTTACCTAAGAAATGCTGCAACATTCCCTGCTGAGGCTCATATCCCATGTACAGATAGTAGTGATAATGGTGCGATCATATATAGGACATTAATGATTTTTAAAACCTGGCTGCAAAGCATTTCCCATATTTAAATTCTCATGTTTACATTGTCTGTAAGGACAATGTAAACATGAGAATGTTCGCTCACTGGAAGGACAGATCATGAAGCTGAGGCTCCAATACTTTGGCCATCTCATGAGAAGAGAAGACTCCCTGGAAAATGTGGGGAAAGATGGAGGGAACAAGGAGAAGGGACGACAGAGGACGAGATGGTTGGACAGTGTTCTCGAAGCTACAAACATGAGTCTGACCAAACTGCGGGAGGCAGTGGAAGACTGGAGTGCCTGGCGTGCTCTGGTCCATGGGATCACAAAGAGTCGGAAACAACTAAATGACTAAACAACAACAACACATTGTCTGTGCCTATCAGTACTTTGACAGATTTTAAGCTCAGAACAAATTATGCTACAGTATTGTAGCACAATGGAATTACCTTCTCTCCTCTGCTCCAGAGGGTTGGGGAAACTCCCAGAATAGATTTAGGGGTGCATGGAGGGAGGAGTGGGGTAAATGTTTCATTGTGCAAGGAGAAATCATTGCACTGATGGAATGTTCACCTAAGCTCTGTGTTGAATACATTCCAGCATGATTCTCAAAGTACCTTAGTATGGATCTTAAAGTTTTGAATAAGAAATTGAGGGGGGAAAGGTGCCTAACATATGGCTTCATAATGTCCTGATTACATTTGTGGATCTGAGTATATCCATCCTGCAAACTTTAAATGTGTGGTTGACTAGATACATGTTTTAGAATGTGATAGTAGAAGTAACTCTTAGAAATAAATCTATTATATTAACAGAATACATTTAGAATGATGAAATAATGAGATATAGATTGTCTGTTAGGTCCCACAAAACATTCCAGAAGTTACTTACATATAGCAAATATGTATTTTAACTGGTGTTTACCCCAAGAATCTCCTGATCAGACTGCCGCTGTGTGCTCTATCTGGGACTACTGTTGAAGATTGCTCAAAAGCTGCAGCTGATGCAAAACTCAGCTGCTAGATTGATTTTGGGTGTTAGCCACAAGAAGCATATAACACTAATTGCCTGTGAGATCCATCAGTTCACGGCTTGTTTCAAGGCTAAATTCAAAGGACTACAGCCCACCTTTAAAATCATTTAGAGTTTGGGTCCAAGATGCTCAACATAGCATCCCCTCCCATATTTATTTGATTGTGATTAGCAATCCAACACATTTAGGTTAGTGGAAAAAGTTTTTTTGGTAGTGGCCCTGCATTATACAACCAATTGCTTACTGAAATTTGTGAGATTCAGATCTTTGGCCTTTGTAAGTAGGCTTTAAAGACATATTTAATAAGACAAAATTTTGCTTTAGTGGTTGCTGTTTTCTTCTTCTACTAATTGTTTAATTTTTTTATTGTATCTTAGTTTCATTGTAAAGTTCTTGCTTTGTTATACTGTGTGTTGTAGTGGAAGGTGGGCTATAAATTTTCTAAATAAAGCTAAGTTGCATTCACATCCTTTCTAGTTTCTTTAAATGATAACCAGAATGTCTTTTTATGTGGGTTTGTTCTCTGTAGGTTCTTGTCTCTGTGTTTACAATTTGAATGTTACCAGTTGTACATATAGTTTCAAAACTGCTGAGCTTTGTCCTGCCTTACCAGTTCCGCCAAGGTAAGGAATAACATGAATAATATTTTGCCTAAATGCTAGTTTTTCATTCAAAACAATCAACTACTTGTTTATTAATTTCTGAGTTTCAAATCTTGGGGGGAAGATACTGCAGTTTGAATATTGTTTCTAATTTCTGCCTGCTTCTTTACTCAGTAATTCACTCAAAGTAAAGAGGTGCACTCAGAGACGGCATAGGACTCTAGCCCCAGTCACCTTAGTCTTTTGTGAGGAAGGGTTTTTCCTATTTTCTCCCCATATAGATAATTATATCTCATTAATCAATTTAATAAAGAAATATGAAATTTAGAAGATACTCCAGATCTAAACGTCCCCAAGTAGTCTTATCCACACATGCAGAAACCTCTATAATGCCAGAAGTTAAAAGACTTCTCTTTGGCAATACATTGCCACAGGGTATATTGTAGGTTCAATGAGTACATGGTTCCCCTTCCTCCCTAAATTTAACACTGTGTTTGAAATGCTAAGCCCAATGTCTTGTCTGTCTGTTTTAACCTTCTAGTGTGTCTTTCCCATTGTTTAATCGATGTGTTCCACGAAATGCTAAGTGCTATTCCCAGTTTGCTTCTGTACTGATAAATGTGGTTAATGAAGTGGATATTTTTCATCGGATTCTGGGCGGGATTATGGCAGGAAGAGATACAGTCATAGGATTGTGCTTCCTTGCACTAGGTAAGCTAATAGATTTATTATATATATATAATATCATTGCAGCATTTCATTTAAGAAGTGAACTGCATTTATTATAATTGTAGTTGAAGTTACTGAGTCTTATTTAGTATTTTGCACTATATTGCATGTACTTGTTGGTCAGGTAAGAGTTAATTGCGATAAGAGGTAAAATTTCTTGAAGACCTCTGTGGAAGAATATTCTCTAATATTGGGTTTAGTTATAGAATCCAGTGATGTCTGCCTGATTAAGCAACAGATCTCCACTTGTACACTAGGACTTCCCCTTCCTATCCTACACACTAGGCTCTTGCATGTCCACCAAATCTAATCTAGCTGTTCCCCAACCTTCTGGAGCAGATGTTGGGGATGTAGAAGGGTTGCAAAGTAGAGGAGAGGAAGGAGTTGTGCACTTTCACACCTAGAAATCCGCGTGAACAACATGGATGCTACCCTCTGTCTTGTGTGGAATTAATATGACTCAGTGGATTGCAAGAGGCATTTAAGTTTTTATTTTAAATGATTATTGCAATACAGAAAAGACATAAAGTTGCTCTCCTAAAGCAGTCCTTTCAGAATTTACTCTTTATTGCTTTTTCAGAATTTGGCAGTCAATAAATTCAATGTACATTATTAATCCTTCATACTTATAACCCTCTGGTACTATTGTGAGCGATTAATAAAGAAGATGTGGGAATTATATAGGACAGTATTTTGTTTAATATCTAAAAAGCATTAAGCAGACTGCCTCAGTATGAATGAGCAGCTTATGAAGAACAGAAGGCTGATTGTGGATTTCTAGCACGATCAACCAAGAATGAATGTTGCACATAGTAATGTGGCACTTATTTGGATGGGGCATTGAAGCAGCCAGAATGCCAATTCTGTATGGCATCAACAAACATAGAAAGCAGGGTTACAAGAGCTGTCAAAATTATTAAAATCAAAGGCTGCAATCATGCACACAGTAAGGCTGCTTAAATTCATATGGGTTTATTGATAGTTTGGCAGTGATATTGGCAGGAGCGCTGTGAAAATCTCTAGTCACATCTAAAATTCCCATGTAAACCATTTAGGCTGCAATCCTGTACAAACAACTCCCCGTTTGCACTTGGGTTGTGTTCTGGGTCATTCCGTGTGTAAGCCTGTTCCACTTCCCCTTCCTGCCCCACTCCAGGGCCCAAAACAGCATGCGTGCTGGCGGTCTTGCGTCAATTTGGACATGCGCAAAATGGTCACTGCCTGTACATACTTAACTGGATTAAGGCTGGTTAAACTCAGTGGGGCTTAATTCTGAGTACAAATGCATAGGATTGTGTTAGTAGTCAGCTTGATTAACAAGTCAACTATAGTAACTTTTTTTTCTCCACTTGCAGCATTCTCTATAATAATCATGTTAGCCTTCAGATTCATCAGCGTACTTGTGATCCATATTTTTCTTACACTACTTATCTTTGGATTATTATGTGAGTATTGATCCTTTGAGTATTTTCATATTTTTGTGTGCATCTATATCTATCTGCTAGGATTCAAATTACCATGTGCAGTTTCACATGCATGGGGAGGGCTCTTAATTTCCCTCCTTAAATGCCTCCTCTTCAAAAGTGCCCTCAAATTTCAGGGACCCTCTAGAACAGTGTTTCCCAATTGGTTGTCTGTGGTAAAGGTAAAGGACCCCTGACAGTTACCGTATTTTTCGCCCCATAGGACGCACCGGCCCATAGGACGCACCAAGTTTTTTTGGGGTGAAATAAAGAAGAAAATTTTTATTCCCCCCCCCAGGCGCTTGTGGGCCCGGCAGCGGGGAGAAGCGCTCTTCTCCCCGCCACCCACCTGCAGACCAGGTCCAGGGACAGCGGGAGAACGCGCTGCGCCTCCCAGCTGTCCCCGGAGCCTGCGGGGCAGGCAGCGGGGAGAAGTGCTCTTCTCCCCGCCGCCCGCCTGCAGACCAGGTCCGGGGACAGCGGGAAGACGCGCTGCGCCTCCCCGCTGTCCCCGGAGCTTGCGGGGCTGGCGGCAGGGAGAAGCACGCGTCTCCCCGCCGTCAGCCTCCAAACCACATCATGAGGCAGCGGGATGGCGGTGTTCCGCCTCCCCGCTGTCCCCCGACCTTGATGGGCTGGCGCTGCGGCTCTCCTGAAGCCTGGAGAGTGAGAGGGGTCGGTGCGCACTGACCCCTCTCGCTCTCCAGGCTTCAGCGAAAGCCTGCATTCGCCCCATAGGACGCACACACATTTCCCCTTCATTTTTGGAGGGGAAAAAGTGCGTCCTATAGGGCGAAAAATACGGTAAGTCCAGTCGCGAACGACTCTGGGGTTGTGGCGCTCATCTCACTTTATTGGCCAAGGGAGCCAGCGTACAGCTTCCGGGTCATGTGGCCAGCATGACTAAGCCGCTTCTGGCAAAACCAGAGCAGCACACGGAAATGCCGTTTACCTTCCTGCCAGAGCAGTATCTATTTATCTACTTGCACTTTGACGTGCTTCCATGGTACATACCCGTTAACTATCCAGGACATAACTTTGAATCAGCAAGAGTTTAAAATCAAAGGCCCATACATCAACACTTTATTTCAAGCTTGCGAGTATAATTATATATTTTTAAGTCCACCATTTGATGCCTGTCTGATTTTTCAGTTTCATGGGCGCTGCAGATAAGGCAAGTACACCTAGGTAGTTCGTGTCTTTCAGATGAAATAAATAATGCCTGTATTCCTTTATTTGTTCTAGTTGTTTCAGGAATCATGTGGTGGCTGTATTATAATTACACCAATGAGCCCAGCATAGAATTGGAAACAGAAAAGGAAAACATGAAATTATTGTTTGGATTTGCTATTTTATCTGCAATCATTACGGTAAGACACTTATCACATAGTCATTAGCATTTTGTAGGAAATTTGTTAGCATGGGGTAAGGTGGGGCTACCTCAGATCTATATGATAAACAACTGGAGCGCTACAGGTAATTTAACATTTTTGTTTGCAAAAAGCACCTCATGTCTCCATCTGCACTGTTGCAGGTCTCTGGTAGACAGAAATCAACAACTTCATTGGCCTGCACAAGCCACTAGAGCAGGCATAGGCAAACTTGGCCCTTCAGATGTTTTGGGACTACAATTCCCATCATCCCTGACCACTGGTCCTGTTAGCTAGGGATGATGGGAGCTGGAGGGCTGAGTTTGCCTGTGCCTGCACTAGAGACCCCTGAAAAACTTTCTTCTCCAACCGCCACTCAAACAGTGAAGACTGGGAGTAGTGGGCCGCACATGCTTATGTACGCATTCTTGCATTTCACACCTGCAGACATGTGGAGGCACACAGCCCCCTGCCCCAGCTGATCTATGCAGATCAGGCAAGGATTGTGGTTATCACTCTCTCTCCACACACCAAATGATCCATCTGATGACTGGAGAAGGTGTGATTTGCATCCCCATCAGGGTGCTTGGCTGCCTACCCCAGTGCTAGGACTACTTTATTTTTTCCACTTTTTGCTGCTGGTCAATGGGGCCAGAAAAAAATGCTTGGCAGAAATAAGTAATTATTTCATTGGGACCTGCACGCAACTAGCTTGTTCGAGACTCAACTCAGCCATATTATATGGCCTAGTGTTGAATGTGAAATGACCCATGCCACAATTAATGGAGCCATTTGCAAATTCTAGTTTATGATTTTCAGAATTCAGTAGTTTGGTATGTTTATATATTGTTGATAGTGTTACAGTAGAATTAAAGATCACCATTTGCTATTCTTATATTCATGTTTTGTTGTAGTAGAGAGGAAAAAGTATAGAGCTGCTGCGTAGATGAATTGTAGCACTGTGTATTAGGCATCTGGGAGACATCTTCAAATTAGATCAGTGTGGATTTGGGGGTCTCAAGAGCCTGTAAAAACATGTGAGAATCTCACACGCTGGCATACCCTGTTGCTGGCACAAGGTGGCATGCTAGGAGAAGAAGCTTGTTCTGTAGTTTTTAGTGTACCTTTGCAAAACTTTTTTTTTTTTTTGCGGTACACTGTTAAAAGCTGAACCTTTTGCTGTACAAGAAACGGTTCTGCAACAAGTTGCAATTTTGTGTTCCAGTATTATTTTTTACCCATAGATCTGACAGGCCTCTTTTATTTTATATCTCTGCTTCTGCTAGGGTTGTTCTGTAGGAACTAGAAAAAAAGTTCCTGAACCAAGATTGACTGACCTTAAAATCTTAATACTTCTCCATCCCAAATGATGTTAATTTGATAACTGAAACATTTTAACATATTATTTTTCCTTTTTGGTAGGTTATTCTCATTCTCCTGATACTGATATTAAGGAAGAGAATTCACCAAACTATACAGCTCTTTCATGTTGCCAATAAAATTATTGGCAACGTCCCTTCTTTGTTCTGCCAGCCTCTTTGGACGTTTACAATACTTCTTTTCTTCTGGGTGTACTGGGTGGCTGTGTTACTTAGCTTAGGAACTGCAGGTTAGTAGACTTTTTTTTCCTGTGATACTAGGCTATATCAAGTATTTTCTGTTAAATATACACTTTTTGATGGTGAAATATACACATGAATGTGAATGTATAAGTGTGTTTTTAATTTTTTTGTATTTTAATCATAGTTCCTGATAAGTAAAAGGTAAGTCGTCTGGCACATTACTGAGGATATAGAATCCAATCACGTTAGATCCTAAAAATAATATTTGGTTTGTGTTGACTTTGTAAAATAGCCTTGTTTTCTGCTACAAATGCTGTACCTGCTTGGCTCTGTTTTAAGAATGCATGTTGGATATAGTTGCCACAAAGGTGCTGATGTGTATCATACAACCATTTTAGGTATCAACTAGAATTTATCCAAATCTTCTTAAAGCATGTTCTGGGCCATGTGGTTTTATTTCCTGTTTTGATTTGCTGCTCTTGGCACCATTATAAAGGTCAGCATTTCTTGCCAAAACTGTCTTTAGTTTCTCTTAGACATATTTAAAGGAGGCTTGGCCAGTTGTGACCTTGAGTTAAAAAGGCAAAGTTGATAAATCCATGTTGTAGCGTATTGTTGAAACAACACAGTACAATAAATGTACAGTGGTTTGATTTAATGCACCACACCTGCTAAAGAAATATTTTGCTTCTGCTGTAGAAAAAATGTGGAGAGAATAAAATGTGTGCAGATGGCACGTAAAGTAATGAGAAAGATTACAGCACAGTAGCCTGATTTGCGTCTTGCAGCAAGTCAAGCTATGGCTTACTGGGACCACACAAACATGAAGGCTTCTAGAAGGGGAGCTTGCAGCCACTTCATACCTTCCATATATTTATTGTTCGCTGGCCATGCTGAGCTAAATTCAAGGTTTGGTTTAGTATGTCATCCGAACCTGGGCTTCTGTATCAGTTCTTTCCTCGCTATCCCTGAGGTCTGCCCAAGGTTGTGGGAGTAAGGTTTACTTACTGGGACCTGCAAATGAGGCCAATATAAGTGTCGAATCGGATACGCAAGATGCTAGAGGCATCATTTCCCTTTCTGTGGAGTGTCGAAAAGGGTGCCCGTTGTTCTAGCTGTCAGTTTGTATCTGTTAATATCTGTAAAATTTTAACACGCAAGATACAATCTGCTTTGTAAAAACAAGAGAGAGTCTTGTGGCACCTTCAAGACTGACCAATTTATTATGCCACCTTATTGTGTCTGCTGCAAAAGACTAACATGGCTGCCACTCTGGAAAGTATGTACAAGTTGTTACCAAAAGATCAACTTTTGTTTTCCTTCACCTTTAAGTGACAAGCGAGCAGTTATCAGATTTAATCTGGCCCTGTTCAAGCTGCTGCACTGCAAAACATTAGCTTGATGTAATTGCTGCAAAACTAATTCCGTTGACATCTGTGTGTTTTAAAAGTCTGCACATAGAACAGCATTCCTGGACAAGGTCACAGAGTCGAGTCTCAAAATTGCTCCTCACTCAGCAAATATTTCCATTAAGTACTCATTGTGCTGTATCAGGTGTCAATATATTCCCCTACTGCATCTGCAAACATGCGTTGGCACGAGATAGTGTTAAATTGCTGGTATATCCCTGCCCATTAATGTTGAGTGTTTTAATTGTGTCACATTCCAAAATGAGTCCACCTTCCTGCCTAGCACTGTCTGCCCTTTACCAGAAGATTTCTTCACCCTGCTTTTCTAGTCCAGATGACCACTTTCAGGCTTCCTTGAAGAGTGGAAGGCCTTAAATAAAATAAATGTTGGCACAACCTTCTACTTATAAAGAGTCCTGACAGATTTGAACAGCATTGTAACGTTGAATGCCAGGCCTATCATTTCCATGCAATAAACTAAATCATTAGCAAATATTTACAGAAGGCTATCAAAAGTACAACATTCTGAGTGGAATGCAAGTCGTGCTGTGACAAACATTCCATCTGCGCAAGCATTTCACCTTGCCAGAAGGAATGATCCCACAGTTCTCTCCTGCATTCTGTTCTGGGGATTCTCCTGACCACTTTCCCAAGCCAATTTCAGGGAACAAACGGGATGTGGGGAGGGAGAGGGGAGCCCTGTTGCACAAACAAAGTCTTTGCGCAGGGTTTCTTCTGATGGGGGTTGCTGGGTGAATCCCACCCTCTGCACATTGTGGTTTGTAACTATTGTTTGCAAATATGTGCTAATAAGAAAAGGTTCTGGAGAATAATGTGTAACTGATTCATTAGCCCTCTTCAGGTGCTCCAATGTGGCAACAACAGCCCGAAGTCATTCATCTTCCCATTGCTCTCAGTTGGGCCAGTCCACCAGGGTTTACAGTGGTACCTCGGGTTAAGTACTTAATTTGTTCTGGAGGTCTGTTCTTAACCTGAAACTGTTCTTAACCTGAAGCACCATTTTAGCTAATGGGGCCTCCTGCTACCGCCGCGCCTCCGGAGCACAATTTCTGTTCTCATCCTGAAGCAAAGTTCTTAACCTGAAGCACTATTTCTGGGTTAGCAGAGTCTGTAACATGAAGCGTATGTAACCTGAAGCGTATGTAACCCGAGGTACCACTGTATATATTTATAATTCTTAAAAACCCATTTAACAACAAATCAGCTGAATATTATATACAGTGGTATCTCGGGTTACATACACTTCAGGTTACATACGCTTCGGGTTACAGACTCCGCCAACCCAGAAATAGTACCTCGGGTTAAGAACTTTGCTTCAGGATGAGAACAGAAATCGTGCGGCTGCAGTGCGGCGGCAGCAGGAGGCCCCATTAGCTAAAGTGGTCTTCAGATTAAGAACAGTTTCAGGTTAAGAACCGACCTCTGGAACGAATTAAGTATGTAACCAGAGGTACCACTGTATATAAAAAAAATCATGGTTAGAATAGTTGAACTAAGGAAAAGTACATTAGATTAATGTCACCATTTAAAAAAAAATAAATTTGTTTGTCGAGTCATTACATTTTTTGTGTGTCTTGGATTTGCAGGCAATGCCCAAGTTGTTTCAAGAGGTCAAGTGGAATACAATATTCGGTTTGGCATTCGATACATGTGGTGGTACCACTTAGTTGGGCTTATCTGGACAAGTGAATTCATTCTAGCATGTCAGCAGATGACTGTGGCTGGAGCAGTGGTTTCTTACTTCTTCAACCGGTATGTGCGGCATTTATCTTCTTGCCAGGAGTTTTATTTATTAGTCTTTATTTTCAATCTGTTGTGAAATAAATTGTTTTCTTAAAAAGCCACGAATGGTTGGACTTCGAAAGCTAAGGCTACAGTCCTACACTCACTTATTTGCCTGGTAGTAAACTCAGAAATTACTTTGAGTAGATATGTATTGGAATGCAAAGTTGGTTATTCTGACATTGTTAGAGATGAACTGCAACAAGAGCCACTGCAGCTTAGTTAACAGACTGTAAACTAAGCACTTTTTATTTCAAATGTGAACTAGAAAGAACTGTGAACTAAGCACTTCTTACTTCGAATGTCACTACGGTATGAACTTAGTGGCTGCATTTGAACATAATACACAACCATAGCTTAGTGCTATGTGAGTGGTATTCGGGCTCATGCACTCTCCACTCATCTTCTCAGTGTGTCTGTGGAGGAAATCACAAGTATTTGCTTCAGTTTTCGTTTAACTGTAATTTTTTACTGTATGGTAAGTTTTGTCTTAAACAAACCAGCTTCAATCTATTGTTCACGATCTTGAATTGATTAGGTAAAATCATAGTTCAAACTAACTTTAGTTCCTGATTTGGGTGGCTTGACAAACAACAGTTAGTGGGAAACTGAAGCAGATTGTTTAAGCTGTTTAGTGCTCTGTTCAAACCAGGGTAGTATTTTATTTTATGAAGGCTACTATCTCTCAGCCTTGATGTGGACTAATGAAATTGAACTACTTTGCTGGCTTGTTGTAATGATTACTGAGATAATGTGTGTGAAACATGTTGAACTCTCTAAAGTGATACATAAATGCTTTGTAAGCGAACTGTGCACCACGGGTCTCTTAATTGCGTATGTATGAGAGTAACTGTGAGGGATACGGCCATTACTGTGTGCTCTAGAAGTACCAAGGGAGCTTTAGCTTTAGCCAGTGGATGAGATCTAACATAACATTCACACAAGGAGTCAGAAAGCTGATGTTGTGCAAGCAGAAACACACAAGCTTAACTGTCATGTTGCACAACCCTTATTATTATTATTATATATATTTCATAAGTGCAAGACACCTATTGGAATCAGCTGAACGAAGCTTCTACTAGCTGTTGTGTGAGCAGGCTGCCATAACTGGATATCCCGTGACTCCGGCACCAATAAAACAGCAGTTCAAGCAGTATTTGTTCTGTTTTATCTCAGAATGGACTGTCTAATAGCTGGAATTCAGTCATTCCAGAATAGTTCATGTATTGGCAATCATTTGTAAGCTGATTTTCCACTTCTCTCTCCTTTTGTGAAGGTGTTAATCAACTTCAAAACCTTCAAAATTTTTGTAATTTGTGTCATTCTATACAAATATTATATTTAATGACCTCTTAACAAGAACTCTGTTCTTGTTTATTTAAACCCTTTTTATTTTCATGAAATTAGCAACTCATCCTCTATTACATTCATAAACTTTCATTTTCTACATGCCATACATAATACTGTTCTTTTTGCAAAGTGATATGTTCTCAGCTGTCTGAATTAATTTAGATCCCATATGAGGGTAGCTTGTGCAAGCAATTTTTCATACTTGAAAAACCTGTCTGGCTTGTGCAAGCTTGTCTCTATGTGTGAGGCTGATTTGTTGGGTTATGCCCATTGTCAGTTTCACTTTACATATGATTCATTCTTTAAATTTTGAATGTTCCCAAATGTTAGTGGTGTAATTGCTGCTTTTTAAAATCCCCACTCATATAATGGAATGAGTGCTTATTTGAGGAATGTTGCCTTTGGGAAGAAAGAATGCTACTGGCATTTTCAGTTGTGAAGTAAGGTTGAGAATGGTAGGTATTTTTAGAATGTTCTTGGAGGTATTTGTATTCATAGTAGTTCTTCCAGCACGTTTTTCTCCTTAGGAAAATCACTGTGTGCTGATTTCAGTAAGAATTTGTTTCAAAATATCACATTTGTCTCTCTACAACGTATGTACTGGTCTTACATCATGCTGTTGATGACAGACTGGGCCACTAGGGGGCAGAAGAAGCACATAGACTGAGCCAAGGCTCTGAATCCATCTCAGTGCCCAAGTGGATCATCTCACAGTATTTCTCAACCTTGGGTCTCCAGCTGTTGTTGGACTACAACTCCCATCATCTCTAACAACTGGTCCTCCTAGCTAGAGATGATAGGAGTTGTAGTCCAACAGCAGCTGGGGATCCAAGTTTGAGAAACACTGCCTCAGGGGACATGCCAAGAGGACTCTCCCTCCCTCCCTAGCACCAAGGGAAGATTTTTATTGCAGATGAGACAGAGAAAGAGAGAAAAAATAAACAAATAAACAAAACCATCCTACCCATGGTTTTTCCAAAAGGACAGAGTGTGAATTATTATGACCCTTTTGAGGGTTTTAGAAGCTAAGGAAGAAAGAACACACTGTGGTATTTTAGGAGGAAAAACTGAGGCAGTGAGAGGGAAGATTTTGTAGTCCATGTGCACCAGCACACAGCACTTTGACTTGTAAACCATGATTTAGCAAACTAGGTCATTTAGAAATGACTATAAAAAATAGTCATTTCTAACACTGTTGTTATATTATTCCATTCATCCATCCATCCAATTTGACCCCAGTTAATAGTACAGGTCAGGGTTGACTTAATTCATGCAAGCTAGAGATATTGATTTCACCAGTCCTTTCCCAAGGGTAACAAGCATGCCTTCTCTCCTCGCATTCTCCCCTTCTGATAAAGTGCACCACTGTGACCTTCAGAATGGCTTTGTTCCTTTGGCGCATCTCTCAAAGCAAGAACCATCAGATGAGAGTGGGTGTTTGTCTGCTCTACACTGTTTTCTCTTTTATAATGCTAGATTATGTATGTTAGCATTGAAATCCATGTACCGTATTTGCCAAGGAGAATGAGCCACCCTACAGTGTCAGTCCCTCTTCCTATGATTTGCTTTGCCAGCACATAGAGGTATTTAAACCAATGCAGCAGACTAATGTGTGTAGAAAGATGAAGCAAGAATGCTATCACACGCTTTTGGGCAGTAGTACGGTATGTCACAAGAGCTTTGTTTATCACATTGCACGCAGAGCCTTTCCCTTTAGCTAGTAAGCATTTACAGGAAATAGAGCAGCCTTTACCTCAGCAAACCTGCTTCCTCACTACACAAAGCAATCTATTAGGCACTTTGCAGTCTCTCCATAAGCGGAATTAAAAGTGGGGAGGGTGGAGAGTTGTTTCAGCTGGATTAGCTTCACAGGGGTCGTCTGTTTGACCTGAAACTGTACTTTGCTTTCTTTTATTTTAGATAGAAGATGCATTCTTTAGAGCTGTTCATAATTTAATAACAGATATACAGCCTCCTCCACCACCTACTCTTTCATGATTTGTGAAAGCAGAATTCAGTACTTTGAAATCTGCCTTTAAAAAGAACTTCATATTGTGAGGTTGCATTTTAAGCTTTCAGTTTATGGTGAGTAAGGATGCAAATTTGGTACCTTTGAATGAGTGGCAGCGCAGCTGAGTGACTAATAAGTGGGTATGGGCTAAAATCCCAACTCAGGTCTAATTTCAGTGGTTGACACTGGGGAAGTCTGTAAAAATGGTAATAATACTCTTACTGTTATTTCACGTTTATTTCAAATCAGAAATATATAGAAGGCAGCAAAGGATTGTTGGAGTGATAGTAGTGTGGAAGAGATGCACTGCTTGCTTCTCTTTCCACTAAAAAAAATACAGTGCCTGAAAAGTGCTGGACCATATCATAAGATTGTAAAGTTCTCTGATCCTATGGAATGAGATTCCTCATACTTGTATTTCACAGAGGAAAGGGAGCTTCATTTCACAAATTTTTAAATATATTTTTATTACGTAGACAAATCCACAGTCAATTTTGTGAGTGTAGATTATTTTATTTACTTTATAACAGCATAAGGAACAGGGCACATGCCACCATGAAACTATCTCAGCAAGCAGGAATTCAGCTCAGAAAATTCATGTTGTAAAAGTGTCTGCAACAGCATCAGGGGTATCATCTTCTCTTAAGAGTCCTCTTAACAGCTGTGTGGTACTGCCCAGTTGAACTTAGCCCAATGCAGTAACCATGTATCTCCACTGCCCAGTACTAACTCAGCATTCTTATTAGATGACTTCGATTTTTTCTCTGCAGTTGAGTGACGTTGTTTGGGTTGATATACCAGTTGATGACATTTCCTGAGCCATATACCAGCTGCCCCTTATCTTGCATCTTTGGCATTTTTGGTTCGATCTTAGATAAAAGGAAAGTCTTTGTTCTGTTTTTTGACCTGCTTAGAGCCCATAAAGCCGCGAAACATTATCAGAGCCTGTTCTCTTCAGTTTTCCTTGGCTGGAACCAGGCAGTTGAAGAATTTGTCTTCAACTTATCCAAACAGACTTCAAAATTTACCATTTGACTACATTAATGAACACACTTTAGGTAATCTTACAAGTAAAAGGTAATCATACGAATACAATTCCTTCTTGTGCTTTCAGTAAGAAATTAATTATTAATAAATGCATAATCCTTGCCTTTTTTGCATGTCATATGCTTGGTTAATATATTTTTTAATATATTCTGCAGTTATATTTTCGCTAGGTGTTTCACATGTAAGCATTTATGAAGAGACATTTGATTAAGCTAAATTCAAACCGAGATAAAGATCTATTTCAGAAACATAAGAATGATGACTTTTAGAAAGTATGTCAATGTACTTATTTTACATAGAAATCCAGCACTTACCCCCAAACTGTTCCCCTGGCCTGAAGAGCTGAAATGAATGCATACCATTTTCCTGGTATTTCCTATTGAAAATAATGTGGTGCATGCATATATAAATATAGCCTTATAGCTGTAGTGTAGCTATTACTGTGGAAAGGCTGTAGGGATTGTATTACTATGATACCTACCTAGGCTGACGTGGCTATGTCTATTTAAATTCCTGCTTAGGTGAAGATTTAATAAAAATATATTTACAGAACTTCAGTTTCATACTTCACCCATTGGCTCTTGTTCTTTTGCGAACACTGCTCCTATTTTGTAAAGGTCATGGCAGAAAACACTTGAAAGAGTGAACATTTTAAAGTGTGATTCTCATTTCATTCATTCTTGAGGCTTGTTTTGGATTCATATTAATGCAAGCTTGAACTCAAATAATACTTGAGAAGTTCTGTTACAATTGTGTCCTGCGATTCCCATTAAGCTCACCTTCAAAAGCCAGCTCACAGAAATCTATGGTTTGATCTTTCTCCCTCCCCCCCTCATCCATTATAATGCTGTAGTCAATCCTAAGCAGTAAAGTCCTCATTTCACCATTAGCAGTACTGCATACCAGTTTTATAGTTTTTCGGAAAGGAGGCCTAATCTTATATTTAATAACTGAAGAGAAGAAGAATTAGAGTTTATAATGAAATGACATATAGGGACTAATCAGATTAGTGGGGGGAAAGAGATTAGCTAAAAACTGTACACTACAAATTTCATATCGGCTTTTCCCTGTTTAGAGCTCTATTAAAATCTTCTCCAGTTTTTAATTATTTGTTTACTTACAATAATTAGACTCCTAATAGAAAATGTTTCCAAGTGGGACACAGCATATTAAAAACAGGATAAAATTCACTAATCTTAAGGTCCTATAGAATAGAATCAAAAGCTGAAGCACTGTTTCCTGAATGTTTGCCTGAGTAAAAGCGTTTTTAATATGCCATAGGCAGTTGTAGTATATCAGGAGATAGTGTGTGCCATAACACTGAATGCCCTCTTATGTGTCCTTATTTATACATATGTGTGTTTCTGGTCTCACTGGGGGCCTCACCACTCTTTTTGCTGGAAGCAGCAGATCTGTTTACTCCAAAGATGGGTTCTCCTGTGCCCATCAGATTAGGGAAAGTGGTGACCATCCAAATTTCCCCAGGGCTCTACTAAGCATGTGAAACTGCATTTCATTCAGGGAATTTCCTAAATGCGTGTGAAGATTAATTTCCATAGAGTATTCCACAGTGTATTATTCAGAGAATAGGATTGGATAGCACAGTTGTTTTGAGTGGTTTGTATCCTCCAGCACTGTCACATGCATAGTGGAGCTTCTGGAATGGCAGGGTTGAGAACATGTAAATTATAATGGCCTTAAATATATGTGCATCCAATTTGATGGCACGTGGGCTCAATACAGTTTTTCAAAGGTCAGTAGATACAGGACTTCCATCATAATTGGTTAACAAACTATGAGATGCCGATCCTAATAGCTATATTGTGTTTCGTTTTATTATCTGTGTAGTTTTACATGTTTGTTTTTCGTTCTAGAAATAAAAGTAAACCACCAAGTCATCCAGTCCTGTCTTCCATATCAATTCTTTTTTGTTATCATCTGGGAACAGTTGTGAAAGGGTCCTTTTTAATCACAATAGTGAGAGTCCCAAGGATTATTCTATTGTCAATTTATAGCATCCTGGAAAAAAAGGTAGGCTTGTACTTTAGTTCTGTAATGCCATCATATAGTAGTTAATGCATCAGGGAGCAGAAAGTAATGATATCTGAGCATCATTTCCCGCTCTTGTATTTATTTTTTACTTACTTATTTATTGAGCTTTATAGCTCAATATCATCCCGATTCCAAATGTTCACAGGAGGTTACAAAGTTCAAGAAAGAACATTTCCATTGTGCAGTCTTAAAAGTCTCCACCCCTTAATGTCTTACCTATAACCTAGGGGTGAGGAACCTCTGACTTGTATGCCTAATTAGTTCCCCACCCCTGCCTTCACCTCCGGAAACCAACCTAAACAGACAGATTTTGACAAAAGAAGTATTTAGGGTTCCATGGATTAAAACTGGAACTATGAATTATGACTGTGAAGATAGTATGGAGCTAGTGGAATTATAAACACTAAAGTAATTCCTTTTCCTCACACAACCTCCTTAGGCACTAAGCTGCCACATTCTGAAGAAGCTAAAGCTTCTGAATAGTTTACAAGCACAAGACCATTTTGAATGTTGGGGACTGTTCAGGAAAAGGCTGATGGCACAAATCAAGAAAATGCAATGCTTATTACAGGAATTAATTTTAGATTTAATTTCTAATTCCCAGCATTTTTATTTTTAAAATATCCTGAATCCTTTAAACATTTTATTTACATTAAAATAATAAAAAATATTTTGTGTTCTGCTCATCTCTGTCACATAATGTAGTTATTAAAAGAGCTTTTCTAGCTTTTATTTTCCTCTTCTAAAGGAGAATAAATAGCATTGAATGGCAGTGGCTTCTGTGATCTGTGCAGAATGTTGTAATAATGTATAGCAATACATTGGAGATCACTGCATAATTGTAAGGCTAAGTTTCCCAGAAAGTCTGTGTTATGGGAATTTGATCTACAAATGAAGGAGACAAGATGCTGCTAAAACGTCTGGATCATACCAATGTTTCAGTAAAAGTTCTAGTGATCTTTCCTATACAGAATGTCCTACTTTGCACTGAGATCCTGTTATCGGGTATCAGTCCCAAGAACATAACAGGCTATCTAATCTGCTGCTGCTGCTGCTAGTATAAACATTTATTTACTGCCTGTCTGAAGATCACATCCAAAATTATGTTTCTTATGGTCCACAGAGCTCCATGTACTGTACAACTGTCCTACAGGTTTTGCAGTTGCAACAGCTTTCTGTTGGAAGGAATTCCCCTTCTCGCCCCCCCATTGAGAATTAAGACAATATGCAGCTGTCTGGGTGTCAAGCTGCAAACTATATTTGCTAAACACACAGCATTAAGCCTTTCTGTTTCTCTATTTTCTAAGCAGATGGAAGCTTAACCAAAATTATTCACAGGCCTGATCTACATGTCTTGTTAAGGCACAGTTTGTCTTAAACCATAGTTTAATTGTGAATGTGCCTCCCCCTCATACACAGTGCCTGCATTGTCTCGAGGAAGCCATATTATGACTTGTCATGTTGTCCAAACCCAAACCATGGTATGTCTGTTTCAGACAAAGCACAAGAAATACGCCAGGACTAAACCAAGAACATAACACAACAGAGGTGGTAACTGCATAGCTGATGCAGAAGTACTTCACACTGCTTTCTGACAATGGGTGTCCTGGAAAAAGGAGAATTTAATTTGCAAATATGTTTCTGGCTTTGACAACTAATTAGTGCTGTTTCCCACTGCAGAAGAATACATGTGCAAGATGCATATTCAAATGCTGCTGTTGCTGTTTCTGGTGCCTAGAAAGAGGCCTAAGATGCTTAAACCAGGTATGTTATATCAGGTGAAGTTATGTATAGATACTTGATTTATTTACTGGGGAAAAATCAGAATGAAAATGGAGGTTCTTTAGGAAAATACTTCAAAAGTTATTTAATTTTTACTTGCTCAGTTTAGCATTGGTTCAGAAATGCTAATTCTGTTGGTCACTGTCACAGCTGTATTCTGTGACTGGCATGTTTGTCACAAAAATAAGCATTATCTACTACTATGGTCTTTGAGGAGTAAACAATTGTGTGCTTGGTTGATGCTACCACATGAGATTTTTGTGCATGCTTCGCCAGCCTTAGAGTCTGTTGGCTCTCAAAGCAGCTACAAGACAGATTAGTCCCAAGTTAGAGATATGACAATTAGTTTATACTTATCAGCAATCTCTATCTTCATATATCCTTGTTATTTATTATGTTAAATCTTTGATGATATAAGTTATGAAAATGCATGTTTCTTATTTATTTTTGGGCTTTTTTAAAAAAAATGTGAAATATTGTATAATAAATAATCTGTGTAAATGCAAAATTGTAATTTCATGAATTCAGTCTGCTAGTCTTACTAAAAATTTAGTATCATCCTATTTTTGATGGTTTAAAAAAGAACAATTAAGTCAAATCAGAAACTTCTGTAGGAAGATGCATTTTCCCTTATAGTCAGTCTCCTAGTTTTCCTCTAATTACCATCCCATTATTTCATACCTTGCTGTTGTGGATTTTTATTATTTATTTATTTATTTATTTATTTATTTATTTTACAGTAGTGATAAATTGAGGTTGTTAGGAATTGTAGTCTGGAGGATCTGGAGGCAGCATGCTGGTGAAAGCTGCACGTGGATATGTGTTTCATTGAATAATTAATTAAGCAATTAAGCAATTTTTATTCTCTCTCGCCTTCAGCAAAACTGGTCTCATGGTAGCTACACACAACCCTATGAGATAGATTAGTTAGGCTGAGAGAGAGTGGCCAGCTAAACGCCACCCTTTGAGCTCTGGAGTTTTCAGCCTAGGTCTTCCTAATCCACACTGTGCTATTGATTAAAGTTCATGTAGATGTTCCACAGGTAAATAAGTTGGTTTATTTATTTATTTAGAATTTATAAAAATAAATTATATACCGCCCTATACCCTCAGGTCTCAGGGCGGTTCACAGAACAAAATCAGTATATAAAACCACAAAATACATTATAATCAGTGTGGTTCTTTTATTAATTTGAAAAGTGATATTGCATCAGCTCTCTCGGGCCCCTATTTATTCAAATTTTGGCCTCGCTCCCCAGTCCGCACAACAAGGCAGTGTGTAGCCCACGGGTTCCATGTCAAGGTACTTTTGCAAAAGTTGAACTGCCCTGAATTGTAGATGTTCTGCAAGTAAATAACTTGATTTCATTGTAATCAGTGTGGTTCAGCTCATTCAGACACCCTTTTATTCCTATTCGTAGTCTGCCTACCTGTCGTAAGTAGTCTACCTATATCCAGGGACAATACAGCACAGCTCCAGCATGGTACATCATTTATAATCTGTGTGCCATCTTACTGTACTATTATGTACCTGGGTTGGTTCTGTATGCGGCATGGATTGAGACCAACCAGATTGTATGAGCAAACCAAAGAAGCTAAATACAATCACGTCTGACCAGCTTGTTTTTGGCTTCTTTTAAAAGAAGATTTTGTTGCTATGGCTCTCCTCTTTTCACTGAGCTCATTTTTAATAGAGTCCTAGAGTGGAAGACTGAATTCAGCTGTTAGACAAAGTTGCAATTATTCTTCAGAAGCAGGAAACTTTAGGGCTTGGACCTCTGCCACAGGGCTTTTCTCATGAAGCTAACAGGTCAGTTTTTCCAAGACCCTTGACATTCATTCTGTGTTGTGAAGTACAGAGGGATTTTTTTCCCCCCTAAGTACTTTTTTTTTGTCTACTGTGCTATTTCAAAATATGTAAACAATCCCATTCCTTATTTATCTGTGAGAAATATAGTCTTTGGTTCCCAGGCACTAGAACATAGGGGCTGAATTTCTTCTAAAAGGGAGTTGTAGGATAGTAACTTATTATTTATCATCTTCGACACAGATCTCAAGGCGTTGTGCAAAATGCAATAAAAACAGCTGAATAACACACACAAACCAATAACACCCCAACACAGGAAATAACAGCAGATATATCAGAGACCTATTCATCCAGCTAGGAAAGCTTCTTAGAACAAAACTGTCAGTTTCCAGAAAGTTCAGATAGTGGGCGCCTGTTGTGTCTTGACAGGAGTGCTGCTCTGCAGAACAAGGCCCTGCTGTGAGTCTCGGTGGAGTGGGTTTCTGGTATCTTTAGAACTTGAAGGAAAAGCTATATTGTAGACTGCAGTGACTTACTGGGTATATAAAGGATTAAGTAGTCTCTCAAATGCTTTGGGTGTAAGTGTAACTGAATTGTCTGTGTTCCAGACTTGCGAGTTTGTACTGCAATTTTGGTTATCTTGGTCTATGGACTTGCGGTGAACATATGAACTAGCAAAGGATTTAAGTCTTTAATAAAACATGTTAAAATTATCGAAACGACAAAGAATCTTGTTAGTTTGTTTCGACCAACACGGCTACCTACCTGTAAAGATTCTTGTGTTATGTTAAGGACTAACAAATTGTTTTATTTGCTATGCTTGTTAGTTGCTTGTTACACAGAGGTGTCCAAGAGACTTAAACATGTTTAAAAGCATTATAATATTGACACATTCGTACTAAAATGCATGCAATTTATAGAAAACCTACAACAACATCCCTCCATATCAGCTGCAGGAAGCTGTGGCAGCACAGTAAAAGCAAATACATCATCATAATAGTCCATCAACAGCCTGGTGGGGGAGGAGTGAGTTATGTTTTTACCAGGCACCGTAAAGATGTCAGTGAAGGTACCAGGCAGATCTCAATAGGGAGAATGTTCCGCAGATGGGGGCTGCAACTGTAAAGGCATAAGTTTTAATGGATTTCATTTCACCTGATATAAGTCCACAGAAACATATTTCAAAATAAATGGTCAATCTTTAAAGTGCCACAAGGATCTTAGGTTTTTTTTGCTGCAACCAATGAACTCTGTCACCCCTTTAGAAATTGCTAAAGTAGTCAGCTACCAATAGAATTCATGCTTGCAAGTTATGTTTCATTTGATTTTTCTTCCACCTTCACTGCTATATTAAGTGCAATGATGTACATTCATTAAATCAAAGCCCCAAACTTTCCTAATTATGAAAAGAAAATTCAAATTTGGAGCATAAATCTTAGTCTGAGCGACACTTTTCAGCAGATGCTGAGGAATTTTTCAGTTTCAAAAAAGCAAACTAACTGTAATGTATTCAAATCCCAAATAAATATGGAAAACTACAAATTATTTTGGCAGAATCACTTTGCTTTCTGCTAATCTCTGTTAAGAATGCCAATATGAGATGGCTTTTAAAAAAATAGTTCAAGAGTGATGTAATTCTTTTTCTTTTTCTCTAAACAAAATACGACTGCTTTCAGACGGCTGAAAAGAATAATTGTACACAGTTTCACACATTCCTCTTTCATTTATATACCCACTTTGTACTTCTGTAACTAAATCCTTGAGGAATGCTGGGCATTGATGTTCAGAGATTTAAAGAAAACTGTTTAATTTGTGGTAAGAGGTTTAGCTGTATTTCTTTTAACTTTGTTAACCATTTCAGTTAAGAAGAAGTTCTATGGTGGATTATGAAAGATATTTTTCATAGAATTATGGAATACTTCTGTCAAATCTGATTTTGAAGTAACTTTGGCTGGGTTAAGATTTCTACCTTCTACTTTTCATTCTCCTTCCTTCCTTTTTTTAAAAAAACTAAACCAATTTACATTCTAATTACAGAATGCATACACAGCAACAGCCATAAATGGGACATACTTTTGGACCTCAGCAGAAGATGCTGCTGTTATTTTATCAAAAAGTTCAGCTAATGCCACAGCAATCAGCTGCTTCAGTGACTTTGTTATATTTCTAGGAAAGGTAAAACCTTATTATCACTGTGCCATTGATTATTAACTGAAAATACTGTCTTGTATAACAATGGAATTCAAAAATCTCAAAGTTCAATTCTCCTCTCATGGCAATTAATATTGCTCCTTACTTGAAATCTCCCCTAATCAGTACAGTATAATATTTAGAAATAAATTAGCATTCATGAGTGATGTTTATAGAGAAGTAACAAAGTTTGAAATTTTTAAGTAAACAGGGAAGTCCTGTTTGAGTTGGGTTGGGCATTCTGCAATATTGTGACTTGGCATTATATGAGTTTGAGTTGCAGTGCCTTTCTTTTGCACCCTCCCCGACTTCCTATTTTGTGTGAGTCAGAAGGGCAAGCACTAGGAGAAAACTAATATCCCACCTGAGGACATCTTAAGAATACCTTACAGATAAGACCATTGGTTTCTTTGTGCACACTGTAGTTTCTCCAATCCTGTTGTAGTAGAAGCTGTGAATTGCTGTGATGTTATAACTCAGAGGGAATCGGGCTGCACAAGGAAGGAGATAATCGCACAAGGATGAGACTTGTTCATGTAATGCCAAACCATAATTTGCCATTACATCTGAAGCAAGCATTGGAAAATGGTGCTGCTTTCCTCAAGCAGTTAATAGTCTTAATTTAAGATAATATACAGATGAGAAATAAAAAGAACAAAGCAAACAATGTTGCAAGCAGAGGGAAGTTTTGAAATAAGACGTTCCCTGTGATCTTTTGAATGCAATAATCTCTAAATGCTAAATACACTTAAATTTTTTGGTCATCTTTGGTGGGTGAAGTCTGCAATAGCTTCTTCTGAAATATAGTCTCTACATTTATTTTCATACAGGTGTTTGTGATATGTTTCACAGTTTTTGGAGGTTTGATGGCATTTAACTACAACCGTGAATTACACGTTTGGGTAGTTCCACTGCTGCTGGTTGCTTTTTTGGCTTATCTCATCGCCCACAACTTCTTATCAGTATTTCAGACAATAGTGGATGCCCTGTTGCTTTGCTTTGCTGTTGACAGAGAAACAAATGATGGATCTGCAGAGAAACCTTACTTCATGGACCAAGAATTAATGGTAAGCAGTTAGACAAAACTTTAGCTTGGGCAAGTAAGCAGGCACTTCTGTAGGTCTGTTCACACAGGGATAATCTTTGCCATGTCTTTGGCCACAGAGGTGGAGATGAGCCTGGTCTCGGTCACCTTCCTGGGGTTGGGGAGAGCTTCACTTAGAGGAGATGGAATTGAACTTGCATCAGTGGTTCTGCCTCTGCCTTAAGGCTATGCAATAACAGTGAGGTGGGACTCTCTTCAGGCAACCAATTAGGTCCCTCCCCAGCATCCAAATCAGCTCCTTCTAGACAGGGTTCAACTCCACATTCTCACTTCAGTCCTTTGGAGTGAGAGCAGCCCTCCCAAGAAGTCTCTACAGGGCTTATGACAGATTGGTTTTACATCCAGATAAGTGTGTGTAGGATTACTGTCTTAATATGATGTGCAGTACAATCTGGTGCACGTTTACTCAGATAATCCCTATTATGCTCAGTAGGTTTTACTCCCAGGTGTTTGTAGGATTAAAGCCTTAAACAATTCCTTCTATTGTTGACCGCATCCTGTGATGTATGTATGATTCTTTTAGGGTGGTCTTTGGCTAAGGGGTTGGGCAGTTTCAAAAGTCTTTAAAGGTTCCTGCATACTTGGTTCTTGGTCTCTCTTACTTCTGTGCAAGGGGAGGAGAGAACTCTCTTGCAACAAAAAAATAAAGATCTGCCTTGCTTTCACTTCATCCTGCCTCCGCCCATTCATCTATGACCGATCATGGACCTGGGGGACTCAGTCCCTTGGGGAGTTGGGCAGCAACAAGTCAACCCCCCCCCCCGTTTTTCTACAACATATCTTAAGGTATAAAAACTAACAACATAATCAGGAAACCAGTCCCACTTATTTTCAGTGGGTCCTCCTGCTAATATCCTTAGCATTTCATCCTTAAGTACCAATTCTATATGTTTATACAGATAAAATCACATTCATTTTAATAGAAGTTCCTGATAATTGTGCTTAGGAGTATAGTTTTAATTATATATTTTAAATATATACCAACATTTCTTGGTGTGAGAGTATGCAAGTGTTTGAGTAAAAGGTTGGTCCAGTAGAACATGAAATGCAAGGCCAACAGAACAGCACTGATATTTTCCTCAACTGTTCTTCTATCAAGAGGTCTAGAAAAGGACAACCAAATTGATCAGGGAGGTGGAGAAACTCCTTGATCGTAACATTTGGGGATTTCTAGTGTAGAGAAAAGGTGAGTTAAGAGGAGAGGAGACACAATCGAGGTGTATAAATTTATGAAGAAAGTGAATGAAAAAACATCTTTCCTCCCTCATAACATTAAAACTCAGAAATATCCAATGACGTTTAATATTGGAAAATTTAGGATGGGGAAAAAAGTACTACTACACACACTGCATATTTAAACCATGGAATTCACTTTGAGAATGTGAAAGGCCACCTGGGTGGCTTTAAAAGGTTAGACAAATGCATGGACAGTAAAGCTATATTCTGCCTCAACTGTTGGAGATAGCATGCCTCTGAATGCCAGCTGCTGGGAATCACTAGTGGGGAAAGTGCTATTGTGCTGAAGTCCTACTTTCAGACTTCCCATGGGCATCTGGTTGGCCACTGTGACAACAGGATGCTAAAATAGTTGGGCCGTTAGCCTCATCCAGCAGGTGATTCTTATGTTCTTAAGGGCAGATATTTTCCTTTTGCAAATATCTGTATTACCGCAGAAAACATCAGCTTTGGCTAAAAAGAATCAGAAGTAGGTTGTCAATCAACTGGTTGTTTTGTTCTTTGTAGAACTTTTTGGATCAGAGCAGCAAGTTTGCAGAGAACACACACGGAAATAAAAATATCCTTCATAACAAGGAATATGGCACAGAACTTCAGCCTATGGTAAGAAACAAGTAAATGCCATAATATATGGACATCAAATAACAAGGTGTATTTTCTTTGCAGTACAAATGTATTTTATACTTTGTGTTTCCAGTACAGTACTTGTAGAGAGGGGAGGAGGATACTTTTGGAAGAATTATTCCTAATTTCAGAGTGGGATATTTTGCTCGTGCAAGCAGAACACTTACACTTGGGACGCGGGTGGCGCTGTGGGTTAAACCACAGAGCCTAGGATTTGCTGATCAGAAGGTCAGCAGTTCGAATCCCTGCGACGTGGGTGAGCTCCCGTTGCTCGGTCCCTGCTCCTGCCAACCTAGCAGTTTGAAAGCATGTCAAAGTGCAAGTAGATAAATAGGAACCGCTCTGGCGGGAAGGTAAACGGCGTTTCCGTGCGCTGCTCTGGTTCACCAGAAGCGGCTTAGTCATGCTGGCCACATGACCTGGAAGCTGTCTGCAGACAAACGCCGGCTCTCTCGGCCCATAGAGCGATATGAGCGCCACAACCCCAGAGTCGGTCACAACTGGACCTAATTGTCAGGGGTACCTTTACCTTTACTAAGCAGAACACGCTTTAGCATAATCTTTCTGTTTGAAAGCCAAGCATAGTGGGTACATGAGCATAGCGCTACGTTCTGATATGTAATCTTCCCAGACCATATTAGTTATATACTGGAGGATTAGGCTGCTATTACCTGTTTCTTCAATGTCGCTACATTCTTCCATTGAATAATGTAATTTTCCTTAAGCTGCATTCTACATATTTACTATAAAAAAGGAGGGATACTTTCTGCTTGGATGTTAATGAGATCAAGTTTTAAAATCAGCAAAAAACAGCACTAACCAGTTGCTGTTTTCCCTGTGCCCCCTCTTTTACATGGGCATCTTTAAGGTAGTGCACAGATAAAGTATATAATATGTAGTTTCTCCTAAAAATAGTAGCAGCATCTTTAAAATGTTTCTGACATAATTTCACTCTAGTGTCCACTTAAAAAAACACTATATGTGTAGCATAATTGATTTGAGTTTTTTTAAAAATTGGGGTTTTTTCTGTGCATGGTTTTTACAGTAGCAGCCATCTTTTTTCTGCCAAAATAGTTTTTGCCAGGAAAGAAAAACTGCATGTAGTGCTCATGTTGTAAGCCTTGACAGAGCTTAGGCTCTTGCATATTTTTTCTTTTCAGAACTTTCTGGTGCGTGGAAATAAGCTAGTCAGGCAGTCTAGAAGTGTGGTTTTAAGTTTATTGTGTTTATGAATGGCTGTACTTGGCTTTCTCATTGTATGTGGGTCTTTGAGTTATTTTTGCCAAAACAAAAGACACACGTACGCCAGCAGAATAATCTGAAGTATTATTTCTACGCCAATCTTTCTCTTTTTATCTCTTCATATGCTTTGTGTTGCTTTATAGACTTTGTCTTACCATTATGACTAATCCAATGCATTTTTCATTTTTCCTAACTATAGGCCAGAACTTGAGATGGTTCTAAAAGTACACAGCAAAAACAGCAAAATTCAGATAGAAGTGAAGGTTACCAATATTTTGAGATAAATTATCTCCTAAATCATTTTGTACCTCTTGCACTGGAAGAGATGATCAACTCACTCTAACTCTGTGAAAAACTAAAAAAAACAATATGTATGGTTTTATTGAAATAGTATTTAAAGATGTTTTATATTAATTATCAAATCTGCTGTAAGTTTTTTGCACTTTGACATGATAAAACTGTCTTTTTGGTATAAAGCCCCTTAAGAAAGCACAATGAAATTGATTCAGCAACTTTTATATAAAAGTAACTCACAATTTACGGGCATTTGATTTGTGTGCATTCAGTTTTATGCACTTGGCAAAAAAAACTGTAGAAAAAAATAAAATGGGGTTGGTGTCTGAGGAAAAGACTTTGGCAATCCCACCTGCCATTGAACCCAATGTGTTTTTATTACACTTGATTTTGGCTTTGCATCCTATTCCTGGAATGTAGGCACAGCGTAAGTTGGGAGTCACCTGTATACAATGCAGCCTGGATAACATCTAAACTGTGAATAATCATGTCATAGATTAAGAAGCAGTGCTAGTTAGAGGGTCCCCTATGGTAAGGAGTACGTTGTGGAATCATGTTATCTAGGAATTTTTGGTAATGTTCATATGATTAGGTTCCTTCCATTGCAGTCCTTTATGAAGAACATTGTGCATGTCCTAAATTAACAAAACCATTGATGTCCTGAAGAACAATTGTATCCTGCAAAGGAGAATCAGTGATCAGTCAAGAAGGCAAGTCTTTAACAACAAAGACCAAGAGGTTGGGAATATGTGCTGTATGCATTCCTTTAATTTTGGCATCCTTCAAGGGACAAAGCCTCATTAAATTAGACATATCTATAGGCGCTATCTGGGTAAGTAATTGTACTATTTCTATACTGTACTACTTCTATACTGTTCCTTTTTACATACAAGAGTATTTTATGATAAACTTATGTTCCATTACATCAAATGATGATCCCCAACTACTAGTAGTCTGTTTGCTAAAAGAGTAGTCATTTTCTTTGTGTGCAGAGGGCAAGATGCAGCCTGACCCTCTACTGGTTTGCATATTAAGTTATGTGGCACACAACTCAGACAAGCCCTAATTTCCCAAAGAACATCTGCATAACAGGCCTTTTCCCCCTTTCTGAGCAAAACCACCTCTTTAAAGTCTCAAAAGCATACTGCTGGCTGCAAGCAAATTTTGCCTTGAATCTCTCTGGATTCTAAACTTTTGGCAATGAACTCTCATTTTACAAGTAAAGGTTATAAGCAGCAAGGTAGAATCAACATGAGTGCATTATTTTCAATCTCCAGTGAATTGTTTTGTTGAAAAAGGAAAGAATATGTTTTGGATAAGTTATAAACAAAGGGACAGTTGTAAATGTTTTCTGTAATTTGAATTTTGTATTTAATAACACAAGTTATCACATGCCTCCAAGAAAACAACATTTATTTATAAAAAATACAACAAGATCAGTTTATGATGAGAAATGTGGCAATAAATACAATTCAAAGAAAAGGCAATTCTACATGGATACATTATGGCACAGGAAATAAAAGTCAATGCACCATCAAAACATGGAGACTTCTGTGGGCTCAGAATTTATACAAGCTCCCTTTTTAAGCAAGACAGCTCTTTTTCTATAAGCTTGGTCAATTTAGATATTGGAATGGAACACACACAATCACAAATGCACATTTATTATGTCTACTGTGAGTTTAGAGGTTAGCAAGCAAGTACTTATGAACAGACAGAAATCTTGCAGGTAATAAGCCACAACCTCAGTTTTTGTGGCATGGTCCACAATTAAGTCTTACAGTTTTCCACATAATGGAACTGTAAATAAAAACATTTTTAAAAAAGGAAAGGGCTGATATAGTATGTAAAATGCTCATTTCAGAACAAGGTTGTAAAAAAATGCATAGTTTTTATTATTAAAAGACTTGGCTGTATAAGAGAACTCCCCCTTTCACAGTATTCCTTTTTACTTCATATGCAGTTATTGTTATGCTGTAGACTGCAACTGTTACAGCACTAAAGGCAACTAGAGAAGGAAAGGGCAGAGAAAGGAAAAAGGAATGTTATGTAAGGCAATTATTTCCTTAGGTACATGAAGCATAATGTGTAAAGAAGACTGGTAACAATTCCACAAGGCTAGTTTCGTTCTTTACTGAATAAAATAATAAACTAATACTGAGCTTTTGAGGCAAATCTAATAATCAATGCCCTGGTCACTGTACTGACCGTGATAATCTCTCTGATATTCATCTTGGTATTCGCCGTGATAGTCATCTGGATATTCTGCCTGATAATCGCTATCGCTGATTTCTGACCCATTAGTTCCTGTTCCTTGACTTCCATTATGAATGACAGGTTCTGTTGGTGCAGCACAATACTTTGGATCATATACTTGCCGTCCAAGCCCATAAACGCTCATCCCTTTCTGGGAAGCCACTTTGTTGGTGCCCATTTGTAGTGAAATAGTGGTGTTGTCCATGGGTTGTAATGTGAGCTTCTGGTCATAAATGTCTCGTCTTGTACCTGGTGCAAGCATCCCTGCCTAAAAACAAAGGGTTTAAAGCAGTTTGAACAGCATTGGGACTTTTAAAATAATAATGAGTGATGGCAGGAATGCACGTGTGCATAACATTTTCCAGATACTAAACTACTCAGCATGGAAGTCTCCTAAGTGAGATTCAGCAAGCAACAGACTCCTCATCCCATCACAGAAATCAGAATAAAGCACATTATACTACAAGGAAGAAGCTATGGGTGCATGCTGAGGATCTTCACAATTTTGTATGTGTATTGCAAGGATGAAGAGCATCCTAAGTGATTATAAACTGGGTAAGGAATTTCACAGCCTCTTTTATTATTCTGAGCTGCAGGCTACATCTTACCCCAAAGCTATTTAACTTCTATATAAAGCTGTTAGGAGCAGTCATTAGGAATTTGCAGCACAATGTCACCAGTATATGTTGATATCTATTGTGGGTTAGCAGGTCTCAAGTTCAGGAACTGGGTCATATTGCCTTTTCTGAATAGGGTTGCACTCCCCTTGAAGGAGCAAGTTTGTAGTTAGGAAGTACTCATTGAATTGTGTTTGTCAGCAACTGCAAAGCCCCCTTTGCACAGCTTCTGTCCTATGTGTAAAGCAGACTGTGCTTCCACACATTAGCTGATGCACATCTTGACCAACCAGGATTTACCTCTGTGTAAGAGAGCTGGTTTCAGGGAACTCTCATGCACAGGAACCCAGTGCTAAACAGGGCTGACCTTGTACATCAGCTGATATGTGGGGTCCATCCAGTTTGATCTAGGTGTGAAAGAGCTCACTAGAGGAAACTCATGTACCTGAACCTGCCAAGCTTCAAAGAGGATTACATTGGACCAGCTGCCACAATGAAGAAAAGCTTCCTTTTAGCAGCACCTTGCTGCCATAGATGCTCTGAAGCCTCAACTTTCATAGTTCTACCCACCAATCATATTTGGCCCTTTAGGAAGATCCTGGTAAGAATCTGGCCCACGGATCAAAAAAGGTTACTTCCCCCTCCCCCCCAATGCTACAGATTATATCATTCTAATGCAAATATGAAAGTAACTTTTGCTTACCTGACTAGCCCCTTTGTTAGTACCCATCTGCAGGCTTATTGTTGTCTGGTCAAATGGTTTATCGGTTTGCATCTTTGGATCATAGAGATGTCTCCTAGTCCCATAGGCAGTCATGCCTGCCTGGCTGGCACATTTATTGGTTCCCATCTATAAAGAGAATGAGGATCACTTGAAGAAAGGAGTTCTGATTGAGAACTACCATAAGTAAATGTACTATACTAGGCCAGTGTATTGAAGAATGTAACATATATAAGTTTTGGTGCTGTGCTCAGTGCAGGGAGTTCCTGGTTCGAATAAGTCTGTTTCCTTCAGAAAGCTGACCTTAGAAGGTGAGAGAAACAGAGAGGAGACCTTCAAATACATGGTAGGAGTATCCTGCTCCTAGAGCTAACAGCTCTTCTGCAGAATGAAATTCTTAGGGCTGGGCGTGGGAAATGATCCTTTAAGAGGGGACATGTTACTTAGTGACTTCCCTACCTTGTCTGATGGTTGCAGACATCACATATTGTCTAAATAGTATGGGAGAGCAGTCATGGTACACATGACACCAACAACCTTGGGAAATGTTTGTTAGGCATGTTGTAATCAAAGATCTCTGTGGCAATATTTTTTTCAGAAATGCAGCCTCTTCCAGAGCTGGCATGTATCAATAGGAGGAAGTTGATGGAAGGAATGGTTTGAGGTTTCCAGGCACTGGAGAATTTTGAACTGCAGTGGAACCAGACTGCTGGTGCTTAATATTGAAAAGGTTGTAGCATAGCTTTTAAACAGACTTGTAGGAGGTGGGATGCATGGATTTGAGGTACAGAAAGGGAAGAATTTTGCAATGAGTGTACTGAGGAACAGTTTAAAAGGACTGTAGAGGTAAATAAGCAAACCAAACATATTTGGAAAGGAAACCATTTAAAATATATGCTAATTCTAGAAGCTTCCGAGTTGAGATGAAGTTGGCTGGGGCTAAATTAGAATCATAGATACAGTAGATAGATCAGAAATCTGGTGGAAAAGAAAGAATCAGTTGTATACAGTTATCCCTGCATCTAAACTACAGAAAGGAAAACAAAAGGTTTATTAGAGTAGTGTTAGAGTCAACTCAACTATATTAACTTCAAAGGAACAACAGAATGGGTGCCTTTATGCTCTGGTTTGGGCTCCTTAGAGGTGTATCAGTTTGGTCCCTGTGGGAAGCAGAATGTTGCAGTATATAAAACTTTGTTACCCTCATCTTATGTTCTTAAGATTTCAACTAAAAAGAAATATCTAATACAAAAAGTACTAAGATTATGTGTGACTGCAGAGAGGGTTAGTCAAAGATTTGTTACAGAGAGCCAACCTGAAATCTTCATGGCTGTATTCTACTCTACAAATTACATTGAGTGGTGTGGTAGAAATTGCCTCCATGGTTGTTCCTACACCATACCAGTAACATGTGTAACTTCAGCTGTGTAATTACAGTGCCAATCCACCTGATTACATGAACAGAAGATTCACACGTTTCTCATGATAACAGGTAGACCAGATCTATGATGGACCAAAATAGAGCAATTCTACTGTGACCTACCTTATTCTTCCTCATGTATATAGCTTCCTCATGTTGTTGCTGCTTACCTGGAGGGACAAAGTGATGGCGAGGTTGGAGCTATGCAGATGCACCAGAGGAAATGCCAGATTGGCTCTGCCAGGGCTTTGCCCCTCCAAGTAAGCAGCAGCAACTGCCTCTTTCAGCAGGCTATTGCTGTGGCTCAAAGCCACTCCTGCTGTTTACTAAGCATAAATAATTGTCCATTACATCTTAAAAGGTTTTCCTGTGTATACTGATCTACACAATCCCATGGATTCAGAAAGCAGCCCCATTGAGTTCAGCGGGTCTTGTCCCAGGTATGTGTGTACAGGATTGCAGCCTTAGTGAACTTTCAACTTTTCTGCTTACCTGCAAACCAATCACACTTTGTCCAGCCTTCAGTTTTCCTGCATCAAAACTTCTTGCTTGCTTTTCTGCGTATTTGACACCAATATCGATTGTAGTATGAAAGCCTTTGGTTTTTGCCTAGGAGGAGAATAAAATAACAGTGTTTCTAATATACATTTTATTTTGGTTGTCCTTGATTTAACAATTTTGCGTTCAATTTTAAACCAATTAATGCAGGGGTCAGCAAACTTTTTCAGCAGGGGGCCAGTTCACTGTCCCTCAACCCTTGTGGTGGGCTGGACTATATTTTGAAGGGGGGGGGGGGAATGAAGGAATTCCTATGCCCCACAAATAACCCAGAGATGCATTTTAAATAAAAGGACACATTCTACTCATGTAAAAACATGCTGATTCCCGGACCGTCTGTGGGCTGGATTTAGAAGGCGATTGGGCCGGACCCGGCCACCGGGCCTTAGTTTGCCTACCCATAAATTAATGGATCATTGATTATACAGTTTCAAGAGCTACTTGGCAACAGACGTGAAGGCATGGATAACATCCCACAACTTCTGCAGGCCAAGCTTCATATTTGGTTTTACCAAGAGTAATATAATATAGCTGCTAGACAAGTAAAGCCTCAGTTCATGGAATTTCATGGCATACCTATTACATACATCCCATAGTTGAAGTATTGATCCTTTTAGATAGTAAATGTTGTAAGAATCCTAAAACACTTTCTATGCTTTATGAAAAGGTACCGTGATATAAAATGGTTAATTACAGTTAAGCTATGAAAATGCATGGAACTCACATAGATCAATGTAATGCACTGGACTGCATATGCCATTATGTACATACCAGACCTGCTAGTGCCACCAGGGATGTCTGAACCTGGGTCATATTTCCGTTTTCAAAGAGATCATTTGCTTCAAATATATCATGTGGTTTCATGCCATATTGTTGTATGGCCTTTATAAAATTTCCAATGTTCTCCAGCTGAAATTAAATAAATGCATGATGGTCTTAGTGCTTGATATTGTTGCATAAGGCAGAACTAAATGCTGTATGGGAAAGTATGTAATAAACTTGGAAGATTTTTTAAAATAAAGAAAGCCACTTTGTAATTGGTTTCAAGCAATTTGGGGTGGGGGCGCGCACTGGGGTTGCTTAAACCTTTACCTGACCTGTTCTCCACTCTAAAATTCCCCCTTTCATTCCTACTTCTCTTTTTAAAGTGGCTGTCAGGATTTTCTTACACATGCTTGCATGTTTTTGTTTTAATTCTATTCCCCCTGTTTCTCAAAGGAGACTCAAGAATAAACTGAATAAAACAATCTCTTTTAAAAATGCCAATGCACATTCAAACATTAATTATACCCAGTCTGTTTTAACAAATTTCAGCAGCACAAAAGTGAAATGGAACTCGGCCAGCATAAATTACAAAATTAACCAAAAGTTTATTTAAAGAGTCAGAGCTTCAACAGCTACCAGAAGCAGTATAGTGATAGGGCCTTACATTCAACATTCAGCAAGGCATTCAATATAGTAGGTGCCACAACATTAAATACCCTGTCCCTAGGTGACAGACACCAGCCCTACTTCCTGAGGCTGAAGGATTTGGAGCAGAGCCCAGATGATGATAGGGAGTGTGCAGAGAGAAACGTGGAAGGAGGCGGTTCCTAAGGTGCCCAGGTACCAAGTGCCATTATGCACACAATGCGGAGATGGACTCATAGGTTCAAGATTGTTTTAAGCACTTGAAGAAGCTTCCTGCCTTTGAGCTATAAATGAAATCAGCAGAGAATATAGGCCGATAAAGCTCTGATGGTTAGCACACACATTCTTAACTCCTTAATTTTGTTTTACTTTGTTCAGATCTGCCAAACTGGCAGGTCTAGTTTTATTCTAGTTTTCCTACTGTATGCCAGCAGTTGTTCAAATCTAGTTTTCAGTGAAAGACAAAGTTTCTCAAGAAGGCAAGTGTTCTACTATGACCTCTCCTGTCTCAGTATCTATTTTCAATTTCATTTTGCATTGCCCATTTATTCTTTCCTGATTTGTGCAATATGGGTAATTACATTTGTTCCTGTAGTTCTATGGGTCATTTATTTCGAAAGCAAATACAATGGACCAGATTCCTTGGACAATTAATAATTTAAAAGTGTATATAGCTGTAACGAGGGGGGGGGGCAGAATAGAAGGGCATTTGCGAAGAGAAAAAGATTTCACCAAGCCTAACGAAGTTGTAATCAAACCCACCACTTCTCTAGTTTCTACAATAATTGTCTTGTTTCTTAATATTCTACTCCCATAATATAAATTACCAGGTTTGGTACTTTCAATGGTATTCTAATAGTAAAAAGAGAAGCTTTATACTGTTTAATCATTAATGCTTGCAAGGTGAACAATTGCTGTTTCCTCAAAAATTAATCTGTAAATGCGAAGGTGTTGAAGGCCTCACTGTGACAACAACTGTCATTAAGCTTTCATTCATGCATTTTCTCTCTCCTTCAGAGAGAGACACTATATTATTTGAATACAGTATTTAAATTAGTTTGTTTACCTGATGCCAGTTTAGTTTGGATTGATTGATTTTCTTTACTGATCCCGGGTGAAGTTTGTTGATAAGCCTGTAAAAACCAATCAAGTAAATAAACTGCCTTTTTTCCGCATAGCCACCACCAATTTTAATCTCCATATTACAGCACTACTAATGCACAGATAAAAACCAATATATAGTTGTACCTTGGAAGTTGAACGGAATCCATTCCGGAAGTCTGTTCGACTTCCAAAACGTTCAAAAACCAAATCGCGGCTTCTGATTGGCTGCAGGAAGCTCCTGCAGCCAATCAGAAGCCGCGGAAGCCCCGTCGGACATTGGGCTTCCAAAAGAGCATTCATATACAGGAACATTCACTTCTGGGTTTGGGAGCCAAAACATCCGAGTTCCAGGGCATTTGAGATCCAAAATACGACTGCATATTTTATTCGCACATACAGCTTATTTGGAAGGCAGTTTGCATAATAGGCATGCTGGTAAAGCCACTTTAGAAGGGACTTGAATGTCCTGAATGTCCTCCTTGGGGGGCAGGGAGGAAGAAAATGAGAATGTCAGGAAAAACATGCCATCTTGTGCGATGAATTTGTTACATTTTAAATACCTATAAATTTTAAATACACTCATAAATGGAAATGAGTGATTCAGGGGGGGGGGAGTGTGAGTGAGCAAACCCATTCACCCTTTCTGCCCTATCTCATTGCAATCTGTTGCTTTAAGCAGCTTTTCCCTTGGCTCACTTCTGGAGTTTGAGCTAGGCTGGTGGAAAATTGCTTGAAGCAGCTGAGCACAAGGAAGTAAGGGAAGACAAAGAATGCTGTTTCTCGCTTCATGTGCTGCTTTTTGTATCAAGGGCAGATCTCTTTCTTAACATGTGAACAGGCCCTTAGAAACACGATTAGATAGGCTCAACAACTTTGGTTTCCATAAAAAGATCCAACAAGTTTGTGGACATCAAGAATTTTACTTTTTGAAATATGGCAACCCTAGCAACACTTAGTAATTTTACTGGAAACGACAGGATGGGAGTGTTATTCTGCTTGGATCCTACTTGCAGGTTTCCACAGATATCTGGTTGGCCACTACAAGAACAGAATGCTCCACTAAATGGACAATTGGCCTGATCTAGCAGGCTCTTATGCTGATTTTAATTGCTCTTTGGCAGGGACGGTTCTGGTGTATTACCCTATTCCCTTTTCAGTGTTGCTTAGAAGACGCAGTAGTGATACCAGTGCTATTATTGTTTGTGTTTTGTTTTTTAAGGGGAAGAGAAAAGGCAGAGCGAAGGAGTTCCCAGATATAATGGACAACGGTGTTCTTTTATTTTTAAAAGTCATATAGAAAATATTTTGCTAGGTGCAACTTTTATTTATTTATGCAAGGGCAGCTGCATCTTCCAACATTACCTGTTCTATACACCTGTTAACAGATAGCAGCCCTGCCCTCTTTTGTGTACTGTAATTCTAAGAGAGAAGTGGGCATATCCAGGGAATGGTGAAACAGAACCCTGCCTGGGGTGCAAAATCACCCCCGAATTCTCCGACTTGAGGAAAGAGTTACTTGTGTGGGGTGAGAGGCATGACAGGCAAGTTATTTGGATTGCAATTGCCTCAGAATAAACTGAGATGGGGGGAGGGTTAGGGGTGACAGGATGACTAGTGTTGCCGCTGCTGTCTTCATGCTCACTACTGACAGGTGCTTTTAACTTCTCCCAACTTTTGCATGCAGCCCTCAAAGCCCCCTCTCCACAGGGGACCCAACTAGACCCTGCCTGCCTGCCTCCCTGCTTGCCAGTTGAGATGGAGGGCTCAGCTGGTGGCTACTGCAGTAAAGTGATGGGGGTGGGTGGTGCTGATACAGTTCTCTACAAAGGGTGCAAGGGACCCTAGTACGTCTTTGGGTATATCTGGTAAAATAATAATGGGGAAATCACACTGTGTCCTAGAATTAAATGTGGATCTTTTTTCTGAAAAAGTTGGCTACTGGCCTAGAAACTATAGAGCTCTGCCTGAAATAAAACATGATGTGGCTTACTCGCACAGTATGATGCCATCCTTTAAACCCAATTGAAAGTTGGCTCCAATGCTCATGCCAGTAACTTCTTCAATCCAGTTGCGGAGATCTTCCTCTATCTGTGGATCATATTTCAAAGCAATCTGCAATACAAAATGATGATCAATTCAACACTTTATCTGATTTTAATAATGCAAAATTTATATTTGATTAGACAAGGATATTTTATAAAAGCATCCGAAAATGGATCCAATGCTATCCTAGAAATCAGCGTCACTAATTAGCATAAAGTATTACAGTATTTATCATTCTAAACCCTCATGATAATTTTCAGCTGTTCAAATAAACCAAAGGGTTTTTTCTTTGGAAATCTCTTGTCTGATGTCTATTCTATTCATAAGCATACTCTGCTGATGCAAGTATTCTACATGACCTTCCTTGTATGTCATTCTGATCACTTAGAAGACCACTTGCATCACAGCTAACATATAAATTAACAGTTCAGCACTATAGCAACAGTAAACAGTAAAAAGAAAAAAATACATTCCAATACCAAATTTTAAAACCACCTTTGCATTATATTACCCCATTCCCATTCATTTATCATTTGGAAAAGTACAATGTTAGACACAAGGAGGGAAAGAAAGAAAATCTGGAGCAAATCTGAGTCAGAGAAAGCAGTTAGCAATGCAATCCAATGTATGTTTATTTGGAAAGAAATTCCATTAAGTTCAGCAGGGCTTGCTCCCAATTATGTGTGCACAGGATTGCAGCATAAGGGTAAAAAAAGACTGTTCTTTCCACTTCTAGTTGTATATGTAGATACACCTCAAATTAAAGAAAAACCTAACATACCAAACTCAAATCACAGATTTATTACTCTTTAACATACTTTTGGGCAGTTAATAAGCAGAGTTGCTTGCTGATGAATAGTAAAAGAAAATTGCCCCCTCTAGTCCTCACACTGATTATTCTAAATTGGATTAGGAGAGGTAATATTTTACTCTTTTACTGATATTCCTGCTTAACAAGGTGTAAGATATATGTTCTCCAAGTTTCTCAAAATCTGTAGGCCATGTGCCAAGCCAATATTTCAGAGTAATACACAGTGTACTCTCTGCTTGTATGGTGTTGCTACGAAACACAGCAACGTGTGAAATGATGGGTACAGCATCTAAGAAACGTGTTTACTTTTTGCATTTAGTTTTGAGACATCAATAAAAACAAATGTGGCTCTTGTTTCAATATCACCTTAATAAAGCAACAACATTACAGTACAATCCCTACAGCCTTCCAAAGGCCACTGAAGCATCGCTCTACTGGCAGGATGACACTTACACTATTGGAAACACCTTGGAGCGCCAGGAAAAAAAATTCTGGGTGTGGATGCCCCACTAGCAATGTTCCACTGGTGCAGAGGGTCAAAATGGGGCATTCTGGGAGCAGCTATGGATTCACAGGATGCTAAGCCTCCTTCCCCTGACGTGCCTCCTACAAAGGTCTGAAGCTACAACAGCACTGAGACTGGTATAGTAACTTCCCCTCACTGCGGTCAATGGGCAGTAAAAACACTCTTGGGGGAGCTATGCTGAGAAAGAGGGCCAATAAATATTTTAATTAATGATTTATTTATTTATTTATTAATGGAGGGTTCATGTCTTAGGTGGAGCAAACCAACAGAGCTATGGATGTAGTGGTTCTTCTACATGGAAGCATAAATTCACTGCTTCTGCCGAGAACAACCTGCACATACAGAACTCAATATCCGTTTGGCACCTATAAGGAACTTTCCACAACCTGCTCTCTACACATGCACAGATATGGGGGACACCACTGTTCTATCTATGGTATCTTTAATTAAATCCCAGACACAGTAATGCCCATGATCAAATGCAGTAATATTCACAACTGACACAGCATACAATCAGAAGGAACACATATTGTTCTTTAATTTTAATTCTAATGGTTTAAATCAGTGTTGTTAATCATCCATTTGCCTCAAGAGACAATGGGGTGCGCCTCCAGGGGTGAAGCCAAACTGCTGTGTTAGCAGCACCAAAGTGACCTCCCCTGGGGTGCAAGCTTGGGCAGTGTGTATGGCGGTCCTGGGCTGCTCAGATGACAAGACCCCAGCCCAACCCTTGGACTTGCTGATGTGGTCCAAAGGAAAGCAGAGCAATATGTTGGGCACCAGCCTGCCTGCAGGAGTTGCTGGAAGGAGGCATACAAGACGCCATCCAACCATCTTAGGGACTCCACTCTGGATTTGTATAGAGTTTACTCCTTAGCCTTTTCTTCTTCCAAGGATATCTCGCAAAGTAGTGGAGGTTTAGGATCAGAGCTTTCCTTCCTACATGGGCAACCTTCCCAGGTTGATGAGCCTCATCTGCCCAATCAATAAATAATACAATATGTGTGTATAATATACAGTTTGTTGCTTCTGTGTTTGAGTTGAGACCCTTTTTAATAATTTAGAGATTGTTAAAAGAGCATGTTATCACAAGAGGCTTTCAGAGAAAGGCATTCAGCTGTTGAGCTGGAGAGCACAAAGGGTGAGTAATGTTTCTATCCAGACCATTTACTACCAAGGAATGTCATCAATTTTGTTGTTTCTGCCAAGTCATTTTTCAATCTTCATTTCTCAACCTTCCTGAACATTTGAAACATGATATTTCCATAGTGAGACAAGGAGTAAAATACTCAGTACCTTGAAATGCTTCTTTCCTCACTATGCTCCAATAGCCCTGGACTAGCCACATGACACGTTACCAAGAACTCCAAAAAACATTTACTACACACATGCAGACAATGCTGTATTTGTATTCCCCCGCCCCACCATTTCCTTCACAATATCACTGAACTAGGTAGTTTTTGGGCAGACCTGCAGTACTCATCTATAAAGGCAAGTAAGTCATTTGTAGCTCTAATAATAATTTCATGAGATTTTAATATTCTATCATGTCCAGTACTTGTGTAGTAATTGCTTCTGTGCTATAAGGTGTGTTGTTCACATGACAAAAGGCTACCTGTATGATTCTGAAAGAACACATAATTGCTATTCTCTGAAAGATTACAACATATTACATTATTAAAAATATAGAAAGTGTTCACAAAATATGTACCTATCCTAAAAATAAAATAAAATAATCTTCCACTCATAATATTACAGTTTCTAAACCTCATGGCTGCACAGATGTGATTGACAAGCCAGTTTCAGACTTTCTTCACACATTGAGACCTAAAGAAGTAGGGATTGAGAGTCACTTTTCTTGACCTGTCATTGCCACATTCTACATACACCAATCTATGACCTCTGTACTTTGGACCAAAGGTCTGAAAAGGAACAACTATGTACATAAAGCTACACACATAGAAGAGCTAAAAGCAGTTTCTACTCCTGCACAGTTTACGTTTCCCATAACATGGATCACCAAAGCACATTCAGCTGTATGTGCCCAGATGTTGCTTTTCAGATCTTAGAATCATAGATTGTAGCGCTATAAGGGACCCCAAGGGTCATCTAATCCAACACCCTTCAATGCAAAAATTCTGCCCACAGCCATTCCTGGGTGGACTCGAACCATCTAGTTAACAGCCAGACACACTGACCCACTGCTTCACTGGAGGATGTCTTCCCCTTTATGGGTTAAATTCAGGGGCTGGGCCAGTAGGGTGACCAACACTGCAGGCGAGGCCAGAAGGAACAGTCCCACTCACTCCCCTTCCATGTATTCACTGTACGCTGGGAGAGTCTGAATAGGACTAAAGAATATAGGCAATTCTACTGGAATCTCAAGAATCCACTGGCCTGCCAGTAACTGGGAGCAAGAATTCAATGACCTGCACAGTTTACAATCTCCATTACCACCAAAGCCAGAAAAAATAAGTAAAAAGGGCAAAATAAGTTATGCATATAAGAAGTACAATATTTGTTCAATCTGTACAGTCTAGCTATTCTTCACATGGAAATTGTGCAGAATTTATTTTTAGCTTAGGCTACAAAGCTCAGGCTTCCTTTTTCTTTTCCTTTCTCCTCCTGCGATGAGGTTTCAATATTTTAATGTTGTATTTTAATTTTGTTTTTAAGTTGTATTCATTCAATTTGTTTTTATTATCGCTTGTTAGCCGCTCTGAGCCTGGCCTTGGCTGGGGAGGGCGGGGTATAAATAAAAATTATTATTACATGCAGCCCTGTTTATAGGACTGGGCTTCAAGAGAAAGCAGAGTTGGAGGACTCTCTTCTGTTTTCATCCTGGAGCAAAGTTCTTAACCCAAGGTACTGTTTCTGGGTTAGCGGAGTCTGTAACCTGAAGCGTCTGTAACCCGAGGTACCATTGTACTTTGCACTTACAATCATTCACTCTAAAAATGAGCAGGTGCTCAGGTCATAGCTGTCAACTTTTCCCGTTTTTAAAGGAAAATTCCCTTATTCCGAATCGTATTCCTCACAAGAAAAGGGAAAACTTGACAGCTATGGCTCAGGTATAGAAGCTTAGAAGTTGCAAGACTGGAAATGGAGCCACAAAACAGGTCTGCATTTTTCTAAAAAAATGTTTAGGGGTACTTTCATTTTCCTACTCATATGAGTAAATACTGCCCCTCAATGAGGCCAAACTTAGATTCACAAAATGTTTAGGAGTATGCGTACCCCTGCGTCCCCCAGAAAAAAAGCACTGGGCATAGGAACTAATCATATGTGGGAAAATGAGATTTAATAAACAAGAATAAAGAATAAATTAAAAGTGCCCGAAGCTGTAATCCTAAAGTGGTGGTAGGGAACTGAAGTCAGATGAACTACTATTTAGCCAAGGTCCTGTGGGTTTCTTCCTAGCATGGGAGAAATGCTCTGGTATGTTTCCATGCATTCTGCATTTCTTTTTTCTTTCTTTTAAACATTATTTTCCTCCCATTTGGAAAAATGTTTTCCCATTAGGATTTGTTTTTAAATGCCCAATTTGGGCAATTTAGATCAAAGAAATTTCCTAGACCTCCCCAGCATGCACCAAATATTCTCCTTTTTTGGCCCAACTAAAGTTGGACCTCCTATGCCAATTGGGCCAAGGTCTCATAAGTTTGCAGTGTCAGGGAGGGCGAATAAAATATTTCCTATGGCACATGGGACATATAACTACAGCTGAAATGTAATTGAAGTCACTTCCTATTAATGTTATACATATAAAGACAAGCCTTTTGTTTTTCTAAACTCTTGCCAGCTCTTAAATTAGTTAATAGGAAAAATAGGTAGGTGATAAGGGTAGTAACTGACATAACAATTAAAACAGTTATAATTACATTTTTATATATTAATATTTAAATTTATTTTAAGGGGTGTTGCTGTTTATTAACCATTCACTTTTTATAAAGTTTCCAAGAAGTATGGGTACAGACTGCATAAATTCAGGAACAGCTATGAGGTATTGTACAGAATCACTATAGTAAGACAAAACAACAAAACAAAAAACATTAACTTTATCCTGCTACATATCCAGAGGAAACTCAAACTGACTCAGGAAGAGGATGTACAGAAGCAGTTATTACAATGTCCAGTGTTCATTAGGAATAAGGTTAAGACCACAAATGTTTTGGAAATACAAATAATACCAAAGTTATTTTTTTGTCTCTGAAGGTTTCACATGATCTAGAAACATAGATAAGAGGGAATACCATGTATTTACCCATGAATGTTTATATCTGGCTCCCTGATCCAATCTGTTTTGACTTCATAAGTTTTTCAGCCAGCAGTACATCTCAGACCTTCGTTAGGAAAGGATGTTTGGTTCAGACAAAATGCCAAACCAGTTAAAATAAGCCACAGTTTGTAAGCCAACAATTAGGTTGGCATGGTGCAAACTAACTAGTGGAGCCAAGCTGGTGCTCCTGCTGGTGGCCTGCACCACACTGACCTCCTCACCCCTCTCCCCCCATTTAGAAGCAGCAAGCAACTAGCCTGCCAGGAAGTTAGATTAAAGGTTTCACACTCACAGGTGAGGTGCTTCTGCACCAGACTATTATTATTTGATTTTATTGTTTTTAATTGTTTTATGCTGGGACCAACCAGATAGAAGGACAAATAAAAATTTTCAACTGAATAAATAAAATAGACAGGTGTAAAATTACCGTATTTTTTGCTCTATAAGACGCACCAGACCATAAGACGCACCTAGTTTTTGGAGGAGGAAAAGTAGGGGGGAAAATATTTTTTTTCTAGTTCCCTCTTGCTGTTCTAGCTTCTGGGATAGCTGCGCAGCCTGCATTCACTTCATAAGATGCACACACATTTCCCCTTACTTTTTAGGAGAGAAAAAGTGAGTCTTATAGAGCAAAAAATACGGTAATCTCTGCTTTGGCAATGAATTGATCATAATCCTTTCCCTTTTCTGCTCTCAGCCTTATAGGAGCCACATTTATTCTGATTAGTGCTACAGATTCTTTAAAAAGCTACTGAATCTTATATTTTTCAAAGACAGAAAGGGGTCATTGCTTTTTGTAGAAATATGTTGTGGTACAATGTTATGATCTTGCACACTGCACATAAACTAACCTTACTAGTCTGCAAAGGGCATCAGTTAGAAACACAAATAATTAAGCAGTACATGGGTACCTCAATTTAAGAACAGCTCTGTTTACAAACTATTCTGTTTACGAATTTTGCCTTGGTCTAAGAATGGAATCCGAATGGTGGAAGGGCACTGGCAGTGGGAGGCCTCATTAGGGAAAGAGCGCCTCGGTTTAAGAATGTTTTCGGTTTAAGAACGGACATCTGGAACGGATTAAGTTCGTAAACCAAGGTACACTGTATATAAATGTCTTAAATGAAGTAACAGTGAAGTACTATTTGAAAATTAACATGTAGCAAGTAGGACATATACCATGTACCATGTCAACAACACAGGAATATAGGAAGTTGCCTTATACCAAGTCAGACATTGGGCTGTATCCAAATAAGTGCTATGTGAACATTCTGGCAGTACAGTGGAACCTTGGTTCTTGAACTTAGTCCATTCCGGGAGTCTGCTCAACTCCCAAAACTGTTCAAAAACCAAGCTGTGGCTTCCAATTAGCTGCAGGAGCTTCCTGCACTCAATTGGAAGCTGCGGAAGCAGCGTTGGACGTTCGGCTTCCAAAAAACATTTGCAAACTGGAACACTCACTCCCTGGTTTGCAGCGTTCGGGAGCTGATTTGTTCGAGAGCCAAGCTGTTTGGGAACCAAGGTACCACTGTACAAGGATTTCTGCTTGCGTAACAAAATGTACTCTTCCTGCCCCCCCCCCACCATATGTTCAAACAATTCCCCTAACCTCTAGGGCAGATTGGTGGTGGTGCAGGGTACACACAGGCAGCGGTAGAAAGAAGACCTTTTGTGCTGCTGAGACACAGTAGTTGAACACCGCTCAATATTTTCTACATTTACTGTCAGTGGCAGTTTGGGTTTCAGACAGAGGATGTTCCTAGCTCTACCTAGAGATGCTGTGGATTGAACCTGGGATAGTCTGCCTGTAAAGCAGATGTTCTACAGTACCATTAATACATAACTCTAGCTCATCTTCCTTTTTAAACATAAAGTGTTCCTTGAAACTCAAAAGCTATTTTGCGATATCTTTTTAGTCCTTAACATCACCAGTTGATAACCCATCCTTTACTTCAAGCAGTTCAAGGTGGTGAACATGGTTCTCCCCCTCTTCATTTAATCTCCACAGCAACTCTGTGAGATAGGTTAGGCTGAGAGGCAGTGACAGGCAAAACGTCATCCAGCAAGCTCCATAGCCATGTGGGGATTTGAACCCTGGTCTCCCAGGTCCTAATCCACCAGCTGCTACGCCACTCCGATCTGTTAAGTTTTTCAGGTAAATAAGTGTAAATTACCGTACTGGTTTTGTCATCTACCTTTCAATTTCTTAGCCATCATACTACATTACTTAAAACTATTCCCCAGTAAGGTACACAGGGACCTTCTCAAAAATTTGTTGGAACATAGTGCTGTAATTAAACCCTGTTTCTGCTAGGCCAAAAGCCAAAAAAAAATGGAGAAACGGGTCAGATTAACTACTGTGTTGTGCAGACAGTTGCAATTAAGTGTCTAGCGGTAGGTAATTAGTGTATTAACAGGTATCATAAATTACCTGATTTGTTTCAGATATCATTACTCATTAATTGCTGTATTCTACATTCTACTCTAGCTGCTTATTCTTAAGAAGTTGGTCTGCCCTTATATAAATAACAAATGTTAAGAAGTGATTATACTCCATGTTTTTCTTTTCCATACTTTATAGTCCCTATTTAAATGGCTGTACACTAAACCCAAATATCTATACCATCTGAATTAGTAATATATCCCAGAGCAAATCATGAATAGCAGGGAGGGTCTGCACCATATCCTGGTCAAGTCTTTGTCTCTGTGCCAAGTTTTGCTCCAGGGAAAATGAAAGTCTTGTTACAAAGGTAGCAAGTATCCTGCAAAATCTATATAGACCTCTATATCTATGTGCAATTACCTCCACAACAGAACCTCAAACACAACATTACCTCAAACAACAGAACACATAAATTGTTTAACAGACGTCATGAGGCTGATACCCGAGAGGGGAAAACATTCATGCAATGTTGTGTTCCTGCTCTTTCCATAAATTTATTCAAAGGTAACATTGTACTGTGCTTTGATGTTATTGTCAATTGTTTCTGTTTTTTGCTGCAGTGGCATATATGTATTGCACATACACAAAGAACAGTTCAAATACAATGAGATGGACAAAACCAAGTACAACAAATTGATAGTAGCACAATCAAAGTTCCACTTGAGCAAGCTTTGTATACTCTCTTTAATAACAACAAATGTTTCAGTAATATTCTGGTGAAGTAACACATAAACAATAAATTTTTGTAGCAAACATGAAAAATCTCAGCAGATAACAACTTCATACTTGCAATGTACTGATGTTTTTAAATGTGCAGTGTAATTTTGGCTACATTCTTGAAACCACCCACTCAAGAGAAAACTGAGTGTCTATTATAGAGCTATTCCAATTTTACAGCAATACTGAACAGCCTGCTTATTTAGAAAAGTAACGTTATTTTATAGCAAAGACGACTTAATCAGAAATCTTCTACACATTCTGAAACCTTGAACAAGTTAAATAAAAACTGGTGATACTTCTCCAATTTAACAACATTCCTCTGATTGACCTCTTAATTCCACCTGTCTAAATAACGAGAGAAGGAAAACTGTTGCAAGTTACCTTCAAGACTTGGTGATACCACCGGCTCTCAAAGGGACCCCATTATTAATTCATCATTTAATGCATATATTAGACCTTTAGAAGTGGTCATTTGGGGATTTGGTGCAATGTGTCACAAGTACTCTGATCACACCCAGCTCTATTTCTCCTCTGCACTGGAATCGGTTGGAGCTGTGCAAATGCTTAATCTGTGTTTGGAGGCAATAAGGGGTTGGATTACCTTAAATGGCAGTGCTATAGATTAGTGCTTCCTGGGTCTGGGAATAAACAGTGTCTTCTGGATGGGGTTGGACTCTCCTTGAAGATTCAGGTACAGTCACAGGGCAAGGGCGGAGAAGAGAGATAGCTTGACTAGAGTAATCCATACTCTGGAACCTTAGACTACTTTAATGTACTCTACATGGGATTGCCCTTGCAGGTGGATTGTACACCACAGCTAGGAAAAAATACAGCAGTGAGGGTGTTGGCTAGTCTACTTTTGAGATACTATGTAACACCAGTCCTTGAAGATCTGCACTGGGGCCTGTTTGCTACTGAATGCAATTCAAGGTGATAGTTTTGAGGTAAAGGTAAAGGGACCCCTGACAATTCATCAAATAAGGACCAAGCTTCTGAAGCACGTAATAAAGCCCCCTTGGTGGTGGAACAATCTTCCTCCTGAGGTTAGACTGACACTAGCATAAACTAGTTTTTGGTGCTAGTTGAAAACATTTCATTTTCACTATGCCTTTCACTGTATCTGCCTATAGCTGGGGTGATGTGTACATTGAATTTTATATTGTAAACTGCTGCTGTTGATTTAATTATGTTGTGGCCCATAATGAAGGGCAGGATAAACATTTTACAAATAAATAAAACAGGACAGCCTCTTGGACAGAGCATGATGCACAGGCATGAGACAAAGACAGGAATTGTTCATTAATATGTTTCTGTGATAAAAGAGAGGAAATGGACTGCTAGGAAAAAGGTAGGATATCATTTACGGTATTTGTTAATCATTGTAACACCTCCACTTAATTGCTATTACTATCACTAATAGCAATGTTTATTTCAGTTCTTGTTGACAAGCAAGACTATGACTTTGTAAGTAGAATTTTATCTAAGAAGTGGCCTTACATCTCATATTTTTGTGCATTTTGATGTCTGGTATCTTTACTCTCTTCATGTTAGTAAGGAAATACAAGGTTTTTTGAGGGATTTTTATTCTGTATTAATTGTGAAATTGTTCTGCAATCTTTTATAAGGAAAATGATGGATAATTACATATTTATGTGTTGTATGAGTAATAATGTATTTGCATCTTTGTTTGTTTTCATAAGAACACTTTTTGTTGTGAACTGCTTTTGAGAGTAGTGTACACAGAAAAGCAGTATACAAATAAATTGACTTACTGACATTTGACATTTGGTCCCATTTATAACAAAGCAGAAAACTTTAGTTATTAGCAGACAGATCTGTGAAAGTATCTACATAACAATTTGAGCTGATTCTCTATTATTCATCGTTGACTTCCAGGGTACTTAAACATATGTGTCCAGCTGGAATTTTGCACTCTCTTGGGATAGAAAGTAATTGAAGAAAACAGAGGAAGGAACTTCAGCAGGCAGTTAGCAAATGTTTAACTGCCTTTACCTGTCATCCCTATCATCAGCAGGCACCTTCTTTGACACGTTTTAAACATCAGCTGAAAACTTTCCTATTTCGCCAGACCTAAGCAGGCAATGAAGAGTACATCACCGACAATGGTCTATTGATGTTTGTTTTCACTTTTTTATTTTTAACTTCTTTAAATCTATTTATCATTTTATTGTTTGGTTTATCAGATATTTTGTATTTCAGCAAACTTTGGGGCTCAGCTGAGCCTGTGGATTCCTCCTTCTTATGTATGGGTGATGTAATTTTAGCGACAGAAGACCTGACACAAAGCTTGAAAATCGGAAATACAGGAAATTATGATGATAAATGCAGATGACCGAAGAGATCTTAGAAGACTAGGCAGTGGGAAAGACCAAATAAAATATCAGGACTATCTCAATGAACTAATAACAGCATTGTATTAATATCACACAGAATTTAAGAGACTGCAACCCAGATGTTTATTGTCCAATAAGGTCCAATTAGTGATGGGTCATTATTCTTTGGACCACACCAAAACACTTTTGACTAGGTTTTAACTCTAACAGTGGGAGAGAGAGAAAACTAGCCAGTGCCTAAAGCTTGTCAGATACAATGCCCTGGGCACTGCCCAAATGAGATTCTCATTTTGCTTTTGTTTTAGTACATGCCTTTTTGCTGAATTGCTTTTACAATATTCCCTTAATTTTAAGAGCAGTTTGCCATGTGGTAGTGTGGTTTTGTAAATCGAATACCTCCAACCTTTGCTGGGCTTAGAGAGCATATATTATATGTTACGTGCCTTGTTTTTGAGAAAAGGCCACATTATAGTTCTTCAAATTGTAGCCATAATATAGAATGAGCAGTTATCCCAGATAGTAAATAACCTACTCAATATTAGAATGGCCGATGCCAGACAGACACCTGGTAATCCTAACTAGTGCTCCCAGTTTATTTAACAAAACATTTCTAGTAGCTTAACAGCCTGACTCTATGCAGAGCTAGGGGTGCCTAATCTCATTGAAATTAATGACTTTAGCATATCATCCAACATTTCTCCAATGAAAATAGGGATATCCTAAGGAAAAGCAGGCCATTCTGGGATCAAATCAGAAACCAGGATGTCTTCTCTAAATCAGGGACATCCCTGGAAAATAGTGACACTTGGAGGGTCTGCTTTAGGCAAGCCTAAATCAACACAGGATTGTATTGTTAACAGGGGTCTTTCAAAATCATTTTTGGCTTTGAGTTCTGCATACTGCCCTGACCATTACTTTAACATGTAAATTCCCTAATATTTCTAAATTGTTGTTATGCCATAAATTACCAATATCTGTTGAGCTTTTCTTTTGTGTCAGCTAGTTCAGATGAGTAAATCCTATATATGCTGTGGTCCTACTCAATCTGTGTGAATACTAGGGCCAGTTATCATCAACCTTTTCAGACCCAGGGCCCATGTTTAACTCAAATATGCATTTGGGGAAGCATTTCTGAATCTTTTACCATATATTTGTATGATGGTAGTGCTCCTGTTACGACAAACCTTTGATCAGGCTGTGACCCCCTAGTGGGTCTCAACCCACCAGTTTAAGACAAGTGCTAGGAAAAATTACTATTCTGATATTGGCATGCTCAACAATCACTGAAGAAGGGCTGGGGTTGATTATATCTGGACTTCATTCTCTACTAAGGAGAATTGGAAAGGAAAACCTTCCTTACTCCCACTTATCTTCACTGTATTTTCCTGTTTTCTCAAGAATTTTTAGAAACCTACTATGGAGGAAATCCTTTTGTCTATTTTTAAATAGCATGTGTCAGTATGATTGGTTCTGTCACCCAGGGAGGCAGCAGCAAAGAATATTCTAATCCTGCACTGTTTCAAGGGATGGGGAAGGAGGACTTATTTTGACTTTTCTCACCTTCTTCTCATCCCCAGATTAGCATTATCATATGAACTACAAACCTTTATTGCCCTTATTTTTCAGGAACAAGATTACTACCAGATTCTAAGACAAATTTTGGAGCTAGGTGGCGGGAAATTTAGGCATATTTAAATAATAAAGAATAACCAAATGCGACAACCCATAGGGAAGAAACAGTGTGGCATTGTTGTTTTCATTTTGTGGTTTTATACTCTGATTTTATCTTGTGCACCACCCTGAGACCTGCAGTAATAGGGTTGTGTATTATTATTAATAATAATAATAATAATAATAATTAAACATTGCCTAAAAAATAAAGTGTGAATACTTGCCTCATTGAAGTATGAACAGTAAGATGGAAAAAAGGAAGCTAATTCTTACTCTGGGAGTAATAAATGATCAGTAGAAAGAAACAGAACTTTTATAACTTTAAATGCACCCCATCCACTATAGCTAGTAAGCAAGAAAACTTCTGTTTAATACTTTGTCATCTCCTCTTCTGTCTTTTTCCTTATTCCTCCTTTGGGAGCAGAAACAAGTTTATTGGCATAGGCATAGCCAGAGGGGGTGGGAGGCAGCTGTCCCTCCCAATCAAGTAAATAAATAAAAATACTTAACTGACCAACTGCATCACAGATAGCTTGGTTCTGCCCCTACCCCACATAAATCTTGACTACATCAATGTTTCTTGATATTAGAAAAATATTTTAAATGAATCACAACTTTGTGATGTGATCAGACATATTACTTAACCAACATCAGCTCTGCAAGGTCCCAAAAATAGAAGTAAATAAAACAGAAATAAGAAATAAATTGAAGCATGTGTTGCCTCTCAGCTGTGTTTGTTTAGTCCAAAGTAAATCCCAATATCTTCATTTTAACAGCTTTCCAGGATAAGTGTGCACAGGATTGCAGCCTCAGTCTCTTATCTGTAAAAATGGGATCCATGAAGTTGTGAAACAGGATCAAGTTCTGCAGTAGCTTAAAAATGCTGTGCAAATACCGGTAGCTACAAGCTCTTTTAGGAACAGTTTCTGTTAAGTCATTGCAACTTTGTTATAACTAACTATAAATGTAGACTAGACATTGGAAGGTTTGAGTTAAAAGAAAGGCAAATGTCACATAGACCAGTGTTTCCCAACCTTGTGCCTCCAGATGTTTTTGGCCTACAACTCCCATCATCCCTGACCACTGGTCTTGCTAGCTAGGGATGATGGTAGTTGTAGGCCAAAAACATCTGGAGGCACAAGGTTGGGAAACACTGATAGACTATAAGGTAAAGGTAAAGGTAAAGGTACCCCTGCCCGTACGGGCCAGTCTTGCCAGACTCTGGGGTTGTGCGCCCATCTCACTCAAGAGGCCAGGGGCCAGCGCTGTCCGAAGACACTTCCGGGTCACGTGGCCAGCGTGACATCGCTGCTCTGGCAAGCCAGAGCTGCACACGGAAACGCCGTTTACCTTCCCGCTAGAAAGCGGTCCCTATTTACCTACTTGCACCCAAGGGTGCTTTCGAACTGCTAGGTTGGCAGGCGCTGGGACCGAGCAGCGGGAGCGCACCCCGCCGCGGGGATTCGAACCGCCGACCTTTCGATCGGCAAGTCCTAGGCGCTGAGGCTTTTACCCACAGCGCCACCCGCGTCCCAGACTATAAGACTCCTTCATAAAAATAAGTTCCATTTTAAAATAAGAACCACAAAGTTGGAAAGGCACTCAAAGTTCATTTAGTCCAACCCCTTCTAATGCAGGAAATTAACTATTACAATATCCCTGTTAGATGATCATCTGCCTTAAAAATTCCAATACTGTAGAAAGTTCACCACCTTCCTAAGCAGGCTGCTCAAGTTTAGAACAGTTCATACTGTCAGGACTTCCTAAATCTAAGTCATGAGTTACTTTCTTGTAAAAGAGTATATAGAAATGTTGTACTCACACTGCCCATTAAGATCCCTATTAAAAGCCACCTATCAAGAGGAACAGCTTCTTTTTACAAAGCATCTGACAAGTTACTTTAGTGATATATTTATAGAGTGCCATAACTAGTTTGGTGTGTACAAAGGGGCTTTGGACATTTTTTTTAATATGAAGAGGTTTGGAGGTGAGCTGTACAAAGGGGGGAGAAGTCCAAAATTCTACTGAGCCTAGCTTGTGCTCCAGGATTCTAGAAGATATTAATTAGCATTGTAGTTAAAATTGTATAGAATTGTTTTAATTAAATAGCCTGCTGAAGAAACTAAGTTAGTAACAGAATAGCACAGAATATGCAGAATGAAAAGGAAAGGGACTCTGGCCTGCCTAGTCCATGCCCTCTTAACCTTCATCACCTTAGCCAGTCACTCTGGAAGAGATGAGGGAGAGACGTATGCCATAAAAGTTTTATATTTATTTTGTTAGTTACCCTGCCTTTTTCTGTTGAAAAATAATTATGTGCCTCTCTAGAAAACACTTCTATAAGTTTACTTATAATAGACTAATACTTGCTATATTTCTGTAGTTCAAAACCTTTAAAACTCTTTAACAAAAACCTAAAATAGCACACCTTCTTGGGTATCAGGAATCAGGTGTCTTTCATTGGTAACAAATGCCCTACAAAACTCCTGGTTTTCTTTCCAGTTGTTGCCAATAAGTAAATAAATAAAACGGAGCCAAATTATTCCACAACAGTAAGTCAGTAACTCAGACTGTAATGAAATCTGAAATAGTTGCACTAATTGTTTAGTACAACTATTCTGGTTATGGCTGCATAAATCAGGCATTTGAACGGCTATATAAAAATGAACTGCTTTCTCCACTTATGTTGTCAAGGAGTGCAGTATGCAAGAAATTATTGCTCAAATATATCCTGCTCACATCTATCAATATTGCAAAGTTTGATGTCTGTTCCAAATGACATCACAAAATTCAGCACAAACCTGTAGCACCACATTTAGAATGCAATCCTAAACTGCATTCTAAACCCTATTTAATAAACCTTATTAAATCAATGTGACTTAGGCTGCAGTCCTATACCCACTTACCTAGGAGTAATAGTTACTGAACTCAATAGGACTTACTTATGAGAACAAATATATAGAACTGGGCTGTTACTTACAAATAAACATGCATCAGATTAAGATACATGGGACTGGGATGCATACCAGAGCAAACATTCAGCTAAAGTATGTGAAACTGTCTTAGAGCACAAAAATAAGTGCATAGGAGTCATTCAAAGCTGAAATATTCAGCTACTGCTACATTCAATTATTTCCATGTATGAAATGTTCCCTTATTACAGTGCTGTTTTAGTGTACAGATGAGGTGCCACTAACACATTTTCAAGATGAAGAGGAGTCTTGGAATATTTTATTTCCCAGGGGAGTTAATGGAAACTAAACCCCAAGCCGCAGTAGCTTCCTTTGTGTGTATCTTCCCCCACTCCTCCCCACCACTTTGGACTTGAGTGCAGCAGTGTGGAGACAATGAGCATTCTGTGCACAACGCCCACACGGATTGGCTGGGCTCCCCCCAATACCCCATGATGTAATGTGTTTGGAATGTGCCGGGACTTTGAGCTGGAGGGGGGGGGCAGGGGTGGCATTTCTCATCTGTTTCCCAGACCAAGTGGGTTCAGTAAATTAACATGATGGACCTGGTGTGCATTTGCCGAATCTCACTACCTTTCTCATACTTCTGTTTAGCATGGAATGGAATTTTTTTTTAAGCCTGAGAACCAACGCCATTCCCATCTCAGCACATCACTGTGTTTGGGAAAATATGACTGTATACAAGAGTGTACAGGAAATGTGTAGGTGAGGAGATAGTATCAGATATAGGTGCTGAGGGGTGCTAAAAGACTAGCCAAACAGAGGTGTGGATGGGAACACTATATATAGGGGGCAAACAAGGCAGAATTCAGAGAAAGCTGCAACTGTGTCCCATTCCCATTTTGTTTTAATCATCCTTTCTCCACAAACAACAAATCCATACCTTCACAGCAAACGTCATCCTTGGTGGCATTTTAATCTGACAACTGCCAGTGTTTTAAAAGTGACCTCCATTTCAGAAATCAATCTGCCCTCTGTCTTTGGTACTGGTCTTTTAAATGCTGTTATAGGGATTGGTTAACAAAAACAACAACCTAAAAGTACAAACTTCCTCGCCCTCGCCGCCCAGTCCTGTTTTGAGAGGAGAGCTCTGCGTCCACACACTTGTTAAGGGGCAATCAGAAGAAGTAACCCAGGGAGGGAGGCAGGGAGACCGGGAGAGTGCGTGCACCAGCCATCCCCTTAGCACACCATCCTGCCTGGCGCTCGCTAGCTCTAGACTGGAGCCACGTAGGCTGGAATCACCTCGCGCTCCCCCTGCTGCTGCTGCCGCCATCTCCCGAGCCTGGGTGGGTCCCGCAAGCCGGGGCGTGCGGGCTCCTAGGGAAACGAAGAGGTGGAAATCTTTTAAGGCAGCAGGAGCAGCAGCAGTTGCACACTCGTGTGTCCCCCCCCCCCACCGCACGTCAGAAGGCGCAGTCACGAGCGCAGAACTGCGCGTCCCGAAGCCACAAACCAGTGTTCTTCTTTGTTTGTTTCGCCATCCACCCCCCCCCCGCTCCCGCAACCCCTCCTCCTCCCTCCGCTTTTCTCTTCATTAGACCCGAGCTTGTCCCGCCGCAGTGATTTGCTAAGGAGGAGCGGCTGGGCTGGCTGGCTTTCGTCTCGGCCTCTGCAGCTGGGAGCGAAAGAAACAAAGTCTCTCTCTCTCTCTCTCTCTCTCTCTCTCTCTCTCTCTCTCTCTCTCTCCCTCTAAAGTCTCTCTCCCGCACACACCCCTTGGGCCTTCTTCCCTCTTAAGAAAGAAAGAAAAATTACACCCAAAACTTTCCCACACGCGAAAAAAAATATTACCCTCCCCGCCTGCGCGCGAAGTTAAAGGGAGGGAGAGCGGGCCATCCTCATTCCCCATCCAAGAGGGAGGCGAAGCCAGACACTTCTCCCCGCCACCGAAAGGAGCGAGGGATGAGGGGAAGCGGCGGCGGCGGCGGCGCCACACAGTCGGTGTCTCCACAGGCAAGAGGGGAGTGCGAAGCCTCCCTCTCGTCTCGTGTCCCCACTCCCCCCAAACCCCAGGAAAATAAAATGGGGAGGGGGCGTGTGGGTAAAGCCGGGGGACTCTGCCGTCAAGTAAGCGAGTTCAGGGTCCGCGGGGGCTTCGGCTTCCCCGCCCCCCCCCAGCCGCTTTTGTCTCTCTGGCGATTTCTTTCGCGATAAATGCGCGGTTGGAAGCGAAGGGCTTTGTTTCTAACCCATTAAAAATAAATAAAATAAAATAAAATGGGGTAGATGGGGTGCGGTGCCGGGAGTGCCAGCCTGTGATTTACCTCACACGTACATCTGAGGACGACAAGGGGGTCACACGTCGTCTTCTGAGGGGAGGGGGTGTGTGGACTCCGTGAGGGGGAAAGTGGGGGCTCCTTCCAGCCCTCCTGCCGAGAAGCCAGGGGGAGGGGGCTCACTCGTCCTACACAGCCAGAGTTTGGGGTGGGGGCTTTGTTTCTCTCGTGCCCCACAGTAAACGAACTCCCCCCTATTACACATACGGTTTTCAAACCGCAAGGCTGAGGTAATCTTCGCCTTTCACGCGCCCCCCACCCCACCTAATCCCGTGCATAGTGAGGTGATGATGGAGCAGGCAAGGGAAACGGAAAACGTCCGAAATAGGCAGTTGGGAGTTTGGTTTTTCTCCCTCGCTCCCCCCCTTCGCCCAAAAAGTTGTGCGTTTGGGGGGGGGGGCGTCTGTTTCCCTGACCCTGAGGAGAGCGAAACCATTCTCTCCCCTCAGGAAAAAAGGGGGCTTATCGCCCGCGCGTCCCTCCCGGTCCACGAACAAAAGCCGAAGGAGGCGCTGGGATAACCACCATCTTCTTCCCCGCGAGCCCTACCTTGTTCTTGACCTCGGCCGAGAGCCCGTACGAGGGGCCCTTGTTGAAGTGGGTCATGGCGGCGGGTCGGTGTCCGTGTGCCTCACGCCTTGTGGCGCCAGAGGTGGTAACGCTCTGGCTTGCCTACGCTGCTGCTGCCGCTGCTGCTGCCTGCCTTCCTGCGCTCGACTGGGCGGCTTTCTGGGTGCTGCCTGAGCTCCGAGAGAGCGAGGGCGGGCCGGGCTCGCAGGGGGAGAGGGAAGGAGGAAGGGAGGGACGTGGGCCAGGCTGCCTGACAGAGGAGCCCCGCCGCGGAGCTGCCGGCTGCAGAAAGTTCTAGTCCCTCCCTTGTCCGAAAGGGCGGCCTCCGCCGAAACATCCATTTCCCTTCACAGGAGCTGAGGCGGCGAAACGGGCGGGGGGGGGGGTAATTATAACGCCCCTCAGCTTCTCATCTGGGCTCGTACCACAGATGAGGGCCAACTCTTATCCCCTGGTAGATCAGACTCCAATATAAACTACTCTGGTTTATACACGGGATAAACTCCATGCAGCTGAACCCATAAAATAAAATAAAAACACAGGCACACGACCTTAGATACAACCAAGATGGATTGTTTTCCCCAAACTTTGGTCCTTAAAGCTGTTTTTTTGGGGGGACTACAATTCCCATCATCCCTGACTCCTGGTCCCACTAGCGAGGGATGATGGGAGCTGTAGTCCTCAAACAGCCGGAGACCTCTAAGTTTGGGAAACACTTGATTGCTCTGACGCCCTCCACTTTGGGCAGCTATATTTGAAAAGTTAAAAGCTTCAGCTGGCCCAGAATACAGCTCTGAGGATGTTGGTGGGCCCAGGATCCCGAAGCAGCTGCACCTGTGTCATGAACTGGCTGGATGCAGGGGATGGGGGGTGGGAAGCACCCGCTGGGGGACTGCCCCCCTAGGATAGGAGAACTACATCAGTTGCATAGGGAACCCCCAGACAGAGAGGATAAGGTGTTCTCCTCTCCCCACTTGGTTGTTATTTATGAAATTGTCATTTGAAATGTTGTAAGCCGCCCTGAGTGGTGCTTTTGCATCAAAGGAGTGGGATATAAACATTTTAAATAAATATATACCCCAGGGTAAAACTCTGGCCTAATCATGGTGATAGTTGATCACATCTGAGTCCACTCAAAATGACAACTACTCTGTGATAAACTCTTCTCAAGGTATATTTCAGCTACCTGCAGTGAGACTATGCTTATAAATCCTTTCAGGTGGTAATGAGGATTTTACCACATAGTAGGCACATATGATAAAACGGCATCATCCTGCCACATCAGTTGGTAAAATAGCTTTATGGGCATCTGAGCATGTGCAGGGTGCTTCTCCCCCTATTGAATAACAACAGTACACCCACCAATAAATTCCTACAAAAGCAGCATTCTTTCTTTTTCTTCATATACCGTATTTTTCGCCCTATAGGGCGCACCGGCTCATAGGGTGCACCCAGTCGGGGGGGGGATAAAGAAAAAAATATATATTCCCCCCCCCCCCAGGCGCGGGGCTTGGGCAGGGGAAGCCCGAGCTTCGCCCGACCCTAGCCCCCAGAACAGGCTGCTGTCCGCAAGCCTTGGGAGCCCGGCAGGAAGTCGTCCCAAGGCTTGCAGAGAGCTGCCCGAAGCCCGGGGTGCGCTCCGCTGCGCTCCCTGGGTTTCGGGCTGCAGGCTGCTGTCCGCAAGCCTTGGGAGCCCAGCGTGACTTCCCCAAGGCTTGTGGACAGCTTCCTGAAGCCTGGAGAGCAAGAGGGGTTGGTGCATACCGACCTCTCTCGCTCTCCAGGCTTCAGCAAAAGCCTGCATTCGCCCCATAGGACGCACACACATTTCCCCTTCATTTTTGGAGGGGAAAAAGTGCGTCCTATAGGGCGAAAAATACGGTAATTTAATAAACACTCTTAACCATTATACATTTAGCAGAGGGCATTTGGTGGGTTAAGAGGCTATTGGAAGTTCTGGGATTTAGGGAAGGAGCTATGAGGAGAAGGAAGGCTCAAGTGAAGGAGAATATGTGGAAAATGTTATTATGAAAACATATTGGGAACTGTGTACTAAGATCACGGAGCCAGGGGATAGCCAAAGGGAGAATTGGCAGTTATTAACTACTGGAGCATAAACTGCTCATCGTTTTTTTGCCAGAAAGGGAAGAAACATCAAGATCAGTAAAGAATCCCTTGCCATTCAGAGCTTTGTAGCAACGTTATGGAAAAATAACATGCAGGAAACTTTGCCTTAGGAATCTGAAATAGCCACTAATTTCTAACACATGGTGCATGAGAGATACAGATCCTTGTTAAAAAAGAAAAGAAGCCATTGCTGGACTAGATCAGTGGCTGTGCTGATTTTCTCCCTGCCTAAACATCACTTGAATCTAACTACACACACACACACACACACACACACACACACACACACACTCTTCCTGTAATTTAGTCTTCAATTATTTTATCCCTTGGCTCCATCACAGGGAATTGTGGATATGTGGGATGACTTCATAAGAGGAGTAGCTACATTTGCCCTGGCAGGGTTTATGTGCTTTTGAGAAAGAGAGAGCGAGAGAGATTGACAATGTCATTGCCTATTATTGCATATCTTTGGTACAATAAACACATTACCTGCTGAACATCTGCCTGCCATAGGCAGAAGAGGCAGAATGTGCATGCGCACACATAACATATGACAACTCCTACAAATGTTTTGTAGATGAGTGGAACTTAGAGGCAGCGTACTGAAACATTAGCCTATCCAATCACTGGGACAATTGTGCTCCATTGCTAGAGTGTCTCCTCCCACCTCTGGCCGGTGCAACAGCCACTATGGACAGTGCGAAACATATTGTATGAATATTGAAAGGACGTCCTGAAACAGAGACTGGTCACAGGAAAGCACTGTATTTTAGAACATTTGGGGGAGGGGGAAGAGATGAGAGACTGTAAGGGGTTTGTGGCTGTTGCATTTTTGCTTTTTTACATTGCTGTACACATCAGAGGATCGAGATGTTTTCACCCAATGTGCATTACCAGGTTCCTTTTCCCATGCCTGCAACCCACCCCTCAAACGCCAATTCAATGAAACTGTCATTTGCACATGCATTGTCTTCTGTCTGAAATGTACATACTTCGGCTTAACAGCAATATGTTTTCAAATTGGATGGATGTTGGTTTGAGGAGAAATGAAACAAACAGCGGTATTTCTTTAAAAGCTGCACTTTTAAAGGAAGTGTAGGATGCATATGAGTTGTGGCTAATGTCATGTGTACTCAGCTTCAAATACCAGAGGTGGGAGGGCATTGAAGATGGGTGTAATTGGTAATGTGCGCAGTCTAAGTCTGCTCTTTCCTCCTTATGTAGGTGCAACAAATAGTGCCATAACACTACAAAAGACATTAGGCTCCGGCTTGCTAATTGAGTTGCTTTTAGGTTTGAGCTGTATTTTGCAGTTAAACATGAACAGAGGAAATGGGCAGTATTTGGGGTAGAATTCAACAGAAAAAGCAAGAGGAGCTCCAAACACAGCAGGGCTGAATTAACACATTAATACTGTTAGCATCTAAAGAAGGAGCCCCATAAAACCATCACTCCAAAGACTTTGGAGGAAACCTGTGACTCTCCAGATGTTGCTGGCCTACATCTCACATCATCCCTGGCCATTGCCCATGCTGGCTGAGGCTGATGGGTATTGCAGTCCAACAACATCTGGAGGGCATCATGTTCCCCACCATGGCCTAAAATTACCTAACTACATCATAGTCTCAACTTCACGATAAAATGGGATAGGGGTGAAGTCATGTACACCACCTTGAACCCCCCTGGAAGAAGGGAAGACGAGATGCCAAAGTGATCAATAACAGCGACAAAATAAAAGGTGCTATGTGAAGGCTGCTCAGCTGATGAAGGCTCAGATGTGCATATCCATCAGCACCATTTTAGATCACAGGCAGCCCCCTAAGAGCCACTCAGTAACAGAGACCAGTTATCAACACTGGATTGCCATTGTAACCCCTCTGGCATGCACAAAGCTTTGTACCTGCAGAAGAGGATCTGCAGATCTATACTTTCAATCTGAACTGGATTTCCTTCATTTTTATTAACACTGAATGGATTTTATGCATGCAGAAAGCAGAGCAATGGGTGTTTCTCGCTGCCCACCCCCCCCCCACCTGAAATCTGGAAAAGAGTTAAAAATCTGATGAGGAGTTACCACGTCTCTACCACACATGGAGGGCTGTTGTACTGAGGTGCCAATTATTATTAATCTCACTGGAAAGACTCATATTCCCAGAATTGAGAGAACAGCCATGTCATTGTATGGCTAAGACTTTCTTTTCTTTTTCAAACAGAGAACCACAGCCCTGTCTTTCATATACTTAATGGCAGCATGCTGGTACAAACCCTTGGAGATAAATGTTTCTATACTCATGTAATTTCACTTTAAGTACTGTAGTGGACACAGTCTGGCAATAGCTACTCTCTTCTTTCTTTCCCTTTTGTTACATTTGTTCTACTAGGTACAGACTTTCCCAGCTCTCATTCTGCAAACTATGTTGACAGATTTCTCTTTTCATCATTTTGTCCCAAAAGGGTTTCATCTGCTTTTTGAATGACTGTGGATGCTGTGAGGCATCTGTGTTTCTCTCATGCTTGCTTTGTAGCAAATAATAGATGATGACAGATTTTCTTGGCAGTTATCATTGGATCCTAAATTACGCTTATGGATATTTCAAAATCGATGTCTGGACGACTTCTTCTTCTTCTTCTTCTTCTTCTTCTTCTTCTTCTTCTTCTTCTTCTAAAAAAGCTATTCTCACAAACCCCAGAATATAAATGTGAAGTTGGAAAGAAGCAAAACCAAAAATATAGGTTTTAATATAGATAAGAATTATAGTGGCTGATAATGGCTAAAATGGAATTTCATGTTAAGGATCAGTTGCTTTCTGTATTGATAGCATCTGATCACATCTGTGTCATCTGTGGGTGACTTACAGAAAAGAACTAGAAATTAGCACAGTCTAGTAATGGTTCTCTATAATTATGAACACTAGTCTTCATTTAAAACAAAACGTTCCAGCACTAATGGATGTCTCCTCCCTGTGTGCCTTCTGCACACAGATGAGTACCACCTTTTAATTTGGTAAAATACTGGACTCTTTTTACAATTACAGTGTTCCATTAGAGTGGTAAGGTCACCATGCGTGCAATGGACGGCACAAAATTCAAATGTATATGCTTTGCATTTTTGTATCTTCTTTAACACTGAAATGCTTTGTAAAATATCAAGCACCAATCACATAATTGCCAAACATATGTTTCCTATTCCGCTTTATTCTATTACAGCCAGGTAGGTTTTGGATATCATTGCTGCTACAAGAGCAGTATTCTTTTGAACATGCAAGCTACTAAAAGGTCATTTACCCTTCATTTTCTCCCCCTACCTCCAGAATACTCCGCTTCTCTCACTTCTTCTTTGCTCTGGTCATTCTCATTTCACTTTCAGTAAGCTCTCTTCAACATTATACTGAAAAACTTAATTGAACATCGCCCCACCCAAATACTGTATCTGTACTGAGATCCAGTAACTGAAAACTTCCAAATCTAGTCCAGCTCGAAAGTATACTTAAGTGTTGTACTCATTTTGTGCCACAAAGTATGGGTTTTGTGATACAGTCCATAAGTGTTTATTTACAGCTCATTGGGGTTTGTAGTTAATGCCCCCCCTTCGCAAAATAACATTGTCTGATCTCCTCCAGATCTGTACCAAAGTTTTGTATGGCTTTGTGTCTAGCTGGGAAGCTGGAAAAACACTTCTGACTAATGCCAGTCCCAGCAGGGCTTGGAAATTTTAAAGGTGAGAAATTCAAGTTCCACTTGCCAAGGCACAGTCAGAAGTGGACTTTTAGAGTCCCAACTCTGGCCTCAGACTTAAGTGTTCCACACCTGGGCAGGTTGGCATGCCTCGGAGAAAATGACCTGAAAAGGAAAGTACGGTACCTTTTTTCATATGTGGTGGACATGTAAGATAGCAAAAGCTTTCTGGGAAATGATTTATAATGAATTGAAAAAAACACTGGAAACAACTTTTGTTTAAAAGCCAGAAGCTTTTCTTTTAACCTGGAGCTATGGTGGAATGCCCATTATACCTTGCCTTTCCCCTCTTTTTCCCAAGCTTAAACTTTGCTTTTAGGATGACTGGGCACACTGAAAAAAACAAGTGCTGATGAGGTCCCAGGCACCCACCATTTTAATTTAAAAATGAGGCATACACAAATTGCAAATCTGTGTCTTGGGTCTGTATCCTGAGTTCTTTAATCAGCTAGCAATGCTCCTGTCTGCCACCGACTACTGAAGAGCCGCCATCACTGAATAATCCGTTTTAGTAGCACATACTTCATGGCACATACATAGTTGATGCTCATCCCACTTCTCTGAGCGATGAGAAGTTCAAGGATGCAACACTCACTTGGGGTTGGCTCCCTTTGAAAGGAGGTGACGTTGTTGTTGTTGTTGTTTTGTAATACCTTGTTTTAAATTCTACCTCCCTCTCTCCCTAGGCTTGAACATAGAGGGAGACGCAGCTTAAACATTAAAACTGACACCAAAGCCCACTGCTCCCATATCATATCTCCAGGGTGATAGCCAGAGCCCCATGATGCATATGGAGCCCAAATTCAGCTTTCTATGTGAGTCCCTGCCCCGCCTGTCTATGACTTAAAACTACATTCTGTCCTTTACACACAAAGATTCGGATTACCTCATCCTTAGCTGGGGGTGGGGAGGTTTGTCCCCTTCTATAATCAGTTTTCCATACTCAGAACATTCCCAGAATCGTCCTGCATCAAAAAGCAAACGTGTAACTATTTAGTTCCCATAGCTCTCTGTGTATCACCTTCAGTTTGCATCCACCAAAAGGATGTGCCTGGCCAGAGTGTTCCAAAAAATTTCATTGTTCTGCATGGGACAATGACAATAAAGATATCATATATCATAAAAAATGTTAAGCGGTTCTATTTCCTCATTAACCTTCCCATATCTAACCCCCAATATTACAATATTTCCTCCTTTCTAATCCAGTGGCTTTTCTTACTATACTCTGTAACAGGATATGTGGAGAAAAATACATTTTTTAAAAAAAGCTGTGTATGTTTAAGGTTCAAGTCATATTTCAATGCTTTCCCCCGTTAACCATGAGACCAAGACATTTCCTTTTATAGGCAATGAAATCTGAGATTAGTATATTTTCTGTGCTGAGGCCCTGACAAAAAAGAAAAAAAGTACTGAATGTTACAAAGCTAGTGATAATATCAAGAGAATTGGCACCAGTAAGAAAAGCAGGCATCCCACTGGTGATGTTTTGTCACTGGTAATAAATGCGAACGGAACACATTTTCTTCATTAGATCTAATCTGCTCCTGCTGGTTTTTACTAATGAATGAAACAATATGTTAAGAGAATGAAGGTCAAATGTGAGCTGTATAACATTTTCTTCAAGCTAGACAGATGAGATAGTTTCCTATCTAAAAGTCACAAGGCAGGGGAGCCGTCTGCAGAAATTATTTGTGGCCGGGAAGAGTGATGCAGCTAGGTGATTTTGGACACAGATCTTAATGGCCTTATGGGGATCCCCTTAAGAAAATCCACGTGTATTGCTTTAGTTACGAAGCACCCGGTTGACATTATGCACCCACCCACCCAGAGCTGTGATTCCATGCTCTACAACTGTGTGTCTGCATTCCTGAAACATGGGGGTGCGGTGAGGTGGATAAAGTTAAAAACCCGATTACAGTATAACCAAAATCAATACTTTGAGAATGTGCACTTTCAGATTTTAAACTCACTTGAATCTTAGCGCCATCATGCCTTTGAGAATAAAACAGATTTTGGCTTATGGGGCGGGGGGGGGGGAAAGAACCATTTTCTGGAGAGATGGATTAATAGAGCACAAAGAAATGGGTGATGTCCCATTAAAAAGGCCAGTAACAGAGACAGCAAATGGACAGCAAATGTCAAAAGCCCTTCTCTAAGGAGAGAGATAGTTAGCAGAGACAAAAGGCCAGAGTTTTAGGAGGGAGGGACAGAACTGCAGTGGGCAATGAGGTAAACAAACAGGAAAGTGTCAGTTTTGCAAGGTGGAAGGGGGCAGAGCACAAAGTGCGCTGTCTGTTTTACGCTGGGGAGAGGGCCAGACACAATGTTCGGGGTCTCTTGGAATCTGAGGCTGCAGCAATGGAAGGAACAGGACCCTCTTGGGATGTGAATTGCCTGCACTCTCTCCGTCTAGGCTCTGGTTGTATATATGTGCACATAAACCATATATCCTAAAGACACCACAGTCTCCACTGTGTCCCATTGTCCGAAAGAAACCACAGACTCTGGGAAACGCATCTGGCACCCCTGGAATCACTCACCGCTCAGAGATTGGGATGGAATGTAATAATATATTTAAAATAAAAACAATATGATAACAACATACATGCCTGTCTGGCCACTCCAAGTCTATAATGTTTTTAAGGAGGAGGAAGCATGCTTCCTTCCGGGGCCCTGGTTTGCCCATACTGGCCCAGGTGGTGATGCGGGGACTGTTTTCCATAGCTGCCACTCTTTGGATGGTCATGGGGCTGGGGGCTGGGTTGCAGGGTCCCAGACTATAGCCTTAAGGCCCATTCCTGGCTGCACCACTGACCAGGAACTAAAAAATTCCTCCAGAATGGAAGGGTATGATTTACCTTGGCATAATGACACTAGCTTACTGTATTTTGGATTGCTCTGCGAGTCACACTTTGAAATCAATGGAACTTAAGTAAACTATAACTAGATTCCTAGATTCCTGCATTGCAGAGGGTTGGACTAGATGACTCGGGGGTCCCTTCCAACTATACAATTCTATGATACCAACTGAAATCTCATGGACCAAGCTCAGTGGGTCTACTCTAAACATGATGACTTCTGGATCCAACCCTTAAATCAGTTTTGTTGCTTTCTGAGCTCTGCAAATTTTGGATTCTAAACTGTAAACAGCTCTGTTTCCTGTTATTCTATGCAATCTAGAGTCCTGTGTAATCAAATTAACCATTTTAAATATATAATGGTACGTGAACTTGTGATAGCCAGGTTCTGGGAGAATTTTTCAATTGTGTAGGGATCCATAAAGAAATTTCAAGCCCTGGGGGATTGTGTTTCTCCAGAGTATTAGTCAACATTTGATATTCAGCTTGTACAAAGACCTAAGAAATCCATCCCTCATGACACAACAACATTGATACCAGCTGAATTTATTTACTTACGGTTGATGGGGGGGGGGGGACACACATCTATTGTGAACTTTGTATCTCTGATATTAAATTACCTGGTAATGGAACAGATTTGGGGCATTTCATTTTAGGGAGGATTTATAACAAAATATAATGGATGCTCACCTCTCATTTGTCAATTCACATTTAGACCAGGCAGCTGGAAACCACGTCACCCAAATCTCCAAGCAGTGCGAGACTCCGGGGTTACCATGCTCTACCAGTGTGGTGTAGTGGTTAAGAGCGGTGGACTTGTAATCTGGTGAACCGGGTTCGCTTCCCCGCTCCTCCATATGCAGCTGCTGGGCGACCTTGGGCTAGTCACACTTCTCTGAAGTCTCTCAGCCTCACTCACCTCACAGAGTGTTTGTTGTGGGGGAGGAATGGAAAGGAGATTGTTAGCCGCTTTGAGACTCCTTAGGGTAGTGAGAAAGCGGGGTATCAAATCCAAACTCTTCTCTTCTTCTTCTCTCTTATCCAGGGTTTGGTTTCCTCGGAATGAGGAACGGCAGAGACTGTGGTGTCTTTATGATGTATGGTTTATTTATACCTATATACAACCTGAGCCTAGAGGTTCACAGCATTAACACCCCAATAGGGTCTTACTTCTCCCATAGCCACAGCCTTGGGTTCAAGCAGAAATCAGGCATGGCTCTGTCTCTCAACTGCTCAGTCTGCAGGCAGCTTCCAGCTTCTGGCTCACGCACCTCAACTCTCGCCTTTGTCTTTCTATCTAACAGACAGTTGAGGGAGGGGGTCCACCCATTTGTCCTCTGGCACAGAGTCACTTCCTTTGTTACCTTAATGACAGTGAGGTAACAAAAGGGTGGTACGGTTTGAACTGGGCATTTCTCTCAGCTTCCCCCCTATTTGCAATAATTCTGACCTACCTTGCAGGGTTGTAATGAGATAATGCATATATGAAGTGCTCTGAAAACTATAAAAAGCACTATATAAACCCCAAGTATATTAAACGTGGAAAAATAGCCACTTTTTATTATATGGCTCGTTCTAACCTCTGTGTCCTCACGGTGTGTCACAGCGAAGTTCTGATCATCAACCACTATCGCTAACGTATTCCAAAAGGAGAGACTGATTTGTCTTCAAATGAGATTCTGTTGAAGTCAGGGGCTTCAACAGCTAGTGATGAATGTGATCCAAAACACCTGAATAGCTGCCACACACCCTCTTTTACACTCCAGCTGTAGTGAATCATTTCCTTTTCCCATATCCCAACAGATAATTTAATTCTGCAGCACAGAATGCAGGCAAGATTAGGACATTCGCCCAGTTTAATTGCCAGCTAGATTTGCAAGCAAGGTCACAATTCACAGTGCCAGACTTTAGTTGGACAGTGTTATGACAGAGCAGGAAACATTAATCACCGTAGCCAGCAGAAAATTACAGTTTAAAGCAATACTCATTAATCCTGTTTGCAGGGATTGCCCCTTTCCTTGTTTTTTTGTTTAAAGAAAAGGTATATTCAGCTGTACTGTCAGGTGAGACATAGCTAGGAGGTGGCCGCAGACAGCAGACATTAGTGACTGACACGGAAGGATTACATCCTTAATTAAATTATTTTGTTTTCATCCGCTTTCCTTCAGCATGCAACTGGTTTGCTACAGGAGGAAATGTGAAACTCTTTGTGGTACACCACAGAAACCTCACTATACTGATGCCCTCCACCACCTCCCCCTACAGTGAAAATCACCCATGTCCTCTGTTCCCCTTGTCGCAACAGCTGATTGGCTGTGAAAACCGAAACGGTGTGGTGGCTTTTCTTAACATTTAACATACCTTCTTTGTGCATTGCTAAGGGAAGCAGAAAGTCAGAGACAGATCTCTTAGGACAACAGAACTGCAACCCTGTTCCAGTTCTTTCCCCTGCACCTCTGGAAGAGAATGAGGAGTTGGGGAATATCTGCACAAAATTTTGGTTGCAATCTAATGGGCCACGAGAAGCAGTAGCTTCCTATTCTGAATCCCACTATCAGGTTTGAGCCCACTGTGCATCTTGTTTGAGGTGGTGGCCCAAGGATTGTCATGACACCAGGAATCATCAGAGATTGAGCCCTCTGATGACAGCAGCCCTGGGTGGTGGTGGGGAGATGCATTCATTCCCTCACCCATCCAATGTGGAGATGCTGTCACTGGAACCAGCATCTTCTCTCCTAAGTTCCAAGGAGACACTGTAGATCTGTGGAGGAGCTATCCCTGCAGTTTCAAACGCTAAGGTCTAGAACAAGCCAACAGCTGCAGATGAAGGTGTTGCCCCTTTGACTGGCTACATTCAGAGTTCAGGGGGTGGAGCCTGTAGTCAATGAGCAGCTAAGTCCAGGCTAGAAAGATCTGACAGCTGAGCCAGGACGCTGCTGAGACAACTTGCATCTCGTACCCCAGCTGCTGGATCACTGACCGTGGTCCTGAAACCCATACCTAGGTCCCTTTACTGAGGTGCCCTGCCTCACTTTCTTCTCTGCCTGGAACCCTGGGACTACTGACCTTTCCCTTGCTTGGGCCATCAACCAACTGTCAAGGTGGTCACTTCCATGGCTCAGGACAAGGGAGTCCTGCACGGAGTCAGCCTTTGTGCCAGCACACAATCCGGGCCAAAGAAGGAAACTGCCAGGAGACCTGCTCTTGCTGTCTGCAGATCACTTTTGCTTCTTCCCCTTTGCCTTGGCATCTATCTTCAGTTCCCCAGGAGAAGGAAGCAACTCCTCTGGTCACCATTGGGAATATTGGTGGCTGCAGTCTAATTATGTAATCAACACAGTACTATGCATGCTTATTCTGAACTAAGTCCTACTGAATTCAGTGGCGTTTGCCCCCAAGTAAATGTGCAAATGATCACAACTGCCATCACTTATCCCTACACTAATCTTTTATCTTCCTTGCTTAATTTTAATCTAAACCTACAACATATTTAGTGTTCATGGGTAAAACCCAGAATAAGGTAAAATATTACCGTGTTCCATGCAGCAAAGCATCGGAATTTTTAATTCAATTTTTAACCCACACTTCTTCCAAGGAGTTCATAGTGTCAGAACCCAATTCGTATTTTAACTTTCACAACAACCCTGTGAGGAGTCAGTTAGGCTGCAAGAGAAAGGTTGATCCAATGACATTCAGTGAGCTTTATGGCTTCAGAGTGTATGATATTGCTTTGACAGCTATAATATTTTTTCCATTTATGTTTCTTAAAATTTAATAAAGGTTAATTTAAAACAGTTTTTGAAAAAGAAATAAAACAACTCAAGGATCCAGAATTATAGAGTACCTGTGATTGGGGAGTATTATGTCAATTCAAAAACAGAAGGTAGGAGCCAAGAAAGGAGGACCTCAGGATTCTTCTTACTCAAGCCTTATTCCATACAAAAATTGTCCATAACATTTAAGAAAATTACTGAGCTAATGCTAATTCAGCTAAAGGCCATCATTATTATACCCACATTGCAGGGGTGGGGCTGTGGCTGTGGCTGAGACAACTTGGGTTACATCAACTCTGCAAAGGAAGCCAGTGTTGTTATCCTCATTTTGCATGGGGTACCGAGGAGTTAAGAGTAGCATATTACAACCATGAAATACAGTCCACTGTTTTTAGGTTGTTATGCTGGGCTGGGCATATTGTGAAGTTGACTGTAGCAACTGTGCAATTAGTTAAAGGTGGGAAGGGACGAAGGAAGCTAGGGAAAGGATTTGGGTTCCAGCGGCGAGTGGGAAGACAATGTCTGGATTTCAGGTCTGCCTTTAGATAAGAGAGCAGATTTACGAACTGTGAAACAACTGAAGGGTAGACCAGGAAGACAAGTTTCTCAGAGGCCTGGGCAGTGCTTAGTTATAAAATCTACCAGAAATGATGGTCATGTTTGTAGTATTTACTTTGCTTCCCCTAGAAAAACACCTGAGGACACCTATGATGCTTCCCATCCTCTGGGAAGCCCACCTGGCGCCAACATTGCCATCTTTTTGATGCTAGGCCAAAACTTTCTGTCATTTGCAGGCATTTGATAGTTAACCTTTTCTTCTTCTGTTTGGCTTTTGTAAGTTCACTGTTTTAATGGAGATCAAATTAATGCAGTTGGAAAAAAAGGAGTTTCAATTGTGGGAAATCAGTAGAGGACCACTTTTGGCTTTATCTTGCATGCACTTCTAAATTTGCTTTCAGAGCTTTGTGGTATAAGGCAAAAAATGAACAAACAAACAAAAATAATAATGGCAAAGCTGGATTCCTTTGGAATTCCCCCCCCCCCCGCCTTTAGCTAACATTTCAAGTGTTATGTATGAAGCTTCCACTCTCACTCCTTGGTCTATTTCCCCCATCATACTGTTTATGAACTTTAATTTAGAATGAGAAATATCTATCTATATACACACACCACCCGAACAATACACAAAGCATCTTTGCTGAAATTCCTGTCCTTCAGTTTACTTGACAGTTTAATTAGAGACTGACGGTGTTTCACAAGTTGGTAGAACGCATGTTGCTATAGTTCAGCTATCGTGTTTGTTTCTGTTGTTTTCATTTTAAAGGTTGGTCCTTGCCAAAACCGGATAATCCAGTGATTAACTTTGATTTATCTCACATACCAGCGTCAGCCACTAAGTGTATATCATCATTCCCTCTTAATTTATAGCAGAATGCAAATTCTGCTGTGTCGGCTTCTCTAAAAAAAAATCCATTAACTAAAATAGAATCCTGCAATTTATCGTTACTAGTTCTCTAGGATGAAAGCGAAGATGGTTGACAAGGACGACTCCTGAACAGGATGTTTGTGGGTAGGCGACAACAAAAGAGGCACTATAGAAGGGATTTTGGTTTCCCCTTAAAAACCCCAAAAGGAGCACAATCTCTTCTCAGACTTGCCATACCTGCTTATGATGAACAGCTGCTTTAGACTTGACAAAATACGGAAAGCATCTATCTCAAATGGTAACAGCTAAGATTATTTTTTTCATACCACTCGCAATTTATATGGAACAACATTGGTTTTGGAACAACTTTAGGCTATTGCTCCAGCCTACAAGCTTTTAACCACACATATTTGCTTATTCTTTAATGCATATAGAAACAAAATATGGGTATGTACAAAGTAGAATGTGAACACTATTCCAATTAAAGAACTGTCAAAGCAGAGTCTTTTTTCCCCCACTATCCCCCATGGGAGATAAATTAAATTAGGTTGCAGCTTATGGGTATAGAGAAATGGCTCTGCTGGGGAAAGGAATAAGCGCCTGAAATTGATTAAATGGGTTAATGATTAAACTAAATCAAGCTGCTGAAATGTTTCTTTAAAAATGCCCCTTCCAGCCGTCATTTAATCAATTGATTCTCTTAAGTGTCAGAAGCACAAAGCAAGCAATGGGTGCCTATGATACTGCCACAGGAATGCATCTATCACCTAAAAGGCATGCACTCCCTTCACAATTTTATTAGGGCATTTAGAGCAGAGCAAGGAGGGGTGGGAGTTCACTCAGAATGTGTCAAAGGCAGTGTGAGAGGCAAGTGGGTCTAATATGCTACAATTCTCAAGCTTTTCCTGCCCTAGCTCAACCTAGTTTTGCTTCACTTGCAGTCCCGCTGTCTGTACAGAAAGACTCCAGGCGCTTGTTTATCACATGCCCATCATTTAAGACTCCATTTTATGCCATGTAGATGCAGCAGCAGCTGGCATGCAGAAGTTAGATAAAGAGACCTGGGTTCAAATTCTTACTTTAAGATCACTGGGTTATCTTGGGGCAGTCACTATTTCTCAGCCTAATCAGAGAGTAAAACGTGAAAATTCTATATTCACTGCCTGAAACTTGTCAGGCCAGCTTCTTCTGTGCTGATCAAGATGGTCTGCATTTAAGAACGGCAGATCTTTCTAATGGTTATAATCAATGAACCAGTCTAACCTATGGGTTTTTATAGGGGTCAGGCAGCATCTTCGATTCTACTTTCACCTGTTGATGAAAATAGTTTTGCTTGACTCACTTTCTGTAATTCTTTGCTTTGGTCAAATTTGATGGGGAATAAGCTATTTCTCCACCTAATAGCCTTCAGATTACCATTTCAATACTTTTTAAAAGAGATCTTCTGAAACCAGGTTTCAGCCAGTGTAAATTGTTAGTTTTAACAGAGATTCCAGGCATTGTCAGATCTGGAAACTCATAATTGTGTACATTGTTTTCATAATGTGAAGAGTCTTGGCGTGTCACATAGACAGATACTTGCAATTCAGGTAGGTAGCTGTGTTGGTCTGACACAGTCAAAATAAAAAATAAAATAAAAAAATTGTCCAATAGCACCTTAGAGACCAACGAAGTTTGTTCCGAATATAAGCTTTTGTGTGTATGCACACTTCTTCAGATACTTGCAAGTAAGAGTCATATTTGTGAAGAACTAAATTCAGTCCTTGGATGCAAATATTCTTTGCATTTATATTCCTCATTGAAATGTTTTCAGTTTTTTATTTCATTAAATCCAGCAGATAATTTACTTCATCATATTTTTTGGAAGCTTTAAAGGGGGGATATGGAATAATTAATCTTGCATAAAGGAGAAATGTAAAAGAAAGAATGATTGTGCAAAGACTCGTGGCTAGTCCTGAATGAACAGACTAAAACAAAATATCCAAAATGCATTTGTTGCATTAAGATGCCTTTACCAAACCATACTCTCTGAAACAACTTTTCAAGTTAGCAGAGAATTGGGGTGGGGGAATCCAATCTTGTTGGCACTTTTTGCTGGAACCTGCTCTATTACTTAGCTACGAACACAACAGGAATATCCTGAAGACAGAAGAATTGGTTTGAGATGACGTTTCATGATCCATTACTTTGAAGCATCTTTTCTCTATGGGGCTCGGAAGGAGCTATTATGGAAGACAAGAGATCTTTGCACATGTGAAGTTTCCATTAAGGAAAAGAAGAAGAGGCCCAGAATAAGCAACCTATGTCTGCTGCATTATCAAAGCTTCTTTCAGTGCCTGCAAGTGAGGTCTCCTGGCGGTATCACTTCCTGAGTGCAGCTGCAAACAAGAGAAGAACTGAGCAGCAGGTTCACGGGAGTGAGCATCCTGCTGGGAATACTTTTTTCTTTCGCAAGTTGTTGCTGACGCTACATATCCTCTTTGATGAGCATGGCAGAGAAGAAAACTCCACAGTCAGGCCAGGTGGCATTTCCTGACTTGATCTGTACTCCCAAGGTGTGTTGCCTGTTGTGGGAGGTAAAGTGGGAGCCATACAGAGAACTAGGTGGGAAAAGGCTGCACATTTACTGTGTAAAATCATTCCAAACGTCCTGGCAGAAGGACAAAGCACTGTAACACCTAGCTGGTCTGTTTGGTAGACCTATGGTTCCTAATTTTTTGTAGCAATTGTATTGCGCTGTGATAGACACTGTATGATTTTTTAAAATTGCATTTTCATTGCTCCCCCCGCACTTACATTGCATTTTATTGTATTACAATTTGCATTCCATTTGCACTCATTGTAATACAGTGAAATGCAATGCAAGAGATGAAAGAAGCAATAAAAGAAATTTAAAATCAATATATTTCTTCTAATGTGCCAAGGCCTGAAGCCGACCTGTGCTTTGTTATGCAGGCAGTAAGTAGGCTGTCTCATCCATTGTTAACAATTTAGTGTTAGGTTAAGATCTTTCCTCTCTCAAAATGTCATGAAAATGATGTATAGATGGTATATTACACTGGTAAAACTTGCAAAAATGTATAAAACATGTAAGAAATGTTGGAAATGTAAAGAAAAGGATGGCACTTTTTACCATATGTGGTGGGAATGTAAGAAGGTGAAGAGCTTCTGGGAATTGATATATAATGAATTGAAGAAAATGTTGAAATATACATTTGTTAAGAAACCAGAGGCCTTTCTTCTAGGAATTATAGGAAATGAAATAAATAGAAAGGATTGTAAACTTTTCCAATATGCAGTAACAGCGGCAAGAATATTACTGGCCCAGAAATGGAAACAGGAACAAGTACCAACATTGGAGGAGTGGAGAACGAAGCTGATGGACTATGCAGAACTTGATAAGTTGACAGGGAAGATCAGATATCTGTGAGATCAAAAGTTTATTGAGGACTGGAGAAAGCTAGTGGAATATTGGGAATGTATAAGTGATAATGAAATAACGTTAGTGGCATTTAAAGAAGCTCTGTAAAAATCTAAGAAATATTGTAAGAAAGAAAAACAGGTGTGGAAGGGTGTGCTAAAAGGCAATAGCAAATTTAGGAAATGTGTAATCAAAAAGTTTAATTCGGGCGATTGTCAGAGAGGCTGAAGGAAGTCCAAAAATGAGAAAATTTGTTAAAGTTGTAATGTGGTATGATATATGTATATATATATATATATATAAAGATCTTTCCTCTCTCAAGGTTATGGTCGATTGAGGCATTTGCACCAGATTTGACTTCAGAATGTGCTTTGGCCTTGGCTTTTGGTTGCTGTACGAAACAGCCTGTTCCACTAATGGATCTTCCTTGTTCCACTGGCGATGAGATGTTTTCCCAACGTTAGGCGAGATCCATCTGTTCCAGAGTCTGTTAATGTGTTGACACCAGATAACTTTTGAAAACAAGCTAAACAAGTCTAAACAAGCCAGGAGTGGCTTCCAAAAAACCCTGCAAAAAGGTTGCAGGCAGGGCAGCAGGGTTGACACCTGCCTATGAAACTGCAGTGCAGATCAAAGTAAAGACTTTGACTTTGCAAATTAAAAAACTCAACAGAAACATGCATCTTGCCCTGGGCAGCCCTACTAGGGTTGCCTTTTAATATACCCAGACTGTCAGAACACCATTAAAGAAATTGCAAAACATATGCTGCAGCATTCTTTGCTGCTGCCCTACCCTAACTAACGCATCTGACACCTATATCAGCTTTATCTCTCTACCACCCTGCCTCAAAGTTGCTAAGGATGGCCTACTTGAGTTTTTAATGTCATGTCCCTCCCCACTTTGGAAAAACAACAACAACTATGTTATGCATTGAAAACTGACAGGGATTCCCAACTGATTGTTTGCTGACAATGAGGCACCAATGTGCAAAGCAGGGTGGGAAGCAGGGGAGTGGCATTTGCAAGGGGAAAGCTTTCATGGGTCCCAGCGTCTCCTCTGCAACCTCTCCACTTGGCTGCCTCCCTTTCCCCCCTTCCTGCCCAGCAAATGGAGAGAAAATAGAGGGCTGGAGAAGGGTGGAGTTGAAGAGGAAAAGCAGCAGGCAAGGGAAGGGTTAACTACCCAGCTCCTATTTTCTTGCCCACAAATGCTTCTGTACCACAGCCATTTCTCGCATTTTTAGGAGAAGACCCCGCTGGCTATACTATGGCCCCATGAATTGTCCTCTGGAAACATCGTGGAAATGGGCTTTTTCAGTTTTTGCACCAACCCTCTGGAAACCCTCAAGAGATTCAGGATACTTCATTGCTTGGATGTTTTAAATGCTTGTTAAAAACCTAGGCTTGCTTATTTAGGCCTTTACTGATGTTTAAAAGGCTTATCCTGTTTAGTAGCTGAGACTGTTCTTAACTGATGGATTTTTAAAAATCTAGTTAGTTAGTTAGTTAGTTAGTTAGGATACATGAAAACCAATTAACTGATTTTTCACCTTAAAAGGTGAGGATATAAATTATATGATGATGATGGTGGTGATAATCTGCTTTAGTTGTATCTAGCATTAATGGAACAAATGGTCTGGTTTAGTATATAGGTCTTTACTGTTAGAGCAAGTGTGTCTCACCACTGTCTTGCTGAAATCCTTCAACTCAGGGATAGAGAATCTTTGGCCCTCCAGATGTTGTCAGCTTACAACTCTCATCATCAGCTGGTTGGGGCTGATGGGAATTAAGAGTCCAACAACATATGGAGGACCACAGCTTCCCCATCGCTGCTTCAACTGGAAATGTGGGGGACTGATCCAGAGTCCTCCAACCACCTATGTTTTCTATTAACACTGAGCTATGGGAGTTGTTCCACATGTAAGCAAATGCACTGCAGCAGCATCTTTTAGATTACAGAACAAATTGAGTGACACAAAAATCTATAAGGACCGTGCAATAAATATTCCCAGGGAACGAAAAGAGTTTTAGCCATAACAGGCAGTAAGTACATCTTCCTTTATTTACCGAAACAATTTGCAAGGCTGCAGGAAGTCCTGATAATATAACCCCCATTTGAGTTACTAGGCCAAAAGCTAGCACACATAAGTCGAAGCCAGGGTCAGGTCATTCCCAAGGATATTAAGTGCTGAGCCATACATTTTGCACAGAATTCTTCCCAAGAAAGCGTTTTATCCCTTTAGGTTCCATGTAGAAGCCATTAAACACATTAATGGCTCTGCAGCAGCTAAACCAGTACACAAGGTTACTTTTGGGTATTTGATTTATTTCACACCTAAGCCAAAGGATAAAAATGCACTAGAAACCAAACACTGTTTTCCACAGTAAGGAAAGCTGAGGTCTATGTGTCCACACTGGATGGGAATATTTGTTAATTTCTTTAAAAAAACATATTTCACATTTTTATATCCTGCCCTTCATCATACAATGAAGCACAGAGTGGCTAACAGCATAAAACAATGCATTCTTCACAAAACCATTAAATGAACTAACAGGTTCTCATCAATAAAAACAGCAGCAGCTAAAAGCTCCATAACACCAGTTAAACCTCCAAGGCCTAGTCAAATATGTGAGCTTCCAAATTCTGCCCAGAGTGGAGGACAACCTGATTTCACCCAGGAGGAGGTTCATAGAAGCATAGAATTGTAGAGTTGGGAGGGATCCCAAGGGTCATCTAGTCCAACCCCCTGCAATGCAGGAATCTCAGCTAAAGCATTCATGACAGATGGCCATCCAACCTCTGTTTAAAAACCCCCTCCAAGGAAGGAAAGTCCACAACCTTCCAAGGGAGACTGCTCCACTGTCAAACGGCTCTTACTGTCAGAAAGTTCTTCTTGATGTTTACTGAGAATCTCCTTTCTTGTAACTTGAAGCCATTGGTTCAAGTCCTACCCTCCAGAGCAGGAGAAAACCAGCTTGTTCCATAGGCAAGGTGCTGTCCCTGAGAATGCTGTCTTGTGTGACCATCTTCCTTGCTGCCAATACTGATGGAACCATGAGCAGGGCCTTTCCCATTGATCATAAAGTCCAGATTAGAAAGTACAGTGGTACCTCGGGTTAAGAACTTTAAAAAAATATATAATTTTTATTAGTTTTTTTAACATCATTTTCAACAATAATTAAATATACTTTTACATCTTATTCAAATTTTTGACTTCCATCAATCCTGTCTGAAAATTTTCCAATCTACTCTCTCAACATGCATTTCTTATCTTCCCTATTACATTTCAAACTCATAACCAATATCTCTATCTTTTTCTACTTTGTAACACTTCGTATCTTTCTCCTTACAAAACTTCCTGTAGTCCTACCAGCGTAATTTGTTGATTACAGTTACTCTTCAAATAATTCATATACTTCTTCCAATCTTCTGTAAATCTCTGGTCCCGCAGGTTTCGAATCCTTCCTGTCATTTTGTCCAATTCTGCATAGTCCATTAATTTCATCTGCCATTCTTCTTTCGTCAGAATTTCTTCTTGTTTCCATTTCTGGGCTAACAATACTCTTGCTGCAGTTGTTGCATATAAAAACAATTTAACATCTTGCCTATTAATGTCCTGACCTATAATACCAAGTAAAAATGCTTCTGGTTTTTTAAAAAAAGTATATTTCAACATCTTTTTCATCTCATTATATATCATTTCCCAGAGGTTCTTTACTTTTTTACATTCCCACCACATATGATAAAATGTTCCTTCTTTTTCTTTACATTTCCAACATTTATTATTTGTCTTATACATTTTAGCTAACCTCGGGTTAAGAACTTAATTCGTTCTGGAGGTCCATTCTTAACCTGAGGTACCACTTTAGCTAATCGGGCCTCCCGCTGCCGTCGTGCGATTTCTGTTCTCATCCTGAAGCAAAGTTCTTAACCCGAGGTACTACTTAGCGGAGTCTGTAACCTGAAGCGTATGTAACCTGAGGTACCACTGTACTGAGGAAGGTGCTCCTTCGATTATTTGGGTGACAAGTTGTTCATGGTTTTGTACACTAGCACTTTGAACTGTGTGTGGTAGTTCACTGGCAGCCAATGCAGTGAAGATCAGGCGATAAGATTCCTTCTCACTGCTCTTTCAGTGGGATTTTGCATCAAGCTGCAGCTTCTGGACTATTTTCAAGGATACCTGTAGTGGCCTATACAGATTATTGGAACATAGATAATCAAGGTTAGACTATCTTGGTCCAGGAACAGTGGTAGCTGGTGAAACATCCAGAGCTGGGCATCAGTGCTCCTTATCACCATAGTCACTTTGGGCCCCAGTGACAGCTTGGAATTGATGAGAATTGCCAAGTTACATAGCTACTCTTTCAGTGGGAGTTTTACCCAACCCAGGGCAGGCCATATTCCTAACTCCTGAACTTGGGAATGGCTGACCCATAACATCTCAATCTTCTCAGAATTCAACATCAGTTTACTGGTCCTCATCTAGTTCATCAGAATCCAGACACAGGTCCAGCACCTGCACAGCCTTTCTGATGGAATGGAGATACGGAGCTGGGTGGAACCAGCATGTTGGTGGCGCCATGCTCCAAATCACCAGATGATGTCTTCTAGTAGCTTCATGTAGATGCTAATTCCTCCGAAACGAAAACAGAGTGTTCCCAAAATGTGAACAAGGCTTCATGGGATATTAATTGAAGCACACCTTTTGGCCAAACTGAAGAGCACCTTCTGATAAAGGTTATTTTCCTTATCAACCCATGTATCAACATGGCAGCATAAAGATGATTACTTATAGAGAAACAGGTTTTTATTTTTATTTTTAAAAACCTACTCATCTGAACAGTTTGCAAACCACAGGCACCTTCACTTCTTTGTATCAAAACTATCCCTCTCCATATTTTAACACCCCTCTAGAAAAAAATGATCAAAAGTCACAGTTACTATAGAAAGTAAAAACTATCACTCTCTTGCAGTGATGTATAGGATTACTGTTTGGCTTCCTCGTGTTTCGTTTGTGCATTATGTGGACCTTTCTCACTTTTCTGTTACTCTCTTCAATGTATATGTTTCTCCAGCCAAAATTTGTTCATCGATGTGACTCAGTATATGCAGATGACAGATGTGTTTACATTGCTTTATATACAGAACAACATATATAGTTATGATTTGCCAGATGGGTGAAAAAGGCTGCAACAGACAGCAAAATCTAGTCTCCCACAATATCTATTTTCTAACAGTGTTTGATATTAAATGCCATTTCCCATTTAAGGGAGGGAATGGCTTCACGCGCTAACTAAACATGTCTTGAACTTTTAAACATACAAAACCTACATATACTATACTATAAGTTCACTGAGAAAGTGACATTTTACCTTTTTTTGGCATCATTAACGCTCGTTATCCCCACATGGGGCTGCAAAGTGGGCTAAAGAGTTTCACTGCTTCCTAATGACAGTTTCCTCCCTGTAATTCAACACTGTTAAAAGATTTAACGCTCGGCTTGGAAAAAAATCTGTCTCCCTCGTGCACATGCTGTTCATCTGCTTGTGACATCCGCTACCTCTTTATTTATCTTAACAATTAAACACAATGCTTTAGAAAGCTTACTTCAGAACACAGGGCCAACTTTTGAGAGGCCTAAAGGAAAAATGATACTGGATTTAATGCTATGGGGTTTCTTTTTTGGAAAGACTGCAGAACGAAAACTGTCCTCAGGCCAAGTTAATACGACCGTTTCCTTTATGCACAAAATATTCACTAGGGATTTTGCTGCTTGCATACAGGAAACAAGGGCTGTGGTACCAGAACAAGATTATGTTTCTTATAATTTAAGGGGCATGTTTAAGCAACCGCTCAGTGCAGCTATGGCTCTAAAGCCACTGCCCCGAATGGCCTTTGAGGACAGACCTCAAGATCCCAACACACCACATAGTCTTACACCAGAAGGTGGGTAACGGGTAGAGTGAACAGGTCAGGGAGAAACTGTGTGCAAATAAATACAGCCCATTCCAGTTCTTACTTGTTCCACATGGAAAAGAGGGCAGAAGGAAACGTGGAATGTCAACATCTGACCAAGGCCAGTATCTTATCAGTTGGAATTCTCCATATAAAATCTCAACAGGATCTCATTGCAATAGACTAGAGCACCAGCCAACATCCTTGCCTTTAGTGACTGGGGAAAAACTTGTGACAGTAGGTGAATAAAACATTATTATGTGATTGGGAATGAGATGATTGTGGGGGACCAGCCCTACTTCCATGATTCCTAGGTGGTACCTTAGGGATAAGCCAACATCAAACGTCAGTTTCATGTTTTATACGTATATGAAGCATGTGTGTATATGTATGTGTGTGCATACAAAACATAAAGTAAAAAAGGAAAACCAAAACAAAGAAAATTGAAATAAATACTTATATCCAATGAAAGCTGGGGAAGGGGGAGACTTTTCCCCCCTACTGTTTTTTACAGTGCCATGCACCTTGATGGACACTGCATAAATAACCCACTCTGCTGTGCAATTTCATCACAAACTAATATTCTTTCCCCCATGCCATATTACTCCATTTACCTTATTCTCTGACTCATCAGAAAGGGGCTTTTTTAAGAGATGAGGATGAAGGACGTCAGTCCTGGAAACCAAAGTGACGCAATAGAGGTAGAGTTGAGTTCCTGACGGCAACTGGAAGGAGAAGCATAATCTTGTGGCGTCCAGCTATGCGATACTGGGCAGTACACACATACGGTCCACTTTGGGTTTTAGAAATACACTAATGAGTCTTGCTCGACTTGTGTAAACTTATGAAGGACCGGTTGGAAAAAACCATCAGCGTTGGTACTAAAACACATTGAGCTTGTCCTTTCTTGTCACACGATTCGCCCAAGATAGAGAGACTTGGGATACTTTTCTTTGAGTGCAGGCCACTGGACGATGAAATAATCTGAGAAGTGGTAAAGGATCTTCCCGGACAGAGACAGGTTTTCCACGCGGCAGATGCTCTCGACATATACAATGGTTACGCTTTTTATCCCCAGCATCCTGAGCAGGAGGGCAGATGCGCATATGGGAACGCATGTCCCTGGGCCATTGCACAAAACCTAAGAAGAAAGAAAAAAAAAATGATGGACAGAAAATTAAATTTTTAAACCCCACCATTAATGGAGAGTGCAAGGATAAATCTCATCAGTCATACAGGACGATAAAAAACAAAAGTGAAAGGCTAATGCCATTTCAGTTCAAGACAAAATAAAAAATGATTATTGGAAAAAAACAAAATCATTGCCTTCTCCACTGTCAAAATTTGGGGTTTTAAGGTGCAGAGAACCTATTATTTGCTTGTATTATTCTGTAAACTGCAATCTATGGTGACGAATAAATGAAGATGGCTTCCATTGAGTCAAAACAGGGCTTAGATATCGATTCACAGCAGTTCCCTGGGAAGAGGGCTTTCTGATCCCAGCCATCTGACATCCATTTTTATATAACAAAATGCCTTGTGGCACCTTAAAGGCTAACACATTTATTATGGCTTAGTTTTCATGAACCAGAGTCCTGCTTCATCAGATGCAGCTGATGTTGTTTTTGCTGCAACAGGCTAACACAGCTACCCTTCTGGAAATGGTTATGTTTTGCTATTTGTCCAGGCTTTCGGCAGGGGATAGGTGCGTTTAGGAGTTTTAGGGCATTTTAATTACTGCATACTGGATGTTGTTTTATTTTGGGTTTTGTGCTGCTGACTGCCCTGGGCACCCTTCAGAGAGAAAGGGGCAGGATACAAATTGAACAAATGAACACAAAACTTTTTTACAGATACTGAAGACTGAATATTGTCCCAAAAGTGTAACTTCCCCACCTATGGCCTTTGAGAATGAGTCCACATCTGCACCATACAATTAAAGCACTACTAAACCGCTTTTAACTGTTGTGGTCCCCCCCCCCCCAAATAATAATCCTGGGAAACTGTAGTTTGTTAAGGGGGCCAAGAGTTGTTGGGAGACCCCGATTCTCACAATTTCCAGAGTAGTTTAACAATCCATCTCTCCTCCCACGGAACTTGGGAATTGTAGTTATGTGAGGGGAATAGGGGTCTCCTAAAAACTCTCCACACCCTTAACTAACTATAGAATTCCCAGGATTCTTTTTTTTTGGGGGGGGGGAGTCATGATTGCTAAAGGGATTCAACAGCGCTGTAAAAATATGCTGTAGATACAGCCTGAGAGATATTGCACACAGGGATGTAGAAATTCTCAAATAAATTCCCAGGGCAGGGGTGTCACTGGACCATTCCTTCTTTTGTTACCACCCTGCTTTTACTTCACTCAGGCAACAATCCCAATTCCACTCCTATCCTTGTGATGATCCTTTCAGTAACAAAGGGGCAAACCAATATGGTGCTGAAATGCTGGGGGGGGGGCACCCATTCTTGTTGTCCTACTGTCCTTTCTAGGGCTAGGTGATTGGAATCCAACTGTGGAAATTAATTTGATTCCCCCCCCCCTTCATGGCTGCTGGGCTGACTTTGGGGGGGGGGGGGCTCTTCCAGCTGAGCTTCTGTTATACATGTACCCTGCCTTGTTCACCGATTTTTTTGAGTCCGTTCTTAAATTGCTCCTGTTTTTAAAACAAGCTGTCATGCTTTGGATCAGGGTTTCCCAAACTTGGGCCTCCAGCTGTTTCAGGACTACAATTCCCATCATCCCTAACCACTGGTCTTTCTAGCTAGAGATGATGGGAGTTGTAGTCCCAAAACAGCTGGAGAACCCAAGTTTGGGAAACACTGCTTTAGATGGAGGCTGTCATTGTCACAAATTAAAAAGACAATTCCCCCCCTCCAAAAAAAATGGTGTGGAGGAGACAGCAGAGGTAAAGCACAGATCACGGGTGGCTGGGTACCCATTTGCCCCAGCCTGGCTACAGATCTGGGTGGGAAAGTGACGAAAAATTCCCCTAGAATGGAAAAGTAGCTTAGGGGGAGGGAATTGTTGGGGGGGACAGGAATGATGTGAGCATGTCTGTGTGAAAGATGGAAAGGTACATGAGAACCAACTACTTCAAAAGTGCTAAGAGCAACTGGGGCCCCCTGCCTTGAGGCCTACAATCTGTTAACAGCACCATGGCATAATTACAAATGGCAAGTGTGCTACCACATACTAGATTGAGGAGAAAGAGCTAAACATGGGAATGCTGTTTCTGCTAGTACCCTATCTCCCCTCACATGTAGTCCTGTTCGGCGTGTTGAATATTTGATGGGTTTTGGTTTTTTCGTCCTGCTTTTACTGCTAGCTGCCTAAAACTTCTAAATCAGATGGGGTTCTACAGAAATATTAAATCAAAATGTGTGCCTTAACGTGCGCCAAGGAAGCTTGCAGTTCTGAGAAAATTATCAGGGAAAATAATAATGTGCTGTGGGACTATCCAAGATTTCTGTGGGGAGAAGAGGAATTGCGAATGTGGTCAGCATGAGTCATCCACGAATTTATTATAATTAGGCTTTGGAGAACTCTTTTCGTAGGCTATTGTGGAGATGAAAAGCTAATAAGAGAAAAAAAATAAACTGCAGGAATCTGCTTTAAGAATTTCCTCCTCTCCCCCCTGGCTTATTCTCCCATTGAAATAAATAGTAACTGGTTCCCCCATTAGGGTAGAAAGGCATCTTAAAATCTGCAATAGCAATTTGGGCATAGTTGTTCTACAGTTCTTATTAACTGTTCAACAGTTTTAATTCAAGAGCGAATCACCTCACAAATTCTGGGTCGGCAGAACTGTAATGTGTCCCTTACCATGTTCCATTTTCACCCAGATACAACTTTCCATGAGATTAGTTCACAGCATTTTGACCACCTCTGTTTGACGGTATTCTTGAGGTGTCAACAACTGGCCACATCCAGCCCCTCCTGAGTACTAATTATCCACACACTTCCAACTGCCAGCCCACAAGGGAAAGAAAATATGGAAGAAGCAGAGGCCATAGCCAATTGTTTTGCCAGAAATCCACTATGGTGTGTGGGACCGGCCTGCTCCCTTCTTTCGCCTCCAGTAAGAGAATGTGTTGACCAGAGCTCTGTTCTTTTAATCAGGACTGTAACCTTTAATTAATTAATCAGTTAGTTTTTTTTAAAAAAACACCTTTTGACTCAGTGCGGAGAATACGTGGCCTTCCAGATATTGTTGGTATCTAACTCCCATCAGGCTAAGCTAGCATGGTGAACAGTCAGGGATGCTAGAAAATTATAGGTCAGCAACATCTGGGGGAGCTACAAGTTCCCTGCCCTAGTTTTAAATCAACTGAAAAGACTTCCCCAACACATTTTAATATATACACAGGCCCCACTATCCAAATGTTCATTATATGAAAATTCACTTATCCAAACAAGAGCAATTAGTACCCAAACCTCACTATACGCACTGCAGATTCAGATATCCAAATAGCCAGACCTGCCTGTAAACAAATAAGCAACCTTAAACAAGTCTCACTTTTTTGTGTTTTGCCGGTGTGTGCAGCCGTTTCACCAGAAATCATTGGGGGGAGGGGGAGTGAGACAATGGACATTCCTTGTTTCCCTTCTGCAAAGTTTCAGAGGGTTTTCTTGAGTTTCTTCATCACTTTGGGGTCAAAATTCCATAGCCGGGAACACAGAATTTTTACCACAGAAATTGATGGAAATCGTTGACTCATTCAGCGAACGCTTACCTAACAAACGATTTCCTGATAACGCATTGTGCTCAGATAGCAAAACCTGAGTCCACTCCCCTAAAATTGGCTAGGTCCACACTGGAAGAGGTACTCTCCCTTCACTTTCACAGAGAAGGGAATATAGCCTAAGATGGTGCCTCCAAAACCAAGCATGTATCCCCCCATAAAACAAGGTGATAAAAAAGTTTAAATCTTTAAAACAAATTGCCTGAGCAAATTTATACATTATTCAATTTGTTGAATCAATTGATTAAGTTTTCTTTAATTGGGCAGTAATTGTACTTTCATAGAACCTTTACAATCCAGTGTTCACGTAGCAGAAGGTTTCCCTGTGCTGAAGAGATTTCCTCTGGGCTTCATCTATATTATTTTCTTTCTCTATTCCATTGCAGGGATTTCACTTGCCTTCCCCTTCACATTACAAAGAGTAACAGGCTGTTGTAACAAAATCTGCAGGTCTGCATTGAGCTTTTCTACCCTCCCTCACTCCCACAACTAGCTTAACCTACCCTGAGCCCTTCCATCATTTCAATGTGCTTTTAATTGGCTGCTGCCGGTGAAATGATTGAAATAGCATCAAGGTACAGAGCAAGTTGAACTAGACCCTACCAGTGGAAAGAGCCTGACACAGGACTCCTGTTTTCTGCGATACTTATGTTCTTTGCAATCTGCAGTGCTAACCACAGAACGTAACACTGAAAGTCCTAAATACTTGAGAGCATGCGCCATGCAACAGAGTGGGATTTCCTTTGGAATTAATATGCATAGGGACTACACTGTATAAACACTCCCAGATTAACTGCAAGTAGCAACCCACAAACAGGACCGAAATGCACAACTGTATATAGCAACACATAAACACACACACCCCTTTCCTGTGAGCAAAGGAGAAAACAGATCCAGTTGATGTAGGCAAAATGTATGAAGACAGCAGAAACCATTCCTCGTCCCCCTCCCCCCAGACTTGGCATCCATTGAACTTTGACACTTTGCAGATGAAAGCTGCCTCAGTCTACTGAATGTGTAAATCTGTGCGAATGACATTTACTAGTTTCCAATGCAGAAACCAAGCTCCCAGCCTTGCATGGATTAAATGTCAGCCAAACTGGCCATAGAAGGGAGAAAGCCACGTTTAGGCCACTTGTTGAAACAAATGAACTCTTCTGGGTATTTTAGTTCCACTTTGGAGATCTTGGGATGTTTCCAAGCTAAAAGAAACGAAATAGGACAATGATTCCAGACTCTTGGTGCAAACCCACACATTTTGAGCATGCAGCCGTTCTGCTGAAGAAAGGCTTAAGGACCTTATCAGAGCAGAAAGCTGCCGTAGACACTGGCCTTTGTAAGTCCAGCAGTGGTAGTGTAACACACTGTATTTCCATGTTCCTTGCCAAAGCCTGCTTTGTGGCCAAATAACCGCCTGAACTTTGGCAGTGATTCGCGAAGGCACCTAACAGCATCTTTGTCCTCCCTTATTTGCCAGTGCTTTACAAAACAAAGAGCAGTTATAAGGGCCTTTCCCACATGGAACAGTTGGCATGGCAGAACAGCTATGATGTTAAATTAGTATGTGTTTGAAATCCCTGCTTGGACACTTAAGGTGTAATCCTGCCATGTTATTCACACACAGTTTTAATGGGGCTTATACATGAGTGGCCCCTTTACAGAGTTCCAGCCAAGTGTTTCCAGGAAGCCTTAGGCAACCCACTATACATGTGTGTGTGCCTGTTTAATTAATTAACAGCAGGGGAAGAGTGCTCTTGCGCTCAAATCCTGCAACTTGGTTATACTGAACTTTTGATGTGACTAAGTAACAAGAGGGTTAGCTCCAGCTAGCCAGACCTCTGCCTAAACTGCCTCTGCTGCAGCCACTGAGAAGCTTTTGAGAGCCCTGGCAGCTTTGTAGAGCAGGGTGAGAGAGAAGATGAGTTGCTTCCATTGCCTAGTTGGAATGCAAGCAGCACAGAGGTGGTTGCAACTGATTTATAATGACAAGGGGTGACTGTAGAGATAAGGAAGCCTCACCACATTTGCCACTCCTTCTCTCCATACACCCTTTGCTAGGTGAGGCATGGAGGCAGAGTAGGTTTAGACCGCAGAATTATCTGGTTTTTCCAGATGTGTGATGCAAGGATGCATTGGAATCACAAAAATAGAGGGACACGCCCCCCCCCACCTTTAAGATTCATGAAGGCAAAATGATTGACGGCCAAGACTGATAAAAGGCTTATACTGTGGCATCCTTACACTGGAGACAAATAAAGAAGTGAAGGCAAGTTTTTATTGTTTGATGTTTTACTGTGGTTTTATAATTGTTGGAAGCCACCCAGAGTGGCTGGGGCAACCCAGTCAGATGGGCAACATATAAATAATAGAAGTGTTGTTTTATTACTATTACTACTACTGCTACTGCTACTACTACTAACCCGGGCTATATAAAGTGATTGCATGAGCAATTACTTCTTGATACACAACATTCTACCTTTACACTTACAAGGAAATGGCGCAGGCAGGCAGGCAGAGCCTGGTTTTGCCAGAATCACAGGAGAGCTGCCCTATGTTACACAGCCACCCATTTTGTGCTCTTCTGTGGGGTACTTTATAGCTTTGTGGATATCCAATGGCCCCATATTACTCTGAAGTTTTGGGGCAGGCATTGTGGTATGGGGATAGATGTGGCAAAACTGAGTAAGCGAACCACTGCTACATGAAATCCTAAAGCTTCAAAAGAGTATTTGCATGCTGGAGACCAGAAGACCACCACAGGACCTCTTTACTGCTCATTGCTACATGGAGTCTTTCATGCTTTTTGACGGTCCATGATTCTGTGTGCCTGCTTCCCAACCTTTGTTCTCCTCTTAAGCTACTTGACGGGCCATGCAAACACCAGTTAAGGAATGGACCATTAGTAGATGTATTCCCCTAACCAAGGTGGAGCACAAGAACTTAAGAAGCTGCATTACACTGAGTCAGATCACTGGTCCATTTAGCTCAGGACCAACTACACTAGCAATGGGCAGCTGGATTCTTATCTCCCTCACCCACTGCAGACCAACTGATGGGTGGGAGGAGCCACCCACTTGTTGGTCACAGGGTGTCATGACATCAGGTGACTGACAAGAGGCAAAGTTCAAAGGAGGTTGCTGCAGATGCTGATTTCTCTGCTAGAGCAACCACATTGGAAGATAAGGATTTAGTGTGCCTTCAAAGAGGCTCCCTTTTAATGGACCATCAGCTGAAGATGTTTCTAAAACTGGAGCATTTGTCCCTCTGCAGAGAAAGCAGCTTGTATTCAAAGTGCTTGGAGAAGCACTCTGAATACAACCTGCTTCCTTCTGAGAGAGGAGTGCGCCACATAAAACACAGAACTTTTTTTTCTTTCCGAATGAAGCTTGCAGAAGTGCTGTACTTCCCAAGTTCCTGACAATCAGCTGATTGTTGGGTGCATGGGAAGCACTGCCCCAGAGGTTTTGGGTTTGCTGAGCACAGCACTTCAGCCAGCCGATTGTGCCTGCAAAGCCCCTTTCAACCAAGCCCCACCTTTACCTGCCCCTCACCTGACATCAGGTGTAGGGCAGGTGGGCATGCATGGACAAAACAGCCTGGCAGGATAAATGGAGCTGCCTGATTTAGTTACTGAACAAGCAAGAAAGAAAGCTTTTAAAGAAGAAATGTTCTGCCTTGGAACTGTGGTTTCACCACTGGATGACTCTGAACTGTTATTTTACTTTTCTTCTCAGGCAGGGAACTTTGAGGACAGAAGAGAGCATTGGGAAGCTGTCAGATGGATCAGACTCCCTTTGTCTGAGCTGCCACTTCTTTTCCTCCTCAGAGGTGTTTACAAGGGCTGGCAAAATTATCCTATGAGAACTGAAGCACATTCCCTTACTAACTTCATGGCCCATGTTGTGGATCCCTAAATCTCTAGGGAGTTAGGGACCCTTCTGATCATAGGTGCTTTCCATTCTGTGAACCAAGCTTTCTTGTCCTTGGCTCACCATACGACAGTGACACCCCTCCTCCTTTCTTCCCTCTACTCTGCTCAGTGTTTTCTTAATTTCCTCAACTTTCACTGTTCTGTTTTCTTCTGCTTACTCTTTTGTTTCAGCTGCCTTTCCACTTATACCTGAAGCGCACGGAGACAATTTGACCTCCTAGAGCATTTCCTCTGCTGTGCCTTCACTGTCAAAACAGTCACAAGGTTTTGGGGTCTAGCCATAATAATGCATTCTATGCATTTGCAATTACAGATAGGTAGCCGTGTTGGTCTGCCATAGTCAAAAAAATTTAAAAATTCCTTCCAGTAGCACCTTAAAGACCAACTAAGTTAGTTCTTGGTATGAGCTTTCGTGTGCATGAAAGCTGTGTATCTGAAGAAGTGTGCATGCACACGAAAGCTCATACCAAGAACTAACTTAGTATGCATTTGCAAGTTACTTTTCAGCTAAGGCAGTTCCCAATGTGACTTAGGTCACATGTACACCATACCATTAAAGTGTTGCTACATCATTTTAACATTCATGGAGAATCCTAAGAAATATAACTTGTAAAGGGTGCCGGGAACTGTAGCTCTGTGAAGTAAGCACCCTTAACAAGCTACAGATCCCAGGATCAGCTGCGTTTTCTTCTGCAGCCTCAGGTGGAACGGCTGGCTGTTACCTCCATCTGGCTTCCCAAGAAGATTGCACAGCAATTATTTCTGGTCCAGCCTTGCAAGCAAGCCCGCGACAATTACCAACCCACAATTTCAAACAGCCTGCCTGCCTGCTCATATAGGTTTTTAAAATTAAATACAGCCCCTTACAAATTAAAACAAATCCTTTAATTTCATACCCTTACAAGTTGTTGGCAAAAGAACAGTTGCTCTGGGACTGGTGAGGAAAGAGACGTCTAGCACCTCTGCTTTGAGGTAACTTCAAATAAGAAATTCTCTCCCTTCTTTCCTTTACAGCCTGAATGTAAAGCACACACCCCTTTTTACCCAAACTGACATAGGCGGCTCAATCCTAAATATGCTGACTTGAAAGACAGGTCCAGCTGTGCTCAACGAGGCTTGTCCCAGGCCTTTGGTTTACAGTGGAATAAGCCCTGTTCAACACAGCGGGGCTTATTTCAGAATAAACATGCATAGAGATAACACTGCAATTCTAATCACGTTTACTCAGAAATGAGCTCCACTGAACTCAGTAAGACTTACTTCCATGCAAACATGCTTAGGTTTGGGTGGCAATTCACATTTTACTCCAAAGGACTGTTCGCAGCTGGGCTTTGCGGTGGAAGGTGGTCTTCTCTGTTCTCCATGCCTTCTTAATTTGGCAATGCTTGCTAAGCTCAGATCTGGAAGCCACTTTCAATTAATGGGGCCAAACCAGAGTAACCACAACACGTCTTGGAACAGGGAGCCTGGGAATAAACTTCTCCCTCCAGCATTTTCCAGTCTGCTTCCTCCTATAGCTCCTTCAACCTTCCAAATTCCAAGAAGAGGAGTTAAAACCAGAAAGCTGCTTTTCGTGATTATGGGGGAAGTATCTCAGCTGTGGAAAATAATTCAATGGCAGCTTCTGCAAGTACGAAGGTAAAAGTATTAACAGATTAATTCATGGTGAAATACTAAATGATCATAAGAGAACTGGATAGAATATGTGAAGTGGATTTCTTGTATTTTAAAAAGGTTTATGCTGTAGAAAAGCTGCATGGATGTTTTAAAGAAAAGACTCTGGATTAACATTTGGTTGCCTAAGGAGAAATTCATACTTGGCACAGGTAAATGCCTATTTGCAGGTCTGTTTTAAGCACTTCCTGAGGCGTGTGGTTTCCCATTTTAGGCCTGGTACCTCCTGTTTTCTAGAAACCTCCTCAGGTGGGTGAGAGTTGTCAGAATCACAGAAATTATGTGCAAGTAGACTGTTCAGATCAACAGTTGATTCAAGTGCTTGGCACTGGCCCTCTTTGACTGTGCTGTTTTGGTAAGGTGGTTGCCCCAAATATTTGCGCCAGCATGGTGGGAGGCTGTGCCACAAGGCCCTATATTTTCTTTATGTTAAGATGCAAGAAAAGCCAAGGAGACCTGCCTTTGGGAAAGAACAGCATGTCTTAACGACAAGGACAAAATAATAATAATAATAATAATAATTTTTATTTATACCTCGCCCTCCCCAGCCAAGGCCAGGCTCAGGGCGGCTAACAAGCAATAAAAAAAACAAGTGGAGTGAATACAACTTAAAAACAAGATTAAAATATAACATTAAAATATTAAAATATTAAAATGCAGCCTCATCATAGGAGGAGAAAGGAAAAAGAAAGACGGGGAGGGAATCAAATTGGCTCCAAGCCAAAGGCCAGGCGGAACAACTCTGTCTTACAGGCCCTGTGGAAAGAAATCAGATCCTGCAGGGCGCTGGTCTCATGAGACAGCACGTTCCACCAAGCCGGAGCCAGTGTTGAAAAGGCCCTGGCTCTGGTTGAGGCTAATCTAACTTCCTTAGGGCCCGGGACCACTAGGGTGTTGCTATTTATGGACCTTAAGGTCCTCCGTGGGGCATACCGGGAGAGGCAGCCCTGTAGGTACGAGGGTCCTAAGCCATGAAAAGAGCTCTGTAAAAAAGTTAATTCTAAAATATGATAATTCGCCAACAGAAAGGGGAGCTTCTGTCTGAAAAATGCACATAACCAAACATGTATTAGAAGCAACTCCAGAACTGACCCTATTAAATATTTTCCAAGCATATATATGAACGCAAGCAGCTGCTTTATAGTAAGACCACTGGTCCATCAAACCCAACATGGGCTTTTCTGACTGGTGACTGATTGAACCTAGGGCCTTATCAGCTGCACCACTGAGTTATAGTCCTGCAAAACAAAGTTTGTTTGTTTGTTTTTTAAAAAAAGATGGTGTGGAAAATAAATAAGTGGGGGATGCCAGATCCAAAAATCAAAACACAATGATGGAAAGACTGAAGGAGCTCAATTAAACACACACTTTCCCAGGAACAATCTTCAGGTTCCTCAAGCACATATCTGAAATTGCAATCTGGAATCCTTCAGTCTTCAAAGAAGGCTTATCTAGGTACCAGATTCTGGAACAATGTTTTAAAGGGCAGGAGAAGAGGCAAATAATATAGTGTGTGTGTGTCAGTGTCATAGCTGTCAACTTTTCCCTTTTCTTGCAAGGAATCCTATTCGGAATAAGGGAATTTCCCTTAAAAAAGGGGGAAGTTGACAGCTATGGTGTGTGTGTGTGTGTGTGTGTGTGTGTGTGTGTGTGTGTGTGTTGCCTTTCCTGAGTGGATTGTATTGCTTGTTTTCACTATTGCTCAAAAAAACGATGCCCTAACCCTATGCCACTAGGAACTTTACATGAATGCTTACACACATAAAAGAAGGAGCAGGGCGGGCACATCCATTGCTAAAGCTACAATATGCAGTGCTAACAGAAACCAGTGTTAATTTTTCTTCCGGAGTGTTCATGCTCCAACTGTGAACTTTTTAGCAGAAGTAGGTTGCAAATAAATGGAATTCCCCATTGCATAAATACAGATATTGAATACAGGCCAAAGAACATTGGTCTGGCACCAGCAAGACCACACTCGGAATGCTACGTTTATCCATTCATGTCATCCCCATTGTCAGGAGAACCAAGGAACAAGGGCAGGGGTAGTAGAGAGGAACCAGAGAGATACAGGAATTCATGGGGTTTAAGGACTTTAAAACGGGGGCATTGCTGATCTGAATGCCCATTTGCAATCCACACAAATATGCAGCAAGGGTCACTTAACTCTGAGGTCAGAATTCACATTACACATATGGAAAGAGGGATCCAGAGTGTCTCCTCAGAGGATTTTTGCCTCTGAGAACTCCTAGCAAATAAGCTGCAGAGGGAGGGTCATGTCTGTGGTTGCTCCTCCAATGCTTTTTCCCCCCAGCATGAGGTGAAGAACATTTCGTTTCCCCAGACCTTTCCATCGTAAAAAAACAACAACCTTTCAGTGTTTTTCAATTGCTTTGTACTCATGTCATTCTCTGTTGTGTTTTTTTAAATTCCATGGCTGGTTTAATTCTGTTTTAGATTTCATGTTTACAAGTTAATTTTTTTGTATCTTATGGTTTTAATTATTATTATTTTTTACTTCTAAACCACCTAGAGAACCTTTGCTACTGGGTGGTATAGAAATACTGCAAGTGAGTAGCCAGACTGTTCCTTCTTGGTCATGCATGTGGCAATGCAGTTCTTTGATGCCAAGGTCCCCCTGCGCATCACCTCATGGAGTCCCACACACACTTTGGCTTGGTGATGACTGGTGCCCATTAGGACTGACAGGGTGGAAGGCAGAGACGACAATGGCAGGTGGAGCCAGAACCAATGACAGGCAAGAGTCAGCCCCCCATCTCCCTCCCTGCCGAATTCTGCAAAGGCTCCTCCTCCAACTAAGAAGGAGGAAGCTGACAGACAGGGCCACCTCCTAGACTGGATGCAAGTTAAGAGGGCAGTGAGTTAGGGGCTGGCTGAGAGGGTCCCCATCCTATTATCTACAGCTGCTCTGCATCCTGCCCTCCATGTGCATTGCGGGTGGGGAGGCAGGCTGCAGGACTGTGACTAATGTGTGCACTGAAAGCCATGCTTAGGCAGTTTAAACTCAACTCTCTTTCTCCCCGCCCCCACCTCCAATTACTCTAGCCAAAAAAGAGGCCTGACAGCTTGGATATTTCCAAAGCAGATATCCAAAGGAATGTAACCTCCGTTATTGATGAAACAAAGAACAGTCAGACCTCTCTCATGCTATCAGATATTATTGCTTAGGTAATTATCAGCCACACTGTGTTCTTTCTAAATACTGGAGATCGTATCGCAGCTTCCTGTCCTCTCCCCCTCCGGTACTCAGGAGGGCACTGAATAGAACCAGTTGAAACTGCATGTTCAACGCTATTAGAAGGTAATGGTCTGAAACCATACACAGAACTGCTGTACGCCGCACTTATTTTTGATCTCCTTAGTGCTGGAGGTGTGTTAACTGGTTTCAGGAGAGCTTCCCCGTTAACAGTAACAAAAGCAAAGCTGGCTGCAGGCCTCCTTCCTAAAATACTAAAGCTGCACAAAAAATAATAGGGAATGGTGGTCTCAGTCCACAGCAAGTTAGTCCAAGTCCCATTTAAATCAGTGGGACAACTAAAGTTGTGCTGAACTTTTAAGTTCCCTTGAAATGGATGGGATTTAAGCATGACCGCCTCTGAATTGGGGTTTCATTTTTCTGCCTCTAATGTAGGAGCTTTGCCTTGTAGGTATGGATGACTTCTGTTTATATTTTCCTACACTGGCTGTTGTTGTTTAGTCGTTTAGTTGTGTCCGACTCTTCGTGACCCCATCAACCAGAGCACGCCAGGCACTCCTGTCTTCCACTGCCTCCCGCAGTTTAGTCAAACTCATGCTGGTAGCTTTGAGAACACTGTCCAGCCATCTAGTCTTCTGTCATCCCCCTTGTGCCCTCCATCTTTCCCAACATCAGGGTCTTTTCCAGGGAGTCTTCTCTTCTCATGAGGTGGTCAAAGTATTGGAGCCTCAGCTTCACGATCTGTCCTTCCAGTGAGCACTCAGGGCTGATTTCCTTAAGAATGGAGAGGTTTGATCTTCTTGCACTCCATGGGACTCTCAAGAGTCTCCTCCAGCACCATAATTCAAAAGCATCAATTCTTTGGCGATCAGCCTTCTTTATGGTCCAGCTCTCACTTCCATACATCACTACTGGGAAAACCATAGCTTTAACTGTACGGACCTTTGTCGGCAAGATGATGTCTCTGCTTTTTAAGATGCTGTCTAGGTTTGTCATCGCTTTTCTCCCAAGAAGCAGGCGTTGTTTAATTTCGTGACTGCTGTCACCATCTGCAGTGATCATGGAGCCCAAAAAAGTAAAATCTCTCACTGCCTCCATTTCTTCCCCTTCTATTTGCCAGGAGGTGATGGGACCAGTGGCCATGATCTTACTTGGCCATTATATTTTCCAATTAAGTTTCTGACTTGGTTGCTTTGCAGCACTGGATTGTATATCTAGGCCAGGGGTTGCTAACCTGTGGCCTTCCAGATGTTCTTGAATGGCACTTTCCACCAACTCCAACTATGGCCAGTGGTCAGGGAGGATGAGGACTATGGTTCAGAAACATCTGGAGGGTCACATCTTAGCCAGCCCTGATATTGACTGAAATTAATATGGGCTGTATAAAGAATTCAAATTGTTGCTTTTTGGTTGTTGTTCAGAACAATTGTTATGATCCTGCCAACTTTAGATATGTTTAAGTTTAATTGATTTCAGCAGACAAATTGAACATGTTCTTAACTCTCTCATACTGAAACCAATGGGATTAAAAGTGCGCTCAGCTTAAGTTCTGTCATGCTCAATATTAACAAAATGAACATTACACAGATGCATCCACTGCAGCTTATAGGAATGTCTCATGTTAGCAATTTGCAATTCTTATTATTGGCACAAATATATTTGTAGTCGACTTGAAGGCATTTCTCGCCCTTGAAATTATACGTGAAGGGCAAGAGACCAAACTTTTCACACTGGGTGTTCTGCTCTGGCCTTGCAAAGGAGCCCTGGGGTGATGTGGCAAGGGAAGGTCAGTTGTTGCAGGACCAAGGAGAGCTCCTAGTCATTAACAGATCTGGGGCAAACTGATGGATGACCAGCTCTATTTTGCTGTAATATCCGAAACTGGAGAGGCTATGCAAGCCCTGGAGCAGTGCCTGAACTTGCTGGTGGGCTGGATGAGGACCAACAAACTGACTCTGATTCCTGGTAAGCCGGAGGCACTCTGGGTGAGTGGTTCCCAAGTCTGGATAATTGATCAATTGCCTGTTTTGGACGGGGTTGCACTCTCCCTGAAAAAGCTGGTTCATAGTCTGAGGGGTGCTCCACCTTTGGCTGATATGAGAGCTGCAGCTGTTTCATAACCGAGACAGCCCAACCGCTGTTGCCCATGCGCTGTAACTTCCAGATTGGATTGCTGCATTGTTCTCTATGTGGGGCTGCCCTTGAGAATGGCAGGTATGGTCTTCTCAGGAGGTCTAATGCATCCAATGTCAGAAACAGGTCTTTAGTGTGGCAGCGCCTATCTTTACAAATCGGACAAAGTGTCATTGCTATTGTCTTTCTGGCAGGCCTGTCTGGGATAGCTCAGTCAGTACAGAATGAGGCTCTTTGTGATGGCCTGGGATTCGGACTCGGAGGCTCAACCTGAGGAATCCCAGCCTGCACAGGAGTCCCTGCCTCCAGAACCAGCTGAGCCGGGGCTGGGGCATGAGCCTGAAGGGTCCTCACCTGTGCTGGATGGATCCTCAGGTGCAGGCACCAGCTGAGTCTGCTCTGGCTCCTGAGGTGATGGAGGACCCATTGCCTGCAGGTGCTCCACTCTCAGCCCTGGCAGGGGAAGCTGAGGTTGCCTCTGGGTCCAGTAACCCTCCAGCCTCTCCTGAGCTGCAGAGGCTCAGGGCAGAGAGGCGGAGGGAACTAAGTTCCCGCAGGAGGAGTGCTCGCCTCCAGGCCAGGAGAGGTGAGTCACCTGTGGATCGGGCCGCCCTATGCCTCGGGGCAGATAAAAGCCAGCCAGCCCCAGTCCCAGGTTGCGGGAGCAACACTGTTGGTAGCCTGTTCCTGCCTGACCCTGTCCTGCTCTTGGGCCAGAGTTCCTGACCTCACCTGACTCCCTGCCTTGGACCCAGCTTCAGCTTTGACGGACGGTCTCCATACTGCACTATCGACCTCAGACTGGACTTGGACCTCGCCACAGGGTTAACCCTTGGGACCAGCACACTCTTAATTTCAGGGTCATGGATATGAGCCCCAAGTTGGCCTTCTTGCCTGCTGTGGACACCGTATCCAGCTGTACCCATCTTTAGGTAGGTCTTCAAGGAACAGTGGTTGAGAACATAAGAGGAGCAAGACATCTAGCCCAGCATTCTGTTCCCACAATGGCCAACTCTGAGAAATACTGACCTGCCCACAGTAGGACTTTACACATCAAGGGTGGTATCCAATGCCCTTGTTGTGTTAGCACAAGGATTTATGGTATCCTTCCCCCCCTGCACACCCCACATCTGTTCCAGAGGGTTGGGGAAAACCCTACAGATTTAGGAGGTGCATGGAGGGGACAGCAGGGAAAGAACATTCTGTTGTGCAAGGAGAAATCCTTTTGCAACATTCACCTAGCACTACTTTAGATACAACCCCAATATGTTTGTTCTCCGATTTAAAAAAGCACATGAGACAATACACACCCGCACACCCACACAGAGCAGTATTTTGTCAGACAAGTTATGAATGGAAAACCCCCACAAGGCAACTTAGCAAATTCTCTCTAACAGAAGAAATCTATTTTTTAGTAATAGTAATAATAATAATAATAATAATAATAATAATAATAATAATCCATTTTTCTATGTGCTCTGTAAACTCCAGAGATCAGGATAGAAGAAACCAGTAACATACTGGAAAGTAATCTAGGTTTGTACTCTCTCCTTTAATAAAAAGTGGGGGGAAAGCCCTAATGCAAATCATGCTGCAAAGGAACAATACCTTATTATCCATTCTAGCATGCTACAGAAGCACTATGAACTTAAGACATTTTGAGAGCTGCGGAGAGAATGGAAAGTCTTAGCTAAGTGAAATAAAGATCGCCTTTCATCACTGTGTGAGCGTTTCTATAACAATTGTATCTGTTTGCTATGGTGGAACTTAGCAAGACTGTGAATCCAGCACCTTACACTGCTTGCTCATTTCCATAATGCTATATGTATGGACTGAGGGTACTCCCTACCCAATCCCACCTTAGGGTGCCTAGCTTGGCACCTTTGGGAGATATGGTAACCAAATGGTGTTGTAGTCAGCCTTAAGCGAGACAGCTGCCTCCAGCCTATCCAGCTGTAAAGAAGCATGAAATCCATTAAGGTTAAGGAAGCCAGATGGAATCCTTGCCTTGTCACTCTCACACAGAGAAGGAAGGAAAACACTGGAGTGCCTTAGGTCACTTAGGTGGGCTTCGTCACTTCAGGCAATAGGATGCAGGGTTTGTGCATGTACAAGAATGCTGTCTTGGTGGAGAAAGCACTCTGTGCATATAGAAAAACAGCCTGTCATAGAGAAGGCTTTATCTAAATGGATAGATTCTTGCAGTGCTTTTTTTTTATAGAAAAATTGGTGCCGGAACTCACTATGAACGCCTCCCTTGTTCTCTTATAATGGCAATGGCACCCACCTGAGAGGTGCGGAAGTGAGTTCCGGCTAAAAATTAAAAAAGCCCTGGAATATTGCTTTATTTGAATTTATAAACATTTAAGCATAGGAAGAGTGCCCCCCCCCACTCCAGTTCAGATCTCAACTATGCCAAGCAGCCTTAAGAAAGGTATCTTATCTCAGGCATTAACACTGCCTTTACATCTCCCTACTGCAATTTAGGGATTACAACCCTAGGTAGGTTTCAGGGCTCCCATCCAGGTAATTTAGTCAATATATATGAAACTCAAATGGTGCTAAATGCCGGATATCAATATCACCATTGTGCAGTTTTCCCATGAGAGGTTACCATGGGATTGCTGCAGAACAAAACTTTTAAGCACATAACCTTTCTAGGGCAAAGGGATGGAGATGGAGGACTTCAGACCCAGAAGCGCAATATGATGCTCCAGACATTTCTACCTGACCCCTTGGGACTCGGCCTAAGCCACACCTCCTCCCCAGGCCCCGCCCCTTCACTCTGGCCCAACTCCACCCCCTCCTTGTCCACCCCAAATGTTGTATTGAATGTGTGCTGAGTGGGGATAAATTCACTTTCCCAAAACGCCACCTGACGCCTAGGTTAGAAAATGTGACGGAAACTCTTTAAAAGAGAGGGGAGGATAACACCTGAGGAAAATACCTTACTCTGAAAAGGGATTGGAAGTTTGTCACCGGGAGAATACACAAAAGCAGTGATCGGATGGAGGGGCCCATTAAAAAGGAAATGAACGAAGCACTGAGGTAGCACATCCTCTCTCTTTTACACCCTAATGGCTAAATGCGGTTATACTGGGAGAGCACAGGTTGGTAAAAATCTTCCTGTGGACTAGCAACTTGGGTAAACTTATGTGGCCAGTTGCTTTGCCGGCCCAACAACAAACTGCTACGCACAGGCAAACGACAGAATGGTAGAGTGGCAAGGATGTCAGACCCTGAAGCTCACTGGATAACCTTGGGCCAGTTACTATCTCTGTGCCTACCCTACCTCACAGGGTTGTTGTGAAGGGAAAAACGCAAGCGGCACATATGCTACTTTGACCTCCTTGGAGGAAAAAACAAGCTTTAAATGTAATAAACAAACCTCTGCGTGTGATCTACTTGGAGTGCGGTCTTCCAGAGCCTGCTGTGCTGTGTCTACAATCTTGTGTGCCATAGCCAATTGCTCTTGCCGCTTCTTACCACCAAAGCCCTACTTGTGGGCAAGGCTGCTGGACTGCCACTTATTCCCACAAAGTAATGTTGAGGGCAGCGCTTGCTGTATTTGCTTAATCTCGCATTCCTTGAGCTCCTCGGATTTCTTCTTGCCGTCGAGAGGAGTATGGGAGGGCACAAGAATCTGCACAATCAGGTCTTGCTAGGCGCAAGTGACTTTTTGAAAGCATTCCGAAATCCCACTGCTTCCCCATTAGAAGTACAGTAGAAATAGAAGAACGACAGCAACAACAACCTGCCTACACTGATTAACGCCTAGTGTGTCCACAGATTCCAGCACGGCAACCGTGTCATTTGGGCCTCATTTGGTGCTTTTCTTGGTGTTTCCTATTTTTAACACTTTTGAAGTCGAGCTCCGTGGCAGATGCCTTTGACAGATGCTGTCAACTCGGAACGCCAACTTTTTGTTCCACCCCCTCTGAAGACTTTTTTAACCTTTGGGACCTGGTAGTCTGCCAAGGATGTGGTGCTCTGCGGCTCAGTAAACGCAGTCTCACCCAAGCAGAGTTAAATATATGTTGTTGTTGAGGCGGCTTTCAAGCTCAAAGCTAGATACTCTGCCTGATAAATGTCCGTGTAATAATATATTAAGCCACGCTGTATGATAAAGGGGTTGTGCGCTGTTGCTCTTAAAAAAAGATGCAATACCTCAAAGTGTTCAGGGAGAACCTTATCAAACAATACACAGCTCTCCCTTTCAATTGTTATCAGATCCTCTTTGCCAAGACACTTCAAAAGAGGCGGCAGTTAACATCTCTAACGTCGGTTTTACGACAGAAAGCCGTTGGTGGTGCCTCCCTTACGAATGGATTTATTTTTCTCCAGCTATTTACATTAGCTGGTTTTCACCTTCAAAGCCTTGGGTGATCAGAGTCAGAGTTATCTGAAGGACAACTTACACCTGTATCCACCTGCCCACATGTAATGATTAAGAATGGAGGTCCTCTTGGTTTGCATACCACTGCAGTCGGTGAAATACATCACAGGGCCTTCTCTGTGGTAGCCCCACAACTCTGAAATTTGTGGCCAGCTGACCTCTGGAAAGCGACCATACTCCAGACCTTCAGAAGCACTTTGAATATGTATTTGTTTTGGGTGGCTGATGCATCCTTTGGTGCTTTTCTATTGGTACCCTTCTAGCTGAACTACAGTGGTGCCAGTGGTAGTGAACCTATGACCCTCAGGCTGTTGTTGAACACCAGTTCCCATCACTCAGTAGGACCAATGGTCAGGGATGGTGGGGTTTGTAGTTCAGCAACTACAACTGCAGGTTAAATGTAAAGGTAAAGGGACCCCTGACCATTAGCTCCAGTCATGGTCGACTCTGGGGTTGCAGGGCTCATCTCACTTTACTGGCCGAGGGAGCCGGCGTACAGCTTCTGGGTCATGTGGCCAGCATGACTAACCCGCCTCTGGAGAACAAGAGCAGCACACAGAAATGCCATTTACCTTCCCACCGGAGCAGTACCTCTTTATCTACTTGTACTTTGACGTGCTTTTGAACTGCTAGGTTGGCAGGAGCAGGGATTGAGTGACGGGAGCTCACCCCGTTGTGGGGATTCGAACCGCCGACCTTCTGATCGGTAAGTCCTAGGCTATGTGGTTTAACCCACAGCTCCACCCACGTCCCCCACCACTAAACAATATGATTTGACTCTGCATAAGGCAGCTGCATGTGTTCAGATGAGCACTCAAAAGCATCTCGTATACATTATTTCAGCATTCGTAACCAAAAGAGTCTTGCAAGCCCTATACCACAGGCATTAAGACAGGAGTGGGAGGAGAGAAAGAGCTGATTGCTTACAGCCACCTACAGAAAATCACGGATGAGGAGAGATTTGAACGGGGGACTTGTGGCCACACCCTTAGCCACGATGCACACCACTTCACAAGCCAGTCTACAAGTCGCTCTAAATGAAAGCACCTGAGTGATGCTGCTGTAGCTGAGCACAGAGTGTATTCAGTTTTACTATGCACTGGCAAAACTCCATTCTCTTGCAACGAGAGTCCCTTTTTTAAAAACACACACAGAGGAGATTTCAGTGCAAAGTCCATGAGGCCCTCTGGCACCAGCTCTGTATTTTTTGGCACTGCTATTTCAGGCGAAAAAGCTATACAGAAGTTAAACTATCGCTAAGTTACCCGCCGATACCCTTTCTCCTTTGACTTTTTCCACATCATCTCCTCCAGCAATGTAATGGTCTGTTTGATTTTCCAGACAATTTCCCTTATGATGGAAACTCAATACAATTGATGCTAATTAAACGGAGCCATCGCTGTAACAAGGCAATGTCCTAATGTACTTGTCGCATAAAGACGGTCTGTTTCATTTGAATTAAGGCATTTTGCTTCCTCTTTAATGAAAAGCAAAAAATCAATGTATGGGGAAGAAACGGGGAACAGGGATGGGCTCACTAAGGTCTCTCCTTTGTTTTCTTTCATACTCTGGTCAGCAACTAGCTTTACTTTGAAGTCAGGAGAGTGTTCCACCCCCTCTGACTTTGCAATGGACAGTCAACAAGCCCCACTCTGTTCTCACATTGCTCGTCTGGGGGTGGGGGTGGCGCCAGATAGAAAGAAAAGTTAGACAGAAAGAAAAGTTACCTTGAAACTAACTTTTTAAAATGTTGTTATTACAGCATGGCACAAGCTTCTCCTAGCAGACTATCGAACCTCATCTGAGGTCCAATTTAGCACTGTCTATAAGGAAGCGTGGGACACGTGTGGCGCTGTGGGTTAAACCACAGAGCCTAGGACTTGCCAAACAGAATGTCGGCAGTTCGAATCCCCACGATGGGGTGAGCTCCCATTGCTCGGTCCCTGCTCCTGCCAACTTAGCAGTTCGAAAGCACTTAAAGTGCAAGTAGATAAATAGGTACCACTCTGGTGGGAAGGTAAACGGCATTTCCGTGCGTTGCTCTGGTTTGCCAGAAGCGGCTTAGTCATGCTGGCCACACGACCCGGAAGATGTACGCCGGCTCCCTCGGCCAATAAAGCGAGATGAGCGCCGCAACCCCAGAGTCAGTCATGACTGGACCTAATGGTCAGGGGTCCCTTTACCTTTACCTATAAGGAAGCTTTGCCATGTTACAAAAAAAAAAAAGCTTCTAAAGATTTAGGGCAACAATCCCAACACCAAGAAAGCAGACTTCTGCTTGTGTGAGAGGAGTTTCCCTTCATCTTCTTTCTCCTACAGGTCCTGTGGCCCTCCAAATCTGTGCTGCCTGATCCCCCAGCTGCCCAGAGCAGATTTGTGGGGTACCTTAAAGAGAGATAACCCATTCTAAATAGGGTGCCCGCTTTGCTGGCAGGTGGGCAATGTTGGATTTCACTTTTAGTCTCAAGGTACCATCAGAAACACTTCTTTCTCTTTATTACAGATGAATAGAAGACAATAAGAGTTTTCATACTGTATAAACAGGAATGTTGAGTCTACTTTGTTGTTCACTAGAATCCCGTGATCCTACCAAGCAAGGCACAAAAGACACCTATTTAGAATGAAAGAATGGGGTGCCTCTGAGCACATGGGCTGAAGGAATTTGTTTTTAGTAGAAAAACTGAGGAGAGTTCACAGTCCTTTCAAAAACTTCACTCCTGGTTAGCCTTCTTATTGCAGCAGCATAATAAAAAGTCACTTTGTTGTTGCTAGTGTTAAACAATTTGGAACCGGAAATCCTTGTTATCTGGCCACAAATCACTGCAATATATTCCACTGGATCCTGATCTAACTTCTGCCACCTTTGATATAAATCAGCTAGACAGACTGACAACACCCTGTTTTATGAGTACCCATTGCCACATTCAAACTAGCCTGAAAATGGTGCATTGAACAAGAGAGCTGCTTAAAGGCTGGAGGACTCAATCGAGGGAAGTAAACCCTGCAGGAACCAGTCCTAAATTTGTATGCATATTTAGAGGTTTGTTATCTCTGAATAGTCATTTCCTTTTGGAACAGACAAGGCATTTCTTCATTATTTGTCTGCAACAGTTGTTTTACATACCAAATCCGGCTTGAGTCTGAAGGTCAAAGGGAGAGAGTAAAACATGGAACGCAGAGTCGTCAGCACAGAGGAGCTCCACAACTGACGGACCTCCCGGCTTCTGGGAATGCGGTGGAGGGTGAACTTGGAAAACAAGGGAATAAATGGACAGATTTACACAAGATGACTCGTGGCCGTTTGCACATAGTTCCATAAGGCGGCTGCTATCTTTGCTTGCTGCACACCTCCCATTCACAAAAAAAGGAACAGATACCAGAGATGGGGCTCTTGGGTTGGGCTCGTGGCTGTGGACTCCAGATTGCAACTTATTTCCCTGTTCCAAAGGAGCGAGTTCTCCATTTGCAAAAGAGAGCACACAGATGCCCTGACCTTTCACAGGATTTTCACCCCTCCCCTGCAAGCAGCATCCGGCACATGCTTTTAAACACATGACGAATATGCGTGCAAGACCCGGACATGGCAGCACAGATGCATAAAATCACTTGGAAAATGCAAGCAAATGTCTCTCTCCTTACTTTTCAAACAGTGCTCAAAATGTGCAGCTTAGGCAGCACAACAACAATTGGCTTATTGCTCCACCTAGTGGACAGTAAGATGAATTGCTAGCAACAGATGCTGTTGAACTGAAATCTTCTGAGCTTCCTATTAAAAGTGTTCTGCTCTAATCTTACCTTGCAAAGCATCCTCCCAATTTCCACATCACTTTGTGTCATAAGTTAGGACACTGGTTCATACACCTTTTTGGCAATGTTAGTACAAAACTAATCCCCAAGCTATGCTTGACTTCACAGTGATTACTAAGGTGAAACAGCAACGGAAGTTGCAGCTCAGACTTAATGCTAACCATAATTTAGTGTTGCAGAAATGAGCCTCAGGAACCCTCATGCTTGCACACTCCTCCTTACACCCAACAAGGAAGACTTTAGAAGCTTTTGCTTTTGCTTAGTGTGCCTATCAAACTCTAACCTATAGTTACTCTTTTCTACGGTTGGTTGAAAAAAGCCAGCCTAAACTATGGTCTGAGCTGGCTTGCTTCAGCTAACCACAGCTAAGATTAACCAGTTTGTCCAGGCTTAAAAATTTCTATATCAAATGAAGAAAAACATAGGGCACAGAAAAAAGTAATAACAAAACTGCATCCATAAAAAAACCCATCGCAAATGGATAGATTAAATTAATACAGGAATGTAGCTGTGTGACCCCGTCAAGGAAGGCCTGGACAAACAGATGAGATTTCAGCTGCCTCTTAAACGCCAATACTGTAGGTGCTGGCCTGATGTTCACCGGAGGAAGCCTGCAAAGGACAAGTCCTGCCACACTAAAGGCTGTGGTCTTAGCGAATGTAAGACCAACCCTGGAAGCACATGGCACTACTTAGAGGTATCTCCCTTGAGCTTCAAAGTGACCAAGCAGGACGGTAAGCAGGCGTTCCCAAAGGTCCCGAGTCATTCAGGGCTTGACATGCGAATAGCAAAACTTTAGAATTAAGTCTTGTAGCATACTGGCACCCAGGGCAACTATTTCAGCGCAGGATTTATGTGCTGTTGATAGGGTGCCTCCTCCAACAGCCAAGCTGTAGCATTCTGCGCTACCTGTAGCTTCCCGGACCAACCTTAAGGGGAGTCCTACATAGAGCGCACTGCCGTAATCCAATCAGGGGGTTACTAATGCCTAGACTACTATAGCTAAGGTATTTTGATCCAGGAATGGCTGCAGCTGTCACACCAGTTGATCTGGCAGAAGGTAGTGTGGCACACTGGTTAGGGTGCTGGACTAGAACCTGGGAGGCCAGGGTTCAAATCCCCACTTGGCCATAAAGCTCTCAGGGTGACTTTGGGCCGGTCACTGCCTCGTGGCCTAAGCTACCTCACAGGTAGGTTCCATCTTCAAAGAAAATGCCTTTTTTTTTTTTAAGTCATCCAAAAATGGAAGATGCCTTGGTTGCTAGTGCTCATTCATACCCGAAGCTGTTTTGCTGTTTTCATCTTGCATGTGCTACGAATGTTGAATCCTTCATCTTTGGAATGTCTTGTCCAAACAGAAAACACGAGCAGGAATTTTTAGTGACGTTGGTGAGAAAAATGCTGTGAAGCCCACAGCCATAAGGAGGCCACCCAACCTATTTTATGTGGGTGAGATGTGGTGGTGCGATTTACCCCAGTGGGTTTATTTTAGCTCATTTTTACATTTTTTAAAAAATATAATTTTTTAATCTGCTGGCCACAACAGTTCCTTAAGAGAAGCAGCAGACCACATGCAAGATCCACTCCCTGCCCTGAACAAATTACCAGCTCTATAGCTTTGTGTCAGCAATGGCTGGATTTGTGTGTAGCTCCCCCTCGTTGTGAACCTCTAGGAGGCAGCTTCTCAGCCTTGGGGATCCTGCCATTCCTCATCCATGCCTTGGGGATCCTGCCACTTCTGCTGACTACAGGATTCCCCTGGAAAGGGTATAGGTAGGCATCTTGTTCCACTTAAGCCTTGTTCAAGCAACAAGGCTTGCCTATGTCCAATGCCTTCCTGTATTCTTGGATTCCTCAGAGAACCTCTCCTGGTGCAGACTTAAATAAATAACTTGATTTGAACTGAATTTTTATGCAGCTTAATCTTAAAAACCTCTAAGTAGACTTTGTCAGCTTTTCAGCACCAGGCTGAATGTTTCTATTCTCCCAGGCTATGGACAGAACTAACGGTCTGGCTGTTTGTTTGTATGTTTGTTTTATGGTGCTCATTCTCATGTTAGGCTAAGTGGTTATGGATGCTTCTATTTTGTATGCTCTTGTTTTTGCAAATCGCTTTGGAACTTCTTTTTGGTTGTGTGAAGCAATGTGTAAATCAAACTGAAGAAACTAAACTGAGGAAGTCCCACTGTATTCCGTGGAGTTCATTCTTAATAATAATAATAATAATAAGATGAAGAAGAAGAAGAAGAAGAAGATTTGATATCCTACTTTATCACTACCCGAAGGAGTCTCAAAGCGGCTAACATTCTCCTTTCCCTTCCTCCCCCACAACAAAGACTCTGTGAGGTGAGTGAGGCTAAGAGACTTCAGAGAAGTGTGACTAGCCCAAGGTCACCCAGCAGCTGTATGTGGAGGAGCAGAGAGGCGAATCCAGTTCACCAGATTACGAGTCCACTGCTCTTAACCACTACACCACACGTGTGTAGGGTTGCAGTTTTACAGGGCAAGCCTATATATGTCTACTCAGATGAAAGTCCTATTGAGTTCAATGAGACTTACTCCCACATGAGTGTAATAGGATTGCATCCTTAGCTGGTTGGTGGTGCAGTCCTGTACCTGCTTCCCTGCGAACAAAACCCACTGAACTCAATGGGACTTAACTTCAGTGTAGATGTGCACAGAAGTGCACCATAAACCTCACAGAAGGGACCACAAGGGTCATCTAGCCCAACCCCCTGCAATGCAAGAATCTTTTGCCCAATGTGGAACTTAATCCCACGGCCCTGAGATCGAGAGTCTTCTGCTCTACCAACTGAGCTACCAGGGGAGATATGTATAATCACTATGATTTCTTTAATCAAGTGGCAGACCTTATATAAATTCAGATGAACAACATTTTGAAATCTACTTTTTATTCCATTTCATCTTTTCCCCTGATAATATTGCTTGTTCTACAGGGATGGGGGCTAAATTCCTTCTTCCAGTTTCACGGAGGAGAGTACAAGCGCTCAAACGAGAAAGAAAGAAAGAAAGAAAGAAAGAAAGAAAGAAAGAAAGAAAGAAAGAAATGTATGCCCTCCGAGTAGGAACAAAAATTCCGCCTCAGAGATCTAAGAAAGAACAGTGATATCGTTCAGAGACTTGAGTTCTCAGCGGAGTCGTAACCCTTAGAACTTGATAGGTACTAGATCAGACGACAAATCCCACCCCCCCAAAAAAGCAATCTCATATTTTAATAAATGTTATAAAGTAAAATACACTTTAGTGGAGATAAGCCCAACCCTGAAACCTCAACCCAAAACAAAACAAAACACGGCATAGAAGCATGTTAACAATAACAAAATTTAAAAGCTTCAGAAGCAGGTCCAACTGAAACAAAGTTTTCGTTTTCCTGAGTTTGGGTTACACAGAACTTGTTAAGATACTTAAAAGGAAACAGATGTATGTTGACATGCATTTATAAAAGATCCTATCAGATGCCACCTTTCTTTCTGGTACTTTTGTTAATAATTGCATGTAGCAAGAGATTAAAGAGAAATATTTCTTTGTGTTGTTTTCCCTGCCCCTCCCCCGCCCGCAGTTTGTCTTCATTGTGCAAGATGTGCTGGGAATTGGCTATTTCCCATGCTGAACAGATTATAACAGAGTTGCTGGCTAAGCTGTAGTGAGGAAAAGCTTGACCATGTTTCATACATGTGCTGAAGTCACATACAGAGCTAGGAAAGGGCATGTAACATCCCGAGCATCTTAAAAAGCATCTTAAAAAGCAGAGACATCACCTTGCCAACAAAGGTCCATATAGTTAAAGCTATGGTTTCCCCAGTAGTGATGTACGGAAGTGAGAGCTGGACCATAAAGAAGGCTGATCGCCGAAGAATTGATGCTTTTGAATTATGGTGCTGGAGGAGACTCTTGAGAGTCCCATGGAGTGCAAGAAGATCAAACCTCTCCATTCTTAAGGAAATCAGCCCTGAGTGCTCACTGGAAGGACAGATCGTGAAGCTGAGGCTCCAATACTTTGGCCACCTCATGAGAAGAGAAGACTCCCTGGAAAAGATCCTGATGTTGGGAAAGATGGAGGGCACAAGGAGAAGGGGACGGCAGAGGACGAAATGGTTGGACGGTGTTCTCGAAGCTACCAGCATGAGTTTGACCATGCTGCAGGAGGCAGTGGAAGACAGTAGTGACTGGCGTGCTCTGGTCCATGGGTCACGAAGAGTCGGACACGACTAAACGACTAAACAACAACAAACATCCCTAGCCTACTAGGGCTTGTTAGGCAAGCACACCAAGGGTTTAGGATGCGGCTACCAGCAGCTATGCCAGCACAAAGCATGGCCTTGTCTGGTGCTGCAGCTGCATTGTAGTGGAACTGCAGGCAGATGTGCTTGTGCAAATGGCATTGGCAGATGTGCCACATTTTTCACTCTACTCAATGGACAAAAGACCCTTATTGATATGAAATCCTTCTCAGGTACAGGGAAACAGAGCTCATACGTTTAGATCACTTTTACCACTGGTTCTTAAACCTGCAGTCCATTGATGACCAATGATCCCTCATGCATTTTCAGGCGGCTCCTAAACTGTCAATGGAAAAAGAAAGAAAGGCTGGAGGTCTCTTTAAACTTTCTGCCACATCCTGATGATAGGCAAGCCCTTTTTTCTGGGAAACGTACAAACTGAAAAATGAAAAGCAACTTGTCTTTTCAAGCAGACATTTTAAAAAGAAACCTCTGACTGTATGCACATTTCTCCCTTGTGTACAGAATTATTATTATTATTATTAATGAGAACAAACAGTAATTGATTATAATCCCCAATTCTATACATGCTTATTTGGAAATGCCTTGCTGGTTTCAGCGAGGGCTTATCTTAAAAGCAGGGGTTGCTAATCTTTTTTGGCCTGAGTGAAAGCCACATTCACCCTTGGCTAACTTTTGGGTTTGTGAGTAAAAGGTAAGATTCAATAAAGATAAAAGCATAAAGAGGCAATTCAGCAGGATAAATTGAGAAGCAAAGTGCTCGGAGCTACAGATATGGAGCCCAATGAAAATCATGCTGATAAGCGATTTAAGTCACCATTTCAGCATGTGAAATATAAACAAATAGTTATCAATAAAGATGCCACAACTTACCAAGGAATTGGAGGCGGTTTCAGCTCTTTGTTGTTCAAAAGAACGGATTTTTTCTTCACTCATTTTGTCTGAATCAGCCAAAACATAATGTCTAGGAGAGTATGTCTGGGACAGGCTGCTAAGTAACCTCAAGATTTCTGTAGTGTGCCCACCTGAAAAACACAAAAGCGAAGGTGGCTTGTGAGAGATGAGCGAACTGCAAGACTCTGATGACTGCAGCATCAACTGGAGACTGATGTGTGTTGATGACTGAGCCGGTATAGCTCAAACCCCATAGAGATAACTTTCATGTCATATCAAAGCACAATGCTTTTCATTTCAGTCATTTCACATTTCCCCCCTCAGTCAACTAATGTCTGAACTGCCAAATGTTTTCCATATGTATGTACTCCAACTCTTGTTCATTTCTGTTTTGTTAAAAGTTACGCTTACATGGCCAGTGGGCTTGGGCTTTCCTAAAAGAAAAATCATATACCGTATTTTTCGCCCTATAGGACACACTTTTCCCCCTCCAAAAATGAAGGGGAAATGTGTGTGCATCCTATGGGGCGAATGCAGGCTTTCGCTGAAGCCTGGAGAGCGAGAGGGGTTGGTGTGCACCGACCCCTCTCGCTCTCCAGGCTTCAGGAAGCTATCCGCTAGCCGTGGGAGAGCTGCGTGAAGTCGCACACCCCAAGCTTTGGGCTTTGCGCAGCCCTCCGCTAGCCGTGGGAGAGCTGTGCAAAGTCACGCAGCTCTCCCACGGCTAGCGGAGAGCTTGCCGGCACCCAGAAGCTTGGGGCGCGCTGAGCTCAGCATGCCCCAGGCTTCGGGCTTTGCGCAGCTCTACGCTAGCCGTGGGAGAGCTGTGCGACTTCATGCAGCTCTCCCACGGCTTGCGGATAGCAGCCTGTTCTGGGGGCTGGGGTCGGGGGAAGCTCGGGCTTGCCCCACCCCAGCCCCGCACCTGGGGGGGGAAATATATTTTTTTTCTTTATTCCCCCCCAAAAAACTAGGTGCGTCCTATGGGCCGGTGCATCCTATGGGGCGAAAAATACGGTATACAACATACTAGAAAATTGTTTTGAGGTTTGCAAACTTCTTTTTCCTACTACTACTACTAATAATAATTTTATTATTTGTACCCCACCCAACTGACTGGGTTTCCTGTGGCAAATTTACATTCTTTGTCTATATTTGCAAGAAGCATTCTACTAATGTGATGCTCCTGTTTGTTTTAGAAGGGACCAATTATTGTGAATATATTAGGAACCTAAGAAGCTCCTTCATACCAAGTCAGAGAAACTTGGACACCTTTAAAGGGGGTTGGACAAATTAATGAAGGAAGAGGCTGTCCATGCCTACTAGTTATGATGGCTGTGTACTTTCTCCAGTATCAGAGGTGTTTGGGAGAGTCCTCTTGCACTCATGCCCAACATCTGGGCTTTCATAGCCATGTGGTTATGGCCACTGTGAGTACAGGATTCGGTACTAAATGAGCCTTTCGTGTGATCCAGCAGGGCTTTCCTTATGCTCTTATGATCGATCCCACTCAGTATTCTCTATGCTGATTGACAGCTGCTCTTGGAGGGTTTCAGAAAGGTCTCTCCCGGTTGTGTCTGGAGGACACTGAGGATTAAATGTGGGACCTTCTGCGTGTAGAACATTGAGAAATACCCTTTACCCAGAGGCTGCTGCACTTAATAGTATAGTCATACTGTGCGACACTATTGAGACTAACCAATAGCTTACCCTGCTGCTACGCTGACTCCCTCCACAGAGCCAGCGCTGGGTGGGGGTGTTTAGGTGTCAGACTAGGACCTGGGAGACCAGGGTTCAAATCCTCACTCAGCCATGACCAGGGTTCAAATCCTCACTCAGCCTGGGTGACCTAGGGCCAGTCAATGCCTCTCAGCCTAACCTACCTCACAGGGTTGTTGTGGGTTGTTGTGGGGATTAACTGAGGAGAACCCTTGTATGCTGTCTTGAGCTCTTTATGAGAAAAAGGTGGGTGTAAAAGCAATAAATAAATAAATAAATAAATATTCCGTGAATAGATAAATAAAGCAGTATTCTCATGCTATTCGTAGTTATCTTAAAAGGGAGAACTTCATCAAAGCCCTACGACAGCAGGAGACGCAAGTGGAAAAATATTCACCTATATAGCAATTAGATGAACCGCTGTGCATGGGTCTGGCTACCCAATTTACATCCTTTAAACTCAAGACTCTGTAGTCACACGGCCCCTTCATCCTCTGGCACAGAGTAAGCCATGCCATGAGTTCACCCACCTTGGTGTAGGCTTGGCCCATGAGATTTTGCTGCCTGAGATGATGGACAAGGTGACACCTCCCCACCCCCACAGAAGCCATTCAGTTGGCTGTTCCACAGTATCCTCCACACCAGGCTAATTTGGGGGGCACAGGGCAAACTCCATGGTATACACAAATAAGAAGCTGCCTCATACACTTACTGGCAGCCAGACTCCAGGATTTTAGACTGGGTCTCTACCAGCCCTCCCTGGAGATTCCAGGGATAGAACCTAGGACATGGGTAGGCAAACTAAGGCCTGGGGGCCGGATCCAGCCCAATCGCCTTCTAAATCTGGCCCACGGACGGTCCAGGAATCAGCATGTTTTTACATGAGTAGAATGTGTCCTTTTATTTAAAATGCATCTCTGGGTTATTTGTGGGGTCTGCCTAGTGTTTTTACATGAGTAGAATGTGTGCTTTTATTTAAAATGCATCTCTGGGTTATTTGTGGGGCATAGGAATTCGCTCATTTATTTATTTTTCAAAATATAGTCCGGCCCCCCACAAGGTCTGAGGAACAGTGGACTGGCCCCTTGCTGAAAAAGTTTGCTGACCCCTGATCTAGGACCTTCTTCATGTAAAGCAGATGCTCTACCATCAAGCTGTGGCCCTTCCCAAAAGCTATCCTCTCACACCTTGCTGCTGCACACTCACAATTCATTTATTTCATAAAATATATACACTGCTTGGTTTTTGTTTTAAAAACCCACAAACAAACCTGAAAGTGATTTTTTTAAAATAAAAAGCTGCTTCCTGATGTGGTCATCTCACCTGATATTTTGATTTGTAAATTAATTAGCTTGTTATTGGTGCATTTTAATTTTCTGTCATGGGCAACTATGTGCTTTGGACCATCTCTGTAGCACCTACTCTGTATATACAGAACAGGACACACTTTAAAAGCATATTATGACAGCTCCACGGGACATAAAGAAACATCCCTATTTCAGAGCAGATATTATCGTATTGACTGGGATGAGCTTGCGCTTTCCCCGCAAGTGTTCACCTGTGCATCAAATGCAGCTGGGTGTCACCCATCCACCACAAGGCTTATGCTACAGGGCAAAGGACTTCAAGGTGGTGGGACATCTGCATTCATAAACATGCAGCTGTCACAAATGCGGCACATTACAAATGCAGCATACAACTCCCGTGTTACAACAGCTAAGCTGGCTATTGGTCTGCTTCTGCGCACCGTTCAAAGTTCTGCTTATGACTTACAAAATCCTATATGGCTTAGGTCCAACTTAACTGAGATTGCATTCCCTCCTACAAACCTGCCAGAGTTCTGAGATATTCCAGGGAGGCCTTTCTCTCAGTCCCGCCACTCTCACAGGCGTGCTTGGTAGGGGTGCGGTATAAGGCCTTCTCTGTGCCTGCTCCAGGACAACTTTGGAACTCCCTGCCTAGAGAAGCTAGACTGGCTGCCTCCTTGTTATCCTTCTTCCAGCAGCTGAAGACCTTCTTATCCCAACAGGTTTTTGGGAACAGAGTGTTTTGAATTAAAGGGCTGGGGCTGTGCTGTTTTCACGGTAATTATCTGTATGTACTTAGTAAATTATATTTTATCATAACATTAATATAATATAATATAATATAATATAATATAATATAATATAATAATGTTTGGTTGTTGTTTTTAATGTTTATTTCCGCTGTTATTATTTTATCTGTAAGCTGCCTTGAGTCTCTGTCTGGGGAAAAGGCGGAATAAATTAATTAATAATAATAATATAGCCGCAATGCACGTGGCGCCAGCATTTGCTCTCAACAGCAGCGAGAAGGGTTCTGTAAGATGCTTTCCGGCTTAGCATCTCCCTCAGTCATTTTAGCTAGGCGACTTATAAATTGATTCGAGGCTCCTCACGGTGACCTCCCCGAAACCAAATGAACCTCAGATCCATGCAAACCTCTGCCCGCTGTATGAACTACAGATCCCAGGATGCCTCGCGCCAAAGGACGCTGTGTGGGGGGGAAAGCTTGCCGCTGTGCTTGCTGGGTATTGTAGTCCGGGTGGACTAGGCCACACTTAGCTATGCAAAGCGCGGAGCGGGCAAACTCCGCCGTCTCTTTCTTACCAGAACCGGCCACCACCAGGAGGCTGACGGCGGCGTTACGCGGGACGTGCGGTCGCCTCGTTCGGAAGAACCGCGCGGCGAAGAGAAACGGCAAGAGGAAAAGGAAAGCTGCGATGCCCAGAGTCGCCCAGGAAGACTCCATGGGGAAGACAGTAACTAGGGCGGCGGACTACGGGAGCCGAAGCAGCTCAAAAATATTTAATCGTAGCCTTGCCACCCATCGCTTGCGAGTCGTCTACACCGCCGCCTGTTTTCTTTTGGTTTTTTTTCCAGGCAGCGCCTGTAGGTAGATGGAGATAGTGTTTATTTCAAAAGAGGAACGTTTCCTGGAACTAGCAAGGTTTTCCATTTTCGAAACAGGAATGTGTAGGAATGTGCAGGGTGAGAATTGTACTGTCCATAGTTATGCTGATATTAAGTGCTTTTTTCAGTGCTTTTTTCAGTGCTTTTTTCCTGGGGGGACGCATACACCTAAACTTTTTGTGAATCTTTGTTATTTTGTCCCGATTTAAACTATAAAATGGTGGAAACAATAATAATAATAATAATAAATAAAAAATTCCTTCCAGTAGTACCTTAGAGACCATCTAAGTTAGTTATTGGTATGAGCTTTCATGCACACGAAAGCTCATACAATAACTAACTTAGTTGGTCTCTAAGGTGCTACTGGAAGGAATTTTTAAAAAATATTAATTATTATTTTTTATTTCGACTACGGCAGACCAGCACGGCTACCTACCTGTAACTATAAAATGGTGATTTTCTTGAGTCAAAATGAGAGTACCTCTAAACATTTTTTAAGGAAAAAAGCACTGGTTTTAATGCACAAACTTGTTCCTAAATACTTAAATCTGGAGAGGAAGTTTTGAGTTCAGCAAAAGATATTCTTAACTTTTTGGAAGGAAATTCAGTAATGAGGACTAGAGAACCTGTGGCCCTCCGACTGTTTATTTATTTTATTTATCTCCTGTCTCACCTCTTTCTCACTTTTTGCCCTACTTTTTCCCCTCCAAAGCTCTCAAGATGCTGTGCATAGTTCTCTTCCTCCTCATTTAATCCTCACAAAAAATCCTGCGAGGCTGAGAGGCAATGACTGGCCCAAGGCCACCCAGTGAGCTTCATGGCCAAGTGGAGATTTGAACCGTGGTCCTCCTGGTCCTAGTCTGAAACTCTAACCACTGTTGGACTCCAACTCCCATCAGCCCAGCCAACATGGCAAATTATTGGGCATGATGGGAGTGTGGTTCATCATAGGTTCCCCACAATTGACAAACACTGCTGCCTATCAATACACGTCTTTATTTTTTTTATATATAATAATTTTTATTAAGGTTTTCCAAATTAAAACAAATTAAAACAAATTAAATCCAATTTATAAACTTTTTGCCAATAACCAGGACTTCCCCTCCCTACCCCCTCTTGTGTTCCAAATCTTCCAAATAAGCAATTAAATTCAACAAGTTCTTATCCCCAAATTACACTCATCATCAGTAACCCAATTTATCCAAATTCCCATCCCCTAAGATCAATCTATTCCCTTCCACGAGTTCCCCCCTTTCAAACATAGTACAGATGGAAATAAAATAAATATGAGTAGTGATTTTACAACCTTTGGATTCCAACTTTCCCTCCCCTCTTTCCCCTTTGCGTTTCACCTATCCCTCTACTTCTAATATCTTCCTGGAGTTCCCACATTACACTATGCCCACGTCCCTCTGGTTCTTTGCCAGTCTTTAATTACGAGTGTCCAATCATAGAAGGAGTCTATCAAAAAAGGGGCCCATTTCTTCTATCCAGGTTTTTATATCCAGGAGTAAAAACTCCAATTTTGTTTCCATAAGCTTGTCAAACCTGGATATCCCAAATGTTCCCTCTCCCGTTCTGTCCAGTTCTTGTTGTTTCCTTGTTCTTGTCAGTCATTCTCCTCCTTTTTTGTTTCTCTGTTCTCCCACAGAAATGTTCTTTTTCCAAAAGTTCTAGTGTCTCTGCAGAGGCTTGTTATTCAGGAGCAAAGCATTGCATCATGTTCCTTTCATTTTTCAACAAATAGTTCCATTGTTTCCTGTAGTGTGTAAACCTCTGTAGACAAAATAATGCTCCATTCCTGCAGTTTCCCAGGAGATTAAAAGTTCCATTCAACTGTTCAAGTTTCCTGTCAAAAACACATGCAATATCCCTCAGCTCCTCTAGATGGATTACAGTAACAAAGTTCCCTTCCAGAATCACATCCACCAGTCCAAGTAACTTGTTAGTCCATATTTGAAGCAGTTTATGTTCAATTTATAACAAATGTAACCGGCAAAGTCCTCATAACAAAGTCTCTATTTTAATCTTCCTTTTTGACAGCTCTTTGACAGCTGTCAAAACCTCCATTGCTCTTCTCCAGGCAGTTTCACGAATCGCTCCAGGGATTCCGGGGGGGGGGGGGTTGTTTTTTTAAAACAATTCCACTTTTCTCCTCCAGCTCAATCTTATAATTTTCCCTCGCGAAGTTGCTAATTCGGCAAAATAAGGTTACACTCGATCTTAGTTATCCAGTCCTTTGTTTTGGCTCTTCTACAATTTAGGGGTGGGCTGACTTCCTTTTTTCCGCCTCCCCCGTTCGCTCCAAATTTTAAAAATTTATCCCTTTTTTTTTTTTTAGTCCATATTCCAATTACTCACGGGTTCTTCTTTAGATCCAAATTTTCAATAGAAGAAGTCAGCGCTCTCTGCCGGATGGCATGCGGCTGCGCTCGGCAGGGATAGCAGAGAACTCAAAGCACCACGCTTCTCCCCGGCACCCGATCCGTAGCCTTTAAAAAGGCTCCTTCACGAGTCGGGAGGGCGCTAACGGTGCCAGCCGAGTCTCCATGTCCACGGCCTCCTCTGGCCGTGGTTTTTAAGGGTCCCCGCATCGCCGGTGCGGTAGGACCCAGCCCCTGCCAAGCAGGCTCCCTCCGGAGCTCGGAGGGAGTCCGCCATTCGGCGATGGCGCCGACCCGGAAGTCCCAATACACGTCTTTAATGTCTCACAGACCTGGTTAAAGTTTAACCTGTGCCCCTTTGCTGTCCTATATCCCCAATGTGTTTCTTTGCTATAGCCTTGTTCACCTCAAATAACAATAATTTCTCACCCTGCTTGTGTCCAAAGACAGCAGCCTTATTGCACCATGATCTTCTGCCTTAGGAGTTTACTTTCCTAGAGCCGGTTTCATGCATCTGGTGAATTAACCTTTTGTCTCCCAAATTTCATGCCACAATAAAGCTTCAGTCCTAAACATACTATCTAGGAAGGGAGTAAAGGGAACAAAGTCCTACAGTACAGTAGATCTTACTCCATTACAGTAGTTCTTACTCCATACTAAAAGTAAACAGCTTTGGAATTGAGCTGCACAGTCTCTTAAGATGCCACAAAATTCACTTTTTTTGTGATATCAGGTGATCACAGCTGTTTTCAGGAATTTATGTTTCCATATTGCTCACCTTTAAAAGTAGTGAGTCTAGGCCTTCAGATTGTGGGAGAAGAAGCTCTATTGCCTGCCAGGAATGCAAGTCTGAAAACTGGCCAGGTGACATGTGATGTGATTTTCACAGTCATGGTATTACAAAAGCCAGGAGGCATCATGTTGCAGAAGGCAAGCTGTACTTATTAGTAATTATGTCAGTGTGCTGTACCTTGATGAAACCAAAGCATATAGTTAGTCTGGTCATGGCTCCAGAAATTACTGTATTTTTTGCCCTATAGGGCGCACCAGCCCATAGGGCGCACCTAGGGTTTTTTGGGGGGGGGGAGTAAAGAAAGAAATCCCCCCCAGGCGCGGGGCAGGGGCAGCCCGAGCTTCCCCCCGACCCCAGCCCCCAGAACAGGCTGCTATCCGCAAGTTCCCACCGGGCTCCCCAGGCTCACGGATATCTGCCCGAAGCCCGGGGGCGCTGCTCAGCGTGCCCCAGGCTTCAGGGTGCAGGCTGCTATCCGCAAGCCTAGGGAGCCCGGCGGGAAGTCGCGCCAGGCTCCCAAGGCTTGCGGAGAGCTGCCTGAACCCCGGGGTGCGTTCCTCTGCGCTCCTCAGGTTTCGGGCTGCTGTCTGCTGTCTGCAAGCCTTGGGAGCCCGGCGGGAACTCCCGCGGGCTCCCAAGGCTTGCGGATAGCTTCCTGAAGCCTGGAGAGTGAGAGGGGTCGGTGCGCACCGACCCCTCTCGCTCTCCAGGCTTCAGCGAAAGCCTGCATTCGCCCCATAGGATGCACACACGTTTTCCCTTCATTTTTGGAGGGGGAAAAGTGCATCCTATAGGGCAAAAAATATGGTAACTTTTCACCTTAATGTGGACTCTCAAGACTATTTTTTGTATATTAATTTGTTTTGGGCGAGGGCCCTAAAAATTTGGCTTGAACCTGAAACTCTCCCTTTTCACCATCTGACAGAAATCATACACTGCCAAAGCAGCAGCAGGAAGTTGCCTTTGAAGTACTTTTTCATGGCAAAAGAAACCACATTTTTGCATTATGGAACTTTTCAAAAGAAAGCAAAACTTTATATATTAAGTTCATTTTAGCTGTAGCATCCAGATTGGAGGAAAAGCTCTCCTAGAGTCAGTGCTGGATTTACGTATAAGCTAAACAAGCTATAGCTTAGGGCCCCAATCTCTTGGGGACCCCCCAAAAAATTAAAGGAAAAAAACCTGGATGTACATTTCTAAAATATAAGATAAAAACCAAATAAAATAAAACCTACATACAGCAACAGTGGCAATTGACTTTAGATATCTATTAGGTCCATAAATTACCATATAGCATATATTCAATTCAAGTGACAATTTGTTGTTGAGAAAGGACAGCTGGACATATAAAGGGCCCCATTACCTTAGCTTAGGGCCTCCTCAAACCTAAATCCAGCCCTGCCTAGAGCACATTAAATCAGGTGGAGAACCTTTTTCTTATGAAGGACCACTGAAGAAGAAACAGTGATTAGTGAGCTGGGAGAGTCGGTGGCAGAGAGAAGTTCAGAATCAGAGGCTGGAGCAGGAGAGTGGAAGGAGGGGGGCCAAGAGGCAGAGATGAGTCAGGCTGGTGAAGAGTTATGGGTGTCTCCCCCTCCAGCTGCGACAAGCTCCCCTGCCCGCTGGTCTCCCCGAACCACAAGAGGCATGGAGAGTGCGGAGGATAAGTTAGCTTTACATAGGCACAGTCTCAGAGTGCTTGGGGGGAAACAGGGACCTTCAGTCTCAGCAACCACTTCATGGGGACAAGACCTTTTGGAGATGAGTTGCAGATCCTGTTTTTTCTAATAAAGAATCCAACTTGCTCAGTGTGATTTGTAGCTGGCTCACTACTGTTGGGTAAAGTGGTTATATTGCTTAACTAGGATAGGGATAAGGTCTTTCTATCTGGCTCTGGAGACTCTCCTCAGGCCACCCCTGTCCTAGTACTGCTTTGTCCTAGTACTCTTTGAGTGTTTTTGTGTTCCAGGAACATACCATTGAAGTCTGAAAATGCCTCTTGCTTCCTTGGATGGAGAACAAGGAAAAGTGTCTGAATGTGTTTGGAAACTAGCCCAACATACAAAGATACCTTTCGCACCCATTGCTCAGCCTGCTTTTGCTTCTGGCCCTGCCTGCCAAGTGCTGCTCAGAAGCCTTACCCAAAAGGGAATGGCTGAAAAAGATTCCCTACCCCTCAACTAAGACTTTGGAATCCAGAATTCAAATCCTGATTCAGCTATGAAGCTTGCTGAATGACCTTGGGCCTGTCATTATTTCACTCTAACCTATGTCACAGGATAAAAAGATGTTGAGCTATGTACGCCACCTTGCAGTAGTTGGAGGAAAGGTAAAGGTAAAGGGACCCCTGAGCATTAGGTCCAGTCGCGGACGACTTTGGGGTTGCAGTGCTCTTCTCACTTTACTGGCCAAGGGAGCTGGTGTACAGCTTCCGGGTCATGTGGCCAGCATGACCAAGCTGCTTCTGGCGAACCAGAGCAGTGCACGGAAACGCCGTTTACCTTCCCGCCGGAGCGGTACCCATTTATCTACTTGCACTTTGACATGCTTTTGAACTGCTAGGTTGGCAGGAGCAGGGACCAAACAACGGGAGCTCACTCCATCGTGGGGATTCGAACCGCCAACTTCCTGATCAGCAAGCCCTAGGCTCTGTGGGTTAGATCACAGTGCCACCCGCGTCCCACTTGGAGGTGCCCATTGGGGTGGTCCAAAGACCAGAGATGGAATCATAGCATCCAGCTGAACGATACAGAGGATCTTATGAAATGAGGTAGAAGGCTGCATGTTTCCCAACTCAGGATTAAATTAATACCCTTTGGAGGCCATGGTTTTAGAGCGGGGAAAATGGAAGAAACTCCTTGGGATAATGATTCTAGTACGCACTTACTAATAGCCTTTTGGAAGCTGGCATCAAGTGAGATCAGTTCAGCTGTTTCATTGCCAAATGCCTATGGATCTGACTGAGAAAAACTAGGAATAGAATGTGCTGAAAGAGCTTTCCATAACAGACAAGCTGAGTGGCACTGTCTATAGAAGAAAATGCTGCATATGTAGTAATTGAGAGGATTTGCTCATGAAAAAATTCTTTTGTTAGCAATCTGTAGAGTCTGCAAAATTCCATGGAAAAACAATTCTCAATTGCTTTTTAAAGCAGCCAAGAGAAGGGGAGAATCTAGTAGTACCTTTATTTTTTTAACGGAAATTTCTTTTCTAAGGACTTCCCTCACAAATCTTACAAATGCCATTTCTTAACAACAACAACAAAAAGCACCTTGTCGTAAATAAAATACGGTAAGTTTTCTGTCTTAACTCACAATTTTGAAAGCTTGCAATAAAATAGATAATAGATAATAATCTTTATATTCCTTTTTCCAAACTCTAATAAAATTTATTTAAAAACAGAAAGTGGGGTGGGGGGGGGAGAAAGCTTGCAATAAATGGGAACCAACTTAGTGCCCTCCATATGTTGTTAGATTCCGATTACCATCCACCCCAGCCATTATGGCCAGTGGTCAGATATTATGGGAGTTGTTGAAAACATGAAAAGCACTACATCAGAGAAGGTGGGGGTACTGACTTGCTTCAGTAGAGCTAAACCTATAATCCATGCTACCTAGCTCAAAATATTTGCATTTGTTTTAAACTTGCCTGAAGTGCTGGGAGGGGTCCTGTTCTTTTCCCCACTGGATATTCCTGAAAAACAGGGTCTAGAAAACTACCTCTGAGTGTCTGACTTGGCTTGGAGTTCATTATGTTGTTACCTGTGCAGCATGCATTGGGTAGTGACCTGAGAAGGGAATACTTTTGCTTCCCTAAATGGTCCTTACCTCACCTACTAGAAAGCAAAGGCCAATTGATTTAATATACAAAGCTGAAAGCATATAACAGTTAATTATTTGAAAATGTAATGGTATTTTAATTTAGTAAACAGTTTGTGGAGTGTATTATGTGGTCCCCAGGTGACATTGATCCTCCCTGACCATCAGCTATTCAGGCTGGGGTTGCAGGGGGTTGGGAGTTCAACAGCATTTGGTAGGCCACATGTTTCTCACTCCTGATTTAATAGGATGAGGATGATCCTAAATAAGGCTTGGGCTTGCTCCTCACTCCTCCTCTGGTTCAGCCATTAGGAGGTTGGAAGCTTTTGCTTTTGTTCATTAACCGCAGCTTGCTGTGTCATCTGTATCTGAACAAACTCTGGCAGAAAGACACTTACTTCAAGGTATAGTTTAAGAAGCTGGCTTGTTTTAACATACTGTAGTTAAGATTAATCTTAGTTTAGGGTTAATGTAATGTTAAACTGTGGTTAATGCAGAAACTCTCCCAGGAGGAGAGGCACAGCTTGTCCTCATTACATTAAATCATTGTTTTAACTTTATGTGCAAACTGGGCCAATGGATAAAGACAATATTTTTCTCTATCTTATAATACTATTTGGTAACACTGCTTTAAGTTAGTTAGTAGTAGGTTCAGGGTAGAGAAAAGGAAGTGCGTCTTCTCACAGTGAAAATTCTGTAGCACAATATGTGGGGGACTACTAGCTTAAATGACTTTTGACGGAGAATTTGATAAATTGATAAAGGACAGCTAATTAACATCTTTTAGCCACGGTAGTTAAGTGAAGACTCCATGTGCAGGCCAGACAGGATAGCTCATCACAAGAAAGTCCGAAACCTATTAAAGTAAAGGTAAAGGGACCCCTGACCATTAGGTCCAGTCAGGGACAACTTTGGGGCTGCGGCGCTCATCTCGCTTTATTGGCCGAGGGAGCCGGTGTACAACTTCCGGGTCATGTGGCCAACATGACTAAGCCGCTTCTGGTGATCCAGAGCAGCGCATGGAAACGCCGTTTACCTTCCCGCCGGAGCAGTACCTATTTATCTACTTGCACTTTGCTGTGCTTTCGAACTGTTAGGGGCTGCGGCGCTCATCTCGCTTTATTGGCCGAGGGAGCCGGCGTACAGCTTCCGGGTCATGTGGCCAGCATGACTAAGCCGCTTCTGGTGAACCAGAGCAGTGCATGGAAACGCCGTTTACCTTCCCGCCGGAGCGGTACCTATTTATCTACTTGCACTTTGCTGTGCTTTCGAACTGTTAGGTTGGCAGGAACAGGGACCGAGCAATGGGAGCTCACCCCGTCACGGGGATTCAAACTGCCGACCTTCTGATCAGCAAGTCCTAGGCTCTGTGGTTTAACCCACATCGCCACCCGCGTCACCCTAGACCTATTGCCCTGCTGCTAATATTGAGCACTACACAGCCTCAGAATTAAGAAGTCAAAGTTACATCAACGCTAGGCCATTTCTAATGAATCTTCATTATAATCATGTGAAGTACAACAATTTAGGGCTTGATCAAACTTCTGCTTGTCCAGTGCCTAGAAAGCATGGGTCCAAGCAATTTCCCACTGGTCCAGTGCATTCTAGGCACAAGTCTGAGCAGTTTTGCCTTTATCCCACTACTTTCCCCTTGAAAATCTGCTCTTTAGTGCTAAATCACTAAATGGCAATCTACAGAAAGCCCAATTGCTGTTTGTTCCAATTCAGCTCCACAGATTGGGTTTCCCGGAGGGAAAGCAGCAGGGCAAATGGAGGTGCGAATAAGCCCTTAGGTAAAATAGGTAAAGGTAAAGGAACCCTGGACAGTTAAATCCAGTCCAAGGTGACTATGGGGTGTGGCACTCATCTCGCTTCCAGGCTGAGGGAGCTGGTGTTTGTCCACAGACAGCTTTCTGGGTCATGTGGTTGGCATGACTAAACTGCTTCTGTCACAACAGGACACCGTGACGAGTGCCAGAATGCACAGAAATGCCATTTACCTTCACGGGTCCTAGCCCCCAAAACAGGAGAAAACAAGCTTGATCCATCTTGCATGTGGTGGCCCTTTGAGGATGGCTGTCATAAATAAAGAACAAAGAAATGGAGGAACAATTACTACAAAACTCCAACATGGGGGGAAAAGGAAAACGTGGCAGTTGCCAATCTAATCTCTACGTTTACGCCAACTTTTTTTTTAAAAAAACCAATTTTTCGTAACATACTTGTGAAAACAAGTTAATGAATGAATCGATTTATTTCGGTCATTGACGAGAATGGAAAACAGTTGAAGAACTCACTCAGCTGTTCCTAAACCAAAAAAGAAATTGCGCTGGGCCCTGCGATATCAGGTCAATGCATGTCGTGGGTGCACAAAGCCTCATATCCAACTCCTGGTTCCAAAATTGGATTCACACTGTGTCCTTACATAGAGAACATGCTGTATTACATATTGAACTGATAAGAACAGATACTATTAGCCAGAAGGCTGAGAAGCAATTATAAATTGCTATTTGATGAGGCATGAATTTTAATATCTGCTTGCTTGCGGAGTTTAAAAAGTGGTATGGATTTCTTGCACCATGTCTGGGACGGTGAGAGTAAAGCACAGGATGTTATGATAGCCTAGAAGCAGGTTGGGTGTGGCAGTTGAACAAAATACAAACAAAACATGTAGGGGTTTGTTAAATCCTCAGATTATGGCTATGTGATTACATATTACAGTGTGATGTAATTGCTAGGTTTCTGGGCCTGGCATGTTCTCTCTTGAGTAAAGCAACCTGACCTTATTTTTATTAGGAAGCAAGCAGAAGTGGCAGTGTGGCATTCTGAGAAGTACAGAATAACCACATATTCACAGCAAGGCTTCTGGGAGATTTTGGATACTCTTCAGACTGGACAATCAGCCCATTATTGAGGTGAGTTGTCATAACTTGGGTTCAATTACATGGTTTTAAGCTGAAGTCTGCAAAAAGTCTGTGTACCTGGGAAGCACAATGTAAAGCTAGACCATAAAATGCTTGGGCAGAGATCGCTTTTGGTATCTACCGTATCTGTAGGATTTTCTGACTTCTCTGAGCCTTTATGGAGAAACATAATGCAAAAGAAAAGACAATGCAAATGTGTCATCAATTACCTATCCCTATTACTTGCAGACTGAAAGCAACACAGTGAATACCAGTTGAATTCACTGGGTTGATTTTCTTTCCAGACATGAGATGAGTATGTGGGCATTGGCAATTTCCACTGCCATTTCTGCTGGAATTCTTTGACATCTCTTTATATCATTGGCTGCTTTGATATTTATCCACTTCACTATCTACTGGGATATGTGCCTGAGCACCTGCCCATTATTGCATGCTCTTGTACAAAGCTGTTTATAAATGTATCAGTTGTGGAATTACCCAGGAGGGTGGGAATGAGGAAAAGGCTGAGATTTCTTTTCAGTTTAGTGCCTTATTGTGTCTCTTCCCTGCTTTTTTTGTTTGTTTGTTTTAAACCATTGCAAATATATCTCGATTTCACTTTTATCTAACCTATTTGTATGTGATGCCACTTGAATATGCAGAGGGTGCTGAGGCTTATAAAAAATGCACAAAGGCTTTACTCATCAATCCCCTTCCTGACCATATCCTTCAAGAATAATTTATTTATCTAGGCTAGTCTAAACCAAAAATGGTCACAGCGTGGTTTACAAAAGAAGAAGCAGTAGCAAACCAGCCACCTTGCTTCCAGTAAAAATGCAAACAATCAGCATTAATATACATATAATACTATATGTGTACGATACACCTCAGGTTCCCCAAAGTAACCAGCAAATATAAAGATACAACAGTGCTTATAAATACAAAAATACTTATTTATACTTTTGTATGTTTTAAGTTTTTAATTTTTCTTGACTTCATTGCTCCATCTTTTGGTAAATCGTGGTGTACATCATGGTGTATAAATTTTATTTTATACACACACACACACAGTGAAACTTCGGTTTTCGAGCGTCTCGGAAGCCGAACAATTTGGAAGCCAAATGCTGAAAACACGGAATTGCTTCCGTTTTCAAACGTGCCTCAGAAGTCGAACGGCTTTCGAGGCGTGTTTCTCATTTTCCCCCATAGAACTTGCTGACAGCCCATTGCGCCTCGGTTGTCGGAAGTTAAACAGTCATTCAGAATGGATTGCGTTCGACAACCGAGGTTCCACTGTAAATATACTATATATAGGTACAGACCATGAACTGTGTTATTGATAAGAATTATATGATGATGTAAGTAGGTTAACTTGATAAAATGTTTTCTTTATTGGTATGTTTGGTGTGTTTTTTTTGTTTACCAACACAAGTATTTTCTAATTGATGTAATTCCAAACTTCGTGAATGTGTAGAGTGCCAGAATACAGATGATTGGTGTATTGAGTCCAGATCAATAAAGCTTTGGTTTGCATTGTTTTCCTTCTACCATTTATTTATTCAGGCAAACTCTTCAAGGTAGATGATAAGATATATTAAACATAGGTAAAGGTAAAGGGACCCCTGATCATTAGGTCCAGTCGTGACCGACTCTGGGGTTGTGGCGCTCATCTCGCTTTATTGGCCAAGGGAGCTGGCATACAGCTTCCAGGTCGTGTGGCCAGCATGATATGAAACATAAAATCATATAAAAGTTACATTAAAAAAACACAAAATACCTCCTAAGAACTAATCAGTAGAAACATTGCTACATTAATCAGAAACATAAAAATTAGATATTAAGGGCAACTCAAAAGCTCTCCAGAAGATGGCCATCTTAGCATGGTGTCCAGAAACCTGGGAGGGAGTTGAACTCTACTTAAGGCTGCAGGATGTAGGCTTGAATAAACATAGTTTCAGTGAAGTTTTGCCAAAGTTTCTTGTGCAAGGTTACCCTTTCCATTTAATAATTTTGTACAATTTTCATTACCGAGAAAGTAATGCTGGCAGCATAGGTTATCTGTTTTTTTTTAATAATTAATTTGCTTTGTGAAAGCAAAAAAAATTCCTTCCAGTAGCACCTTAAAGACCAACTAAGTCAGTTCTTGGTATGAGCTTTCGTGTGCATGCACACTTCTTCAGATACACTGAAACAAGTTTCCAGACCCTTCTGTAAGGTGCTACTGGAAGGAAATTTTTTTGTTTTGACTATGGCAGACCAACACGGCTACCTATCTGTAACTTGCTTTGTGATGTGTGTCTCCGTGTGTGCATGTGCATGCACCTAGAAACAAATTAAAATTCATTCACTATAGTGACACATTTCGAGTCCGAGAATATTCAAGGAAGGCAGATGCCCCAGTCTGAATCAAAAGGCAAACATCTTGTATGCTGCATTATTTCTAAAAGAGAATGGGGAGATAGCAGTTGTGCATGGGGTGAAAAGTCACTCCAGTTCAGCAAAGGTAACTCATAGTTAACAGTACAGTATTCAGCTATGATTGTGCAAAGTAGTGTATCTGCCAGGGGCAGGGCAGGAAGCAGCAAATCTAGATCAGGCCATGTTTTCTCTTGGAATTAAGTTATTTGAGTGTATAAACATTTAAAACTTGCCCTGCTAATTCCAATACAGTTCATTTTCCATATGTTACAGGAATGGACATACACCTAGATAGATAGATAGATAGATAGATAGGAATGGACATACACCTATATATGTAGATAGATAGACAGACAGACAGACAGACAGACATAGATGTATAAACAGGTATTATGCTCCATTTATTTTCATGCAGACATGTTGCATGTATTTTGAATTAAAATTACTTAAAAAAACAAAAAAAAACCTAAACTGCAAGATCTCAGATCTTCGTTACTATTGTTTGTATTTTGGCAATAATATAGACAAATAAAAGGTAAAGGGATCCCTGACTGTTAGGTCCAGTCGCGGACGAATCTGGGGTTGCGGCGCTCATCTCGCTTTACTGGCCGAGGGAGCCAGCATACAGTTTCTGGGTCGTGGCCAGCATGAGTAAGCTGCTTCTGGCGAACCAGAGCAGTGCACGGAAATGCCGTTTACCTTCCCGCCGGAGCGGTACCACCTATTTATCTACTTGCACTTTGACATGCACTGTGGTCTAAACCACAGAGCCTAGGGCTTGCCGATCAGAAGCTCGGCGGTTCAAATCCCAGCTACGGGGTGAGCTCCCATTGCTCGGTCCCTGCTCCTGCCAATACAGACAAATACACCCTCCAAATTACAGTTATGCTAAAATCTTGGTTTCTCCGCTATTTGCTACACGCAGCACACACTTCAGCCCCTAAACCAGAAGTTGCAGTTAAGCTCTGTGTGTGAATCTAGCCATTAAGGCTGTAATCCTGTACACACATCCAGATGAATGAACTTAATGGAAATTTCTTCCAAGCAAGGGATGCCTAGGGTTGTGCTACAAATCAATGTTAATAAAAGAGATGGATCTTCCCCTCTCAGCAAACTTACAAAATAGCAGATAGTGAGCTTTAAAATTGCCAAAATAGTTGCCCTAAGCAACATTCTTTACATATTTCACAGATCTGGAGTTCCCAACATGGTGCCCACAGGCACAATGACGCTCCAGACACCCTACTTGGTTCCTGTTGAAGTTCCTTCTTCTCCCAATGTTTAATTTGTTTTGGAATTTTACAAGTTTTTCTTCTTGGTGCTACTGCTGCATTGGCTGGAAAACTAAGTACGGGCCTCCAGCCACCCCACCCTCTTCCTTTCTTCAGAATGCCTTTTCTCAGCAAAGGCAAAGAGAGCAGGGTAGGTGGATGCTAATGCTTAACTATCCACCCGCTTGCCCATTTATTTATTTAAAAGTAAAGGAGACTCTATTGCTGCTTGGTAAGCAACGGAAGGAGTGTTTTGTCTCTTTGGTGGGAGGTGTCTGCTTGCTTTTTGATATGTGCATGCACACAAATACTTGTTTGTGTAATGCCTGTTTTACCTTTTGGGGGTTTTTTGCTTCTTTCTTTCTGTGTGGCTAGCATTTTGGGGGGATTTTGCCTGTTATTTGTGATTTTCTGTGGTGGAATTTGCCTCTCTTTTGCAAGGGGGGGCATTGTTGGTGGCTGGATTTTGCTTTTCTGGTGTGGTTTTGAGGGAGTGTGTGGTTGAGTTATTCCTGTACATTTCTTTTGTGATGGAGTTTGTATGGTTTTTGGACTGGATCTCTTTCTCTGAGCATCATCACTTTTCCTTTTGTTTTGTTGTCGTTTGAGTGGCAAATATGTGGCTTGGGATTGGGATTCAGTTCATAATTTTGTCTTGCACTTAGTTTCTTGGGAAGTTATTTGTGACAAGGCAGGTCTCCTTGGCAGCCATTTTGTGACTAGGCAACCCACCCACCCCAGTCATTTATTGACAGTTTCTCAGATTTCTAAATGTGCCCTTGATGCTGGATCCAGTTAATTTTGACCATATATTTGTATGAGATGTACTGCAGGTAAGGCTTCCAACCTATCAGTTGGCAACCAGTTCTTTTGGCCAAATCCACACCATACATTAAAACCACTCTTATTCATGGCTCCCCTCCTCACTAAAGAATCCTGGGAAATGTAGCTTCAGGGTCTCCGAACAACTTAGTTCCCTTAACAATCTATAATTCCCAGGATTCTTGGTGATGGTAGGGAAGCCATGACTCTTAAAAATGGAATAAGTGTGCTTTAAATGTGTGGTGTGGAAGTGACTTTAGTTTAGGTATGGGAACTTGTGGCCTTCCAGATGTTGTTTGACTACAACTACCACCATCCCTGTCCATTTTACCAAATGCCTTGTTTCAGCAGCAATATAATAAAAGCCAGTTTTTGTAAGGTTGCGAATTTAAGCCTCACTTTAACTTTTCACGGTCGGAATTTGGAAAAAAAGTGAGGCTTATATTCAGGCCAATAATGGTATATACCCTTTAGATGACATCTGAAGGCAGCTCTGTATGGGGAAGCCTTTTAATGTGTAATGTTTTATTATATGTTGGAAGCCACCCAGAGTGGCTGAGTCAAACCAGTCAGATGGGCAGGGTACAAACATTATTATTATATTATTATTATTATTATTATTATTATTATTATTATTATTATTATTATTATTATTATTTCCTGCCAACCTAGCAGTTTGAAAGCATGTCAACAAGTAGATAAATAGGTACTGCTCCGGCGGGAAGGAAAACAGCATTTCCGTGTGCTGCTCTGGTTTTGCCAGAAGTGGCTTAGTCATGCTGTCCACATGACCCGGAAGCTGTACGCCGGCTCCCTCGTCCAGTAAAGCGAGATGAGCGCTGCAACCCCAGAGTCGGTCACGACTGGACCTAATGGTCAGGGGTCCCTTTACCTTTATTATTATTATTATTAATTCTATCAGACTAGGACTGGTGAGGCTGAGAGTTCTCAGTCTAAACTACCTCGTAAGATGCTTGTGAAGATAAAATGGCAGGTGGTTGAAGGGAATACCATATACTTCAAGTGTGGGTGATGTGATGCCCTTCCGCCAGTGCTGGAATACAACTCCCATCAGCTCCAGATGGTCGGGATGATGGGAGTTGTAGTCCAGCAAAATCTGACGGGTACCACATTAGCCACCCCTGATGCACACGCCTTGTGGAGGAAATATGGGAATCTAAAATGTGGTGACAAACTGGCTTTGCCAAATGGGCATAAAATCCCGCCTATGAATCCCAGCTGGCTCTCAAACAACGGGGGCGATAAGGCTTTTTGTAAGGGTGGGAAACAAGCAGTGACATTTGGGGTTGGGGCGCACGCATCCTCGACAGTATGGGGAGAGGGAAGCAAAAGTGTCACCTTCTTCATACGTGTGAGAAATCTCCAGGCCCTCTCGGTCAATCCATAAAATGAAATTTTTGGGCGGCGGCGGGTGTGGATTTTTCTGAGTCCGTCCCGCCTCCTGCCCCGTCTGCAACGGTGGGGGGGGGGGGTGCTTCCCACATTAACAACCCGCAAGCAAGTGCCCTTCGGTGGGAGGCAGGTGGCCGCCTGCTTGCCTTTTGGAGCCGGCCGGCGAGGCGGGCTTGCTTCTTGCTTCTCGCCGCGGGCGCTCGGCGGGAGGCCAGGAGGCGGCGGTGAGAGCGGCTGGCTGGCTGGCCGGCTTCCCCCTTCCCGCCCTGCGGCAACTGGGAACGTCGAGGCGGCGGCGGCGGTTCGGCGGCCCCTTTAAGGCTGAGGCCGGCGTAACGCGATCCCGCAGTGGGCGCCTGTCGCGGCTGCCGCAGTAGCAGCAGCAGCAGCGGAGGAGGCCGTTTCCGCCGGAGAAGCCGCGCCGCGTGGGCGTGTGAGGGGCTTTTCCCCCGCCGCAGGGACCCGCCAGGAGGGATGGCAGGGCCGCCCGGCCGGCCGCGGTGAGACTTCAGGTGAGCAGCGGGGGGGGGGGGGCGGGGGAACTGCTTCTTCCATCGTGAAACGGGAGAAGACGTGTCTGGGCACCGGGTCGTGTGTCGGGCGCGTAGGCCCCTTGCGCGGCGTGTCCGGGGATGCCGCCTTTCTCTCGCCGCGGCTACAGACCCTGGTGCGCGGCGCGCGCTTCAGGGCGAGTGCTATCGGGCTTATTAAAGGCAGAGAGGAACCTTCGGAGCGCAGGTGAGGATGCGCGCCAGTCGCGCAGCGCCGCCGGAGAGGGAGGTGAAATGCCGTAGCAACCTTTCCTTTCCGCGCACGACACACACACCGCCCCGCTCCCCAATGCGTTGCGTGGCTAAGGGAAGGAGGAGAACCTGCAGTTGCTGGATCGGGGGCGCGCGGGTGAAAAGGTGGAGTCTCGGGGTGGGTGGGGGAGCGGGTAGTCTGCAAGGAGATCCCTCTTGTTCAGGCCCCTCTTTTCTTTCCTATTCCCAGCACCATGCCTGACTTTGGTTTCATCCCTCTCTTCTGGGGACTGAAAATGGGGAAGAAACGAGAAAAGGGCAGGACCAGGAATCTGGTTGAATTAATAAGGACAAAGATAACTGACGCATAGGAGCCAGCGCTTAGGGGACAAGGTCCCTTCTGCAGCCCCAATAAAATATTTGAGGGGGCTGCCCCCCTCAAAAAAGGCGATGGACATTGCCATTCAAATGATGGGTGGGTGCCATGTCATGTGATCAATTGCGTGTGGTGGGGCCTACTTGCCCCTCCCCCATATTTTATTAAAGTTGGCACCCCTGTAAACAAGGAGAGAGGGCCCAGGTACCAACCTCAAATTGAGTGTTAACTGTAGCTTAGGCTGTGCTGCTGTTTCCCTGCTGTGAAAGTGGCCTGTCCGCTTTGAAACAATGCACCAAAGATTCGGCCCAAACTTCTTACACTTTTGGACTTCAATGCTTTTAAGTACCGCACAGATTTATTTACATGGGGGGGGGGGAGAGAGACCGCTTCCTGGACACTCCAAGTAGTAGCGGATAATGTTGATTACTTGGATCCATTCCAGCCAGATTTCTGACCTGATGTGGGGACATAAACAGCCTCGTCACAGTGGTGGATGATGCTAGGAACGGACCAGGTTTGTATGCAATGCTGTTAGTTCTCCTGGATCGCTCAATAGCCTTGGATTCCATTGTCTATGGTTTCCTTCTGGAATTGGGAGCCGTTTCTAGAGTGGCAAGCCCAGAAATTAGGGCTGAGAGACACCTGCTCCACCCTGTGGCCTTTTGGGTGCTTCAGGATTCCATCTTATTTCCCATGCTTTTCAGCATCCAAATGAAGCCGTTGACAGAACTGACCCAGAGGTTTGAACTTGTTTATATCATGCCTTTCCTCTGAGGAGCTCGTGGTTCTCCCCACTCACATTTTGTACTTGCAGTGTAAAGTAGTTTGGGCTGAGAGTTGATGGTTGGCCTGAGGTCATTCACCTGTTCCTCACTGAATGAGAATTTGTACCTCAGCCCTCACTAGTCTTCATCCAGCACTAAGACTACTACACTACACGTTAAAAATGAGAGAAGGCACATCCTCCCACTTCCTGCTGGTATTGCTCAAACTACTATTTACTGCTTCCCAAGTTTGTGCCAAAGGCTGTGTCATCACCTGCTTGTCCCAGAGAAGCTGCGGAAGTCTTGAACAGTGTCTGGAGGTAGCATGAGATGGCTGAGGGCAAACAAGCTGGCATTTAGATCAGATAAGACAGGTGTAATGTGGGTGGAGAAATGTGATCTGGGTGAAGGTGTGTGTCACTGGTGTTGTATTGGGTTGCACTTCTTTTAATGGGCCAGGTGCATACCTTGAGAGTGTGACAAGAGGTGTGAGGGCCATGTGATAAGAGCCTGCAACACCAATTCTGCACCAGCTGCACTGGCTCCTAATGCACTTCCAAGCTCAATTTTGAATGCTAGATGTTACCTTTTTAAAAGCCTAAACAGCTTGGGGTCAGGTTATTTAAAGGACTATCTGCAGCAGCCTTTAAGATTGGCTGTGGAGGCCCTGCTCTTGGATTTACCCATAAGGTTTGTCAGGTTGTCAACCCTTGTGGCTCCACAGGAACTGTTTTTGTTTCCCTCATTACCTGCTTTTAAGTACAGTGGTACCTTGGGTTACAGACGCTTCAGGTTACAGACTCTGCTAACCCAGAAATAGTACCCCGGGTTAAGAACTTGGCTTCAGGATGAAAACAGAAATCACGAGGCGGCGGAATGGCAGCAGCGGGACGCCACATTAGTTAAAGTGGTACCTCAGGTTAAGAACAGTTTCAGGTTAAGAACGGACTTCCAGAACGAATTAAGTTCTTAACTCGAGGTACCACTGTACACTTTAATAATCTGGTTGTTTACACCAACTTTTTACTGATTCATAATGCCCTTGTAATTTTAATCTTTGCTGTCATTTGATTTCTGGTTTTCATATGGTTATTACTATGCATTTTATTTTTGAATCTGTTTTATGAGTGTTATTTTGAACTGCCTCGAGAGAATGCCATAGTTCTCAAAGGCAGTATTTAACTCCTTATCTATTATGTGGTATAATTTAGTGGAGCTGTAGAATACTTAGTGTCTGGTCAGTCAAGCCACACTAGTACTATCGTAGCCTATTTACTTTTCTGTGTCAAGCCTGTTACTGAAGTGCTGCCTTCAAGTTTCAGTTTTCCAAGTGAGAAAATATTTTCTATCACTGCTGCCATAATTGAGTATTGCCTTGCTGCTTTCTATATACTAATTCCACATGGGTCTTTTGATGCTAATCTCTTACTAGTTTTATATTTGTTTGAATCAATGTGCGTGGGGGGGGGAACCCTTCTATTTCTGTTTCTTTGTTAATATCATTCTCCTTTGCTCTTCATATGTAAAAGTCCAGTACAGCTATCTATGTCTATATATGGTTACTTAGGAATAATTCCTACTGGGGCTTACTCTCAAGTAAGTGTGCACATAGGCTGCTTTAAGGTTTAAAATATATGTGAATTTCTTCAGGAATTACCGTATATTGCTTCTAATTCACAGTGCATATGGAGTTCCCCATAATTAAGGCATCTTTGGGAACCTGACATGCTGGCAATAAGCAGGTGCTAGGCGATAATGTAAACAAAATGAATGCAGAGATTATAAGGCAAAATGTCTTTTGAATATGGACAGTTTTGGATTGGAGCTGTTGGGATGAATGCCTTTATTTAATTCCTTTGCATGAGGCATAATTATGTTTGGAGAGGAGATGATGGTGCAAAGAAATGATATTTGGGTAGTTTCCTATTTTCTTTGAAACCTGTTTGGTAGGGTACTTACATTTGACTGGGCAGCGTGTCATGGAATTTTTTCTTGTCCTTTGAACCTTTCGCTCTTGTAATTTTATCCACAGGATATTGCTTCTCTTGATGCTGTTATCAGTTTGCATTGATGTCTTTGGTTTGGTCATAGCTTATTTGGTTGCCTTTTTCTTAAAAGCTGTGGTATCTCGGAGGGCATTAGCAGTTTTGGACCAACCAATTGCGTTCTAAGGGAGATTTGGAATTCAGGTTCTAAGGTCCATGAGTAAGACTTGTTAATTTTGTTTTATTTCAACAAATTTCTATATTGCAGTGGCTAGGCAGTATTTCAGGGCGATTTACACAAAAAATAGTAGAAAGCAGTCCCCGCTCCCCTTATTAAAGGGCAACACTGATTGACCTCACCAGAAACTTTGGTGAAGAGATACAGCTTCAATTGCCATTAAAAAGTGTATAGTAGCATTTTGGATGGGAAGGGAGTTCCATCACTGGGGTGCCACCACAGAGAAGGAGTCATGATATATCAACTATGATGGGCCCCTGGAAGTATCGTTCCTACAGATCTCTGGGCCCAGACAGGTTGATGCTTGGAGAGGTGTTCCTTCAAGTATTTTGTTCAGGGTTTTGATATGTCAACAGCAACACCTTGAGTTGGGCATAGGAGCAGTAGCAACCAGTGCTACTCTCATAAAACTACTGTTGTATGGTTACAATAAGCCACCCCACTTGGCTCTTGGGCTGCCACATTCTGTACTAGTTGTAGCTTCTGAACAGTCTTCAAGGGTAGCCCCATGTAGATCACAGGATAATAAACGAAACTGGAGATGATCAGAGGATAAGTTACTTTGGTGACTCATGCTGTCTGGGCATCAAGTGGCAATCCTGTTTCTAGGAGTATCCCCAGACTATGAACTGCTCTTTCACAGGTAGTGCAGCCCTGTCTAAAACAGGTTGTTTACCACCTACTCATAGCATAGTTCTGCCTTACCAGGATTCATTCTGTTTATGTATACCCTTAACAGTTTATGTATATATAATCTATGCAAGGACCTTGGGGTGGAAACACCTGATTATTGATTATCATTGAATTAGGGTGGGTATGGAAGATGTGTGTATGAGAGATGTTGTATCTATGAAAAGCAGTGGCCAAACTTGAAACGGTATTTTGAAATGGCTGAGTTTGACAATTTCCTATTATCTTTGTGTTTTGTTGCCCCAGAGGAAGTGCATGCTGAGAGGTCCAGAAGTCATTTAGAGGAGAATGGCCATGGACTATTTCAGTACATAAGTCAGGAGTGACAACCTTTACCCACCTAATACTTAATGACAATTCTGAGGCCTCGCCAGTTGGTGAAAATGTACTGCCCAGAATCAGATTTGTATCTCTTTTATTGAGCTGTTTCAGTCTTAGAAGATACGTGACGTGGTCCCTTGTTGCCAAGACCCGTTTCTTGAGTTACATTATGGTGTTGAAATGCATACACAAATGTTCAGCTAGATGGCTGTTTTGTAAAAACTTATTAGCAAGGCTTGGCCAATTGTTAGCTGTTCGGGTTGCATGAAAGTAGCTCAAAATAATTGTACGATGATATGGAGTTGGAATATTAGGTATAGGTTTAACATTGTCTTTGATTTTTCTGTAACTTTTACAGCCTATTCCTACTCATATTTATTTGGAAGTAAATTTGTCCACCGCTACTGGACTCTTTTTGAAACTTAAGTGCAATCCTATACATATCAACTCAGAAGTAAGCCCCAGTAAATTCAATAGGACATGCACTCAGGTATATATACGACTGCAGCCTAATTATGCATAGGGTTACAGTGTAACAGTTCATTCATAAGCACTCTGGAACAAAAGAAATGGCTGCTTTTGGTTGATAGTTAGAATCCCTAGTAAGCACAGGTTTTTAAGTGTTAATAATATTTAAAGGTATTACTGTAGTCTATAGTTTAAAAATGGTACATGTCTAATGTTATTGGTGTAGTGTTGCTCGATAGGATTGGAAATAAGCATTTGTTCAAACAAACAGAACTGGTGCACAGTAAAGGTGCACAGGGCACTAACAAAATAAACTGCCTGTATAGCATCATTTTGCATTTGGGAGAAACAATTCAGAAGGAAAAAATTGTGCAGAAGGCTGCTTCTGCACATATATTTCAGCTTCTGGTTTTATGGATCAACAGGAAGCCATTAGCGTAGGGAGAATATTGGTGGCATTAAGAATTTTGCTACTGATTATAGTTGGATAGACCATGACTTTATAATTACTTAGTTTTAAAAAGCAGACTGGATCCACTCAGTGACAGTTCACACTAGATCTATTAATTATTTTCAGTTGAATCTTGCCATCAGGTTTGCATGGGGAATTGGCAAAATGGTAAAAACAGAGATAGCTAAAAAGTAGTGTTCTTAGCACAGAATTGATAAGCATACGGTACATCCCACATAAGGATATGTGCTCCAAACTTTGTTTTATGGTTTTGAATCATATACTTTGAACACAAGCTAAACACAATCATGTGTGTTTCAGATTTTATTTGCTTTGCCTAGCAGATTAAATCAATGCACCTTGAAAAAAAATTATCTCATTTGTCAACACTCTTTGGAAATTGTTTCTTAATAAGGTCTGTAAATTGCCCCCCAAAGAATCTCATTTGATTTCCTGCTGAAATTAGAAATTGTCTACAGGGTTGTGATCTAGTCTCTCGGGGTTATGGCTAATTGATACAACACTGTTTTGGTAGGCTGCACAAATCATGTCCGTTAAACATATTTAATGTAAAGCATAGATACTCTTCCAAGTTATAGACATTTTATAGGTCTAAGTCTGGTTCTTATGAAGTGCTTTTAATCTGCACCAGGGATTTTCAAAGTGTTATAGGAAACTTGGGCTTTTCTGGAGGTTTATTAAGCTTTACCAGTAAGATCAGTAATGGAGGTTCCTTCACATCACTATTGATCTTACCCTGTAATTTACAACCACTTGAGAGTGTTGGGTGTATCCTAGGATGCACTTTCGGTTCATGCAGGACAACATTTAGCTGTATGAAATGTAGTTAACACTCTGTACCTCTAGAACAAATAAGCTTAGAAACTCGGATATATAAGTTAGACACCAAATGGCACCTTAAACCTAGGTTACGGTCGCCACAACGGAATGTCTACTCACCAGGGAGTTGGACTCGCTGACCCTTGGGGTCCCTTCCAACACTACAGTTCTACGATTCTATGTTCTCAACAACATCGCTTGCTCTTACAGTAATTCACTTGTCCTAGCATGCAAGGAGGAGGAAAAACATACAGTGGAAATGGGAAATGGTATTAACAATGGACTAAGGCAGAGGTTTTTTAAACCATGGTTGCCAACCTGGTGTCCAGTAATCTCCACGTAGTCGCAATTGGACCTGCGCCAGTAGTAAAACGTGCCTGACACTTGGGGAATTTCGAACACTGAGTCAAACGATGTGTCTCACTTCTCTTCATTTTACTCAGTCTGCCTTGTTTCATATTATACAAGGAAAAATGAGTTACGAGTGTGAGGTGGTCACCAATGGCATTTGGGGAACTCCACTTGTATTTTCCTTGTCCAAACTACATGGGGACAGAGTGATGTGGCTGCAGGCTGTAGGTCTTGGTTTGTGAGCTCTGCTTCTCTCCTAGTTTATGTTCCTGGGAAAGTCTTGTGATTGGCTACTGAGCTAGTATTTTGTCTTCTGTGGCTTTGGGGTTTGTTGCCTTGAATCAGTGATGGCCAAACTTGGCCCTCCAGCTGTTTTGGGGACTACAATTCCCATCATCCCTGACCACTGGTCCTGTTAGCTAGGAATGATGGGGATTGTAGTCCCCAAACAGCTGGAGGGCCAGGTTTGGCCATCACTGCCTTGAATTCTTCTTTTTATGTGAGTATTTTGCTGCCGTTAATTCACATCAGTGTTGTGGGGATACTGGACCTAGCCCTGGAGAAGGATAAGTTTCTAACTAGGGCTGCCATATTTTGAAAAGCAAAAGAGAGGATGCTATGGCGGCCATTCAAAGCAAATAAATGAATTTTGTCCCAAATTTTACCCCCGGAAAAGAGGGCGCGTTCTGGGAAAAAGAGGACACATGGCAACCCTAGTTCTGACTTACCTGGGCACTTCTCTTCAACTCCCTTCCTTTCCCTCCCTTATGCTGTCACAGTTACAACTGTGTAGTTGGCTGACTTAAAGTTATGATGGCACAATGATGACACAGCACTGTCATAACTATTACTTTTGAGTTATCCGGGTGTAGAGGATGTAGTGAAAATCATATCCCTTGCCCAGCTGGCATAACTTGAGAGGTCAGGGCCAATCTATTTAGTGTGTGTGTTGGTATTAGAAAGGTTTTAAAACTATAGTTGCAATTCAAGAAAGCTGGACTGTGAGCAGGGGATAAACATGTATGCAGCAAAAGGTGTTTTTCTTTAATAGAGCCCAATCACCCTGCTGGACACCTCCAGGTTTATGCATACTTGTTTCGCTTCTACCCATGGCTGTTGAGAGTTGTAGCTTCTGTGTTTCATGTTATTTAAATTGACATGATTGTTGCTTTGCTTATACTCCATTGACAATCCATGCCTGAATTATCCCCTCCCCCCTTCTTCTTCTTCCCTTAACAGGCTGAAGAATGATGTCTGCCTTCAGTAAACTCAATTTGGGTGTTGCTGTTAGCAGTTTTGCTATATCTCAACTTCTCTTCCACGTGCTCAGTTCTTGGATTTCTGCACGTGTAACTTCTGGTTTTAGCAGTCTTGACCAAAAGAAGAAGATCGAATGGAATTCAAGGTAAAGTTTATAAACAATGGGATACAACTATTAATAGATTTTCAAAAACTTGTAACAATTCAGTTGTGCTTCCTAGCACACTTGCCAAAAGAACATACTGGTACCTCGAAAAATCAATTGATCTTAGTTCCTTTGTTTGGGTACCGTAAAAATATTTGTTTTCTTTACACAAAAGCTGCTTTAGATGTTATATGTTGAAAAGTGAGATATAAATTGAAATAATAAATAAGTACTGATAAATAAATTTGAAATTAAAGTGACTTGAGTTAGAATTTAAAAATATTAATGAACCTTGGTTGCCATTTTGATGCTGTCTTTAACTTTGTTTACATAGTGTGCATATTACTGAGTTGTAGAAAAATATATGTGGTTACTTAGGGGTGCCATCTTATTTACTGGCCCTGCTTCTGTGCTTTTAAGAGCAGTCAGTTGCATATAAACTAATGTAAGCTTTCTCTGTTACTTCAGTTCCGTACTAGAAAACTTCATCTGCTGAGTGTTTACTGTTAAATGAGCAAAAATGGGCAAAGTGGAAACAGTGTTGTCTTGTCCTAAATAAACTGATAAGAGCACAAGAAGTACTTTTTATGGAATTTAGTAGGAGACTTACAAGGAAATATTGGATGGTATCCTGTTTGCTGATTCCTTGCCTTCCATGAATTGACCACTGAGATGCAGTATACGTTTGTTCTTAATTATGAAAATATACACACCAACTGATTTGTGATATGCACATCTTGCCTGCGATCCTCCTGCCCCCCACTGCAGATATGCATTGCATTTTGTTGCCCAAGTGATATTTTGCAGTACTCTTGTGGGAGAAACCATTAATCTCATACAAAAATAAAGCTTTATCAGTTCGCACGGCACTTTACAGAGTTCAAGAGGACAGGTCCCTGCTCTGAGGAATTTCCGTTTTAAATTTTGACACGGGGAAAATGAACTACTTAGCAATTTATAAAATAGTGCTCTAAATGCATCTTTCACATTGAAAGTATTGCAGTTGAATGTGAGATCTACTTGTGGTGTAAGGAAAAATACTACTCCATATTTCTAAGAGAATATACTTAGTGGTGCGCATCTTTCTCTGTTGGAATGGTGCCAAATGAATGGATATTGGAAGACTGTTTACCAACTGCCGTTAAAGGAGTGGCATTACAATAGGCAAAGTTTGTGCTGGGGGTTTCTTAACTGAAGCCCCAAAGTGAATGGAAGATGTTTGTTCAGTGTTTTATCTCTGAAAACACTAGCGAACAGATGTGTGGTGAACCCACAAAAGTTTCGCTTTCTTTCTGTAAATTTCTCTCTCTGACCAGGGTTCTTATAGATGACGGTACAATGCCCTGAAATCTATGGCTCCATTCCAAAGATTTGCTGGACCTCTGTATTTTCAAAGCTTCTCCTTCGCATTAGTTCTGGGGATGTGGTCACAGAGCTGCTGTTGGTGCCACCAATGGCCTGAATGAAAAAGCACACATAGTTTATGTATTAGTGTTAGAGTTATGTGTCATGGTGTTGGAGTTCCTGAATGTGCTAGCTGTCATTCTTAAGTGAAGCTTAAACAACATCAATTCAAGTTTCTGATACCTGATGTGTTAAGCTGGGACAGTTATCTGAAGGGTGTATGAAGCACTTTGAACCTTGGGACACAAATGACAATGGCCAGAGATGGACTTCAGTCTTTCAAATTTCAGCAGCACCCTGTGAGGCCAAAATTTTGTGCCTCCCACCTCTGGTCTTCCATTCTGCTCAATTCTCTACGGTCATAGTTATGGCGCCCTGTGGTACTCCCTAGACTTGGTGCCCAGTATGGTAGAACTATAGCTCTGCCCTAAATCTGCTTCTGCAATGGCCTTTTGAAAATGAATAGTACAGTGGCACCTCGGGTTACAGGCGCTTCAGGTTACAGACGCTTCAGGTTACAGACTCCGCTAACCCAGAAATATTACCTCAGGTTAAGAACTTTGCTTCAGGACGAGAACAGAAATTGTCCAGCGGCGGCACAGCAGCAGCGGGAGTCCCCATTAGCTAAAGTGGTGCTTCAGGTTAAGAACAGTTTCAGATTAAGAACAGATCTCCAGAACGAATTAAGTTCTTAACCTGAGGTACCACTGTATATAATAACAGGGAACCCCCTTTTTTGGTGTTATCCTACTCTTTGTTTGTAGGGAGCCTGGTAGCTAAGGTCTCCCTCTCTCAACTGTTCTGTTGACAGTTAAGATGGCGGCGCGCAGAGACGCTGCGGCTCAGTGCTCTCCTTTTGTTTTTTATTTTTACTTGTTTTACTTGTTCTTTGTTTTTTATTTTTACTTGTTCTGAGTATGTTTGGCCGGGCAAGAAAGATTTATAGCAGGCAGGAACTCCTGAAGGTCGGGTTACAGTGTGAACAAGCTGTGAGAGCTGATTACTTTCGCCTAGATAACGCTCCTGTGGGAGTAGCCAGGCCACCGGGTTCTCCATGGATTACTATGCCGCCAGGGAGGAGGCGAAGGCGGCGTAGAGACAGGAGGCAAAGGCGGGGTTGTCGGGCCGGCGTCCTGGTAAGATTGCAGAGGAGTCCATCTAAACCACCACTCCCTAGCATATTTCTTGCTAATGTGAGATCTCTTGCCAACAAGATGGATGAATTGAGGCTGCTGGCGGCAAAGAACAGTCTTGTAAAAGATTGCTGCGTTTTATTTGTCATTGAGACATGGCTTCAACCGTCCATACCAGACACGGCTATTCAGTTGGAAGGCTGTGTGGTACATCGTCATGACCGAGCCATGGACTTCGGAAAAACCAGAGGAGGGGGGCTGTGTGTATATGTGAACAAATGCTGGTCCAATAATTCTAAGACCGTTGGCAGTTACTGTTCACCGGATTTGGAATATGTGGCTGTTAAATGTAGACCAGCCTATCTCCCTAGGGAGTTTACAGCTGTTATGCTAACTGGTGTGTACGTGCCACCAGATGCCAATGCCAACTTGGCGCTGGGATGCCTGCAGAGCCTTATCAGCAGCCAGCAAGACAAGCATCCTGAAGCTGTGCACATCATTGCGGGAGACTTTAATCATGTTGAACTTAAAAAAGTGCTCCCAACGCTCTATCAGCATGTGAAATGTCCCACAAGAGGGGACAAGACACTGGACAAAGTTTATTCGAATGTAAATCACGGCTATAGGGCTTTACAGCTGCCACATTTGGGCCAGTCCGACCATATGTCTCTGTTCCTGGTACCAGCATATATCCCACTCAGGAAACGGGCTCCCACAATATCAAGGACTGTTAAAATTTGGCCTGAAGGTGCCATCCATCAGCTGCAGGACTGTTTTGAGAGAACCAATTGGGACATTTTTGATCGTTCAGACCTGGAGGAGCACACGGCGGCAGTTCTGTGCTATATCAATCACTGCACAGACACTGTCACAGTAAATAAATCCATCCGGTTTTACCCCAATCAGAAACCCTGGATGAATAGAGAGGTCCAGTGCCTGTTGCGGGAAAGGAACAGGGCTTTTAGGTCGGGCGAGGTGCAGCTTTACAGTGTGGCAAGAGCAAACTTGAAGAGGGGTATTCGACGGGCAAAACTGGTCTATAGGCAGAGGATTGAGGATAATTTAAGGAGTAACAACACAAGACAGATGTGGCAGGGGATTCAGCATATTACCAACTACAAACCTAACCTTGGTGCTGTCGACGGTGACCCTTTGCTGGCGGAGGAGCTTAACTTCTTCTTTGCTCGCTTCGAGAAGGAGCCACCTGAGACGCCGGTATTACAGCCACCAGCCCATAGGGGCCCCTCATTCACTGTAGAGGAGCATGAGGTGAGACAGGTATTGAGGATGGTGAATCCGAGGAAGGCTGCTGGACCTGATGGCATCACGGGAAAGGTGTTGAAGGGCTGTGCGGATCAGCTGGCGAGGGTCTTTACTAAGATCTTCAACAAGTCCTTACACCAGTCTATTGTCCCACCCTGCCTGAAGTCGTCAACTATTGTTCCTCTGCCTAAAAAATCCACAATCAGTAGTCTGAACGACTACAGACCAGTTGCACTGACTCCAATCATCATGAAGTGTTTTGAGAAACTGGTGCGCCGTCACATTATTTCCTGTCTTCCATCAACTTTTGACAACTACCAGTTTGCATACAGGGCAAATAGATCCACGGAAGACGCTATCACTACCACTCTCCATGCTGCTCTGTTCCATCTGGAGCAGCCGGGGAGTTATGTGAGGCTGCTGTTTGTGGATTTTAGCTCTGCTTTTAACACTATCCTCCCCCATAGACTGGTGTCCAAGCTAGAGGCGATTGGACTCTCCAACTCCACCTGTCTCTGGGTTTTGGACTTTTTGTCAGAACGTTCTCAGAGGGTTAGAGTAGGGTCACATATGTCCACAGCCCTTAGCCTTAACACCGGCTCACCACAGGGTTGTGTGTTGAGTCCCCTGCTCTATACTCTCTATACGTATGATTGTACAGCCATTTATTCCAGCAACAAAATCATCAAGTTTGCTGATGACACTACGGTGGTGGGGCTCATTTCAGGAGGGGATGAGTCCGCCTATCGGGACGAGGTGGAGCGGCTTTGTGCTTGGTGTGGAGAGAACAATCTGGCTCTTAATACGACTAAGACCAAGGAATTGGTGGTGGATTACAGGAAAAAAAAGGCGGACATTCAGCCCTTGTATATCAACGGGGAACGGGTGGAGAGGGTGGCGGAATTCAGGTTTTTGGGAGTGACTATCGATCAGGGCATGACTTGGAGCGCAAATACTACTGCTCTGGTGAAGAAGGCCCAGCAGAGAATTTATTTCCTCAGACTTTTAAAGAAGAACAATCTGAGTGAGAGACTGCTGGTGTCCTTCTACCGAGGCTCCATAGAGAGCATTCTCACATACTGTATTTGTGCCTGGTTCTCCAGCTGTACAGCTAGGAAGAGGAAGGTGCTCCAGAAGGTCATAACCACAGCCCAAAGGATTATTGGTCATCCCCTCCCATCTTTGGAAGAACTGTACGGTTCCCGCTGTCTTAGGAAAGCAAACAATATCCTGCAGGATGCATCTCACCCGGGACACAGTCTGTTTGTACTACTGCCTTCTGGCAGGAGATACAGAAACATCAAGTCAAGGACAAATAGACTGAAAAATAGTTTCTATCCAAGAGCTGTGGCCTTCTTAAATGCAGTAACTCGATAGTGTGACCTGGGAGTTTGATGGGTGTGGGTGTGGGTGTGGCTGGAATGTGGTTTGTTTGGTTGTTGTTGTTGTGTTGCTTTTGTTGTTTTTAAGGGATGGCATCCAATTTCGTTGCACTTGTGCAATGTTGCACTTGTGTAATGACAATAAAGAATCTATCTATCTATCTATCTATCTATCTAACAGATCTCCAGAACGAATTAAGTTCTTAACCTGAGGTACCACTGTATATAATAACAGGGAACCCCCTTTTTTGGTGTTATCCTACTCTTTGTTTGTAGGGAGCCTGGTAGCTAAGGTCTCCCTCTCTCACTATGAAGTAAACTAGATAATGGCCTGCAATGGGTGCCCAGCTTTTGGATGGCATTGCCGTATAATAATAATAATACAGTTTCCTACATGCAGAACAAGCACTTTGAAACATTCTAATGTAGGTGACTCTCAACTCAAAACTATTTTCCTTGGATACTATTTTGCAATCTGTATTAATGGCAGGCTTTTCTGACTGAGGTTTAAATATTTTGAGAATTTCTAGAAGCATATAATTGTTGCACCCAGCTCCCCCAATTTTAAGTCCAGTTCATTCCTAATTGGGTTGTGTTTTTTCTTTTCAGGACGGTATCTTCATTCCATGCCTTGTTGGTTGGAGTATTTTGTTTGTATATTTTATTGTACGATGAAGCTGTAAATGCTGACCATGTTTGGTAAGGCACATTCTTGCTTGTAAATCTCCTCTCCCCTTTTCCTTGCCCCACTCGACTGTTCCATTGCTCTTCACTATGCTACTCAAATTATTTCCAGCATAAGACATTTACCTCTACCAATTGTACAAAAGTTCTAAAGTGTTGTTTCTTATTTGTGTTGGCTATAATGTGGAGAAGAATTCTGAGGCTCTGGATTATCAGAGTTGCTTATTGAAGTTGCCTTTACAGTGATAGAATTCATTTAAGCTTCCTCACTGATACCATCATCACCACCTTCTGTCTGAATAAATACTGTTTACCGCTATGACCATTGTTTACTCAGGTATTTGATGGCTGAAGGATGCTGCTCCTGGCACCCATTAAACCACTGGATAGGAGAATGTTACAATGGTTTTTGTGTGTGTTTTGCTTGTGGATGTGTTTGCTGCCCTGGGCTCCTTCGAGAGGAAGAACGGGATATAAATTTAATAAGTAAATAATAATAACATGAGATACCACAAATAAAATGTGTGGATGAGAACTCTGTGGCAGCATTAAGAATTAGACAGCCAATACTGTGCATACTTTTTCTTAATAAGGTCTGATGCAGGTAGCTGAGGTTCAGCATGGTTTGCTGGTATAAAGTCTGCATGAAATTATAGATCCCTTTTTCAGAATCTTTGTTTGAGGCCACTTTGCTTCCTAAAACGTTTTGTAAAGATGACACAAAGCATTGCAAAACGAGGGTGGTCTTTCTAGAAAATTAATGTTGGTATTGATCTTGCATTTCGACTGAAAAGCAGCACAAGAGAAATGTGGCTAGTTGCTATTGGAAGCAACTCATTGGATTGTGTGCTTTGTGTTCCCTTTACCTGCTCTTAATTCCATCTGGGGAGCATTACAATAATAACAGGTTAGATTTCTGTACAGGGGATGGGGGGAGGACTTACCAGATTTTAAATATATTGAGTAAGAAACTGACATAAATCTACTGACATAAACTTTCTTAAATGCCTGATTATTCAGGGAGAGAACTAGTTTCCTTTGTTAGAATAGGAGTTCTTTGGATGAGCTTTGAAATAGTTTCTATCTTCAGTTGCCTGTGATTTAGCTAGCATTTGGGGGAATAAGAAGGTTTAAAGGCTATATTTAGTTATTCTTTCAGCAGCATCTATTTGTCTAATGCAGTAAAAAGTGCCTGATTCTTTCTCCACCACCGCTACTAAGTTTTTAATAGCAAATAAAATGTAGGATTCCACTTCCATTGCTGAAGATCAAATTGGAGCTTCTCATTAATTTTGAAGCTTCAAGTTTTTGTTGCTGGTTTTGAGGCGTACAGTGGTGTGTACAGAAATAATTCCCTTCTGGATTCATATTTTCAGCTAATTTGTGGAGTGGGACAGTTCTTGGCACTGCAGTTTGTATGCCTTATCTGCATATGTCTGCTGAGTTTCAGTTTGTTCTCATGCTTTCCTTTTTAAAAAAATAATCAAGCAACAATTGCCAGAAATCTGTGCAAACATCTTCACAAGAAAATTCAGCTACAACTTGCTGTTGGCTCGCTATCATGAGAAACAAGGTGAAATGTAATTCATGATGGGCAGAGCAATCTAAGCCCTCCCTCCTTATGCTGGGCTTGGGGGAGAGAGTTGAAATGAATGGAGGTATCCCTCTGTCCAGCTTTCCCAGGTAAGCTGGTTACTGCTGGAATAACACTAGTGTCACTTTGTGCTCACTTCCCCCTTCTCCACGATGTGTGTGTGTGTGTTGGGGGAAGACTGCCTGTAAGATCCATGCTGGCAGCAGCCTGTAGAAAATGAGGTGTTGTGAAAGTGATGAGGGAATGAACCACCCTGTATATTTTGGTTCCCAATCCAGGCCTATTTGTTGCTCTCGGTTGTGCACAGCAGTCTGCTTGCTCCCTTCTATCCTGGCTGCAGATGCTGTGATGGCCCCACAGCTCTGTACATCCCTGCTGTGGGTGTTGGACTGCAACCGAAACCTAGGATCACTTTTTTTAAAGTGAGCACATTGTTTTAAGTGGAAACAAACTTCCTTCTACTTATTAGGCCTAAATAGTTTTATACAATTTACATTGATGCAACGTTTATACACTGTATAGAACCTGGATGCATGTGGTCTATTTACGATTGGAATTCCCTTTGCACACTCCTTCTGATGTTTAGTACAGCAAGAGTTTGCCTTCCATTTTTTTATTAGTCCGCCATGGTTTGATTTTAGTTGACTTTATGACTGATGATAAACACTGAAATGCTGATGAAATTGAAACGATATTGTATGATCATGGTTTAAAATTTGTCTTCTCCCTAGAGAAGGCAGACTTAAGCTCCAAAGTCAGTTTATGAAAGATTTTCTTTTTTAATTAGGAACTCTTTCTTGCCATTTGAGAATTGGAACAATTAGAGGCAAATATAATTAAGTCTGGGAAATTGCAATCTAAATGTAGGTGAAAATTACAGGGGAATGACAAGCATGCCACAGCCACTTTTCTTCCTTTTATGTTGGCTACATTCTTCAGGTAAAAGGTTGCAATGAAGATTCACAAAACTTAGATTTATTTAAGGCTCAAATATAGGTCTTGCATTAATTTGAAGCCTAATCCTCTGTCTTGTCTATCAGGTTCATATGTTGCATCACTGGGGATCATTGTGTACATGTGAGATATATCTGTAGTGTGTCTCTCATAAACTCCTCATCATTCTCAATTGCTTTTGCCTGGCTAGAATGTGTCCTTGAAGTGTGATAATGCCTTTTGCTTGCCAGGATGAAGGATGGAGAGATTTTGCAGGAGGGTGTATGTCCAGCCTCAGACTTTTGTGAGGCTGGAATGTGACTCTTTCTGCATCTGTTGCTCCACCCATTTTTACCTCTGGCCCCACCTATTCCTGGCATGTAGCCCCTGCATTTGTTGCAGATTTGTGTTTTATTGTTTATGCAACTACAAAGACAGGATAAAATAGCTTTTGACTCCCTGTGTCTCTTCTATGAGACAAGCGGGGGATTGTTTTGTACTATCAAACTGTATTAATAAAAAATGTTTTAAAATTTGAAAAACAAAGAAACAAAAAATCCAAATGTTTGCCCATGCAGATAAATGACTCTTGGGCTGAAAAAGCTTCTCCACCTCCATTTTCATCTATACATCTAGCCTAATCAGTAAAGGTTAGGGAGCAGAAGACACAGGACAATTTACCATTTCCTGTGCACAGAGTCACAACCCATCCAACCCCCTTAAAGGGTGAAGGTGGTGGCAGAAAGATATTTCTTATTTCCTACACCATCCCAAATTGTGTGGGAGGGTAGAAGAGGGGGCATGAGGGCAGGCAGGGTGTTTTTCTGGGGCAAGGAGGCAAATATTTCCGTATGTGTTAACTAATATACATATATGTAGTTGTCATGCACGTGTTATAACGTTTGCATCCTTTGTGTCATTGTTTATAGGGGTGAGCCTTCTACAGTGCAACTAAACCTTGCTATTACTTCAGGCTACCTCATTTCTGGTAAAGTATACAACGTTACTTGTAAAGTTTGTTGTAACTTGCACCATGCACAACTTAACTTTTTACAATAAAAATATTTACCAAGGTATTAGCCTTTAGGAAACCCTGTTTTCTAGAAAGCAGAATTCACCTTCCTTGCCTTTTGTGTTGGCGGGGGGGGGGGGGGGAGAACATGCTGGTGGGAAATACGATTATATGCTTACCGACAATATTGTAATGTTGTAAGCTTATAGTTCCTCTGCCAGCTTCTAATACTCCAAGGCTGAATACAGCCAGTCATTCCTCTGAAGCAAGAGGAATTACCCTCCCCTCCCCCCTGCCTCACTGCAGTAACCCTGATCTGGCACCAGTAATTTGATAACTGTAGCAATGCAACGAAGGGGAAGAGAAGCTAACTAAACCAGATGGCAAGCATCTTCTGGTTGGTTCAGTTTTGTTCCTGTGAAAGTTGAACCTCTCCCCCCCTGCCCCCTGTCCATCTTAAAGGGCTGCAAAAAATGCATACGTGAATATGCATCTTTTCTTTTGGGCCCTAAAACTTATGGCAAAACCAAAAAAAATTTTCAAAAGTGCTTTCGGCATTGTGGGGTGGGATTTATTATTAACTGTGGATGCTGTGCAGGGGTAATGGATAGCAACATCCAAGCAACCATATGGAATTTGAAACAACTTTAAAATTGGCTTGATTATTTATACCTGATGTTCATATTAGTGGGAAGCAGCACTGTCATATGATTAGGTGCCACAGTCCAGGCTTGGGGCTCTATTTCCTGATGATATGCTGGAAACTATAACCCTTATACCACGAAAAAGGGTTGCAATCTATTTTATAGCTGCCCTTTGCCAATCCTTCACTTTTCTGATTGTCAGTAGTTTGGTGTGCCCTCTCTCTGGAGGTGCCACTGCAGTGGGATGTTTGGACTTGTTTTTTTTTAATAGATTGCATTAAATATATCCCCAATGGAACTGGCAAGTAGACTATTATTATTTTATCATTCTAATTGATTTATACCAATGTCTATCTAGTGGCTCTGTTCATGGGTGCTTTCAGTTTTATTCTGTGAAAGGAGGAAAGCTTAGCACGTTCGCTAAAAATGTCAGCAGCACATGAAGCATTTTCCCCAGCATAAGATTGAAATCCCCTGTACACTTTATATTGCAAGTCCTCAGTTTCAGTGCTATGACCTCCTAAGATTTCTTAAGGGAAACTACTATTGTATTCAATTTCTGCAACAAAATTATTCAACTCTCTGGTGCAGAAGTGCTAAACTTGAACAGCCTACCCGATAATTTGCATGTGTGCATTTTGAGACAAAATGGTGAACAACATAAATGCCTTCCAAGGCTGGTCCTATCCACACATACACAAAATCTACCTGAAACAGTGGACACCTGCATTCAAGTCAACACATGGCACAACATGGGAGTCATGGGAAAGATTTGACAGGCTAAGTATTGTATAATGGCTACTCATGGAGAAAGGGTTTTATATAGCGTTGCTTAGGATGAGGTGCCGCATTGCTGTGTCACCATGCTATAGCTTGGCACTGGCTGGTGTGTATTGCAGACAGAGACACCCAACACTGTATTTATATTTCTGCTCTCAGCTTTCACTTCAGGAATTATTACAGATTGTTTGTAGCATAGATTAGGAGAAGCATTGTTACTTGCTGAGTATTTGCATGATTTGATACCTATTTTAATTCTTCTTCCTTGCCCCCAAATGATTGTCTATTAAATGCTTTAAGATGAAATACAGTGATTGAAGAAAATTACTGAGCCTTTCATTTTTCTCTCTTTCTTTTAGATTTGTTGCTTATTATTTTCTACTGGAATGCGATTGGGGATATATATTTTGTAATTCACCATTTAGTAGCTCTGTATGCTTACTACTTTGTACTGGTGAGTGCTGTATTGTTTTTGTAATAGCAGAGCAAGGAGCCATGTGGGATTCATAATTTGAACGTTATTAGTCATTTATAGGGCGCCATCCATGTGCATGGTGCTTTCTAAAGAATGAAAGGAGAGGTCCCTGCCCTAATGACAGAAGAAAGGGGTGGCAATGGGGGTGGAGTAAAAAGGTGAGGGATATTAAAATATTTGGGCCACACATACTTAGTTATAGGAAAATTTGGGGTCTAGGGGATCATAGCAATGTCTTCACAGAAATATAATTTTTAACAAATTTAAAACTTGCACATTACATAGCGTCTAACTGTTCCAGCAGCCAGTGTAAATATTTGAGCAGAGTTGTAATATGCTGATGGAACCTCACTCCTGTCAGCAGTTGTGTTGCAGCTTCCTATTTTTCAGGTGGCACCAAGAACCCAGTTACTTGGATTGGCTCTTCTTTGGTTCAAATGCCAGTGCAGAGAGCCTTTAGAAGAGGCATTGATGAGGTTCAGATTTGGTAGTTCTACTCTGTTATTTGTGTACCTTTTTTTTTCTTGTTTGTAACTAACTAATTTCCCTCATGATTCAAAACTTCTTTTCTACAGAGCACAGTCTTATTTGGGACGATGTGCTGACAGTTTAAAAAAATTATGAGCAACCAGAATGTTTGTAAGCATTACATAAGAGCTTAGCAGCAGAGCCAATGCAAAGGAAGGCTCATCTCCATTAGCTGAAGCCAGAGCTCTTGCAAACAAAGCTACAGAGGTCTCTGATAATGCAACTTGTTTCTGTTGAGTATGTGGTTTTGTGGGTTAATGGGTAAAACTACAATTTTGTCAGCAGATCTTAATTTCATATCTCATCTGATCCTTCTTGAACCATTTCAAGTACCCTAAAAGGTCACCAACCTGGGTTTGACCTTTCTAGAAGATATAATTCAGTTTTGAACATTATACAATTTTAACAACAGAATGCAAGGTGCATTAAGTACTTGGTGTACATAGGTGGTGTGGGAACCAAACTGAGGGAGTTTAAGCACTTTTCTAAAGTGTATTCTGTTTAATTATGTACATTGAATTTGGCATTTTGTAGAAATATATATAGTTTATTTCAATTTGTATATTTAATCTTGTATAATATTTTTTTTCTACTGCTTTTCTGAGACTTTCTCTATATATATTTCTGATTGTGATAATGCTTATTTTATCTAGGAAAGAGGACTGCTGGCATACTTTGCTAATTTTCGTCTGCTTGCAGAAATATCTACCCCTTTTGTGAATCAGCGGTAGGTGACATTTTCTTACATTAATAAGCTGTTCTTAACTTGCCTGTTGCCAAGAGTATGTATTTCAGGACTACACAGCAAGACCTGTGTTCAGGTCTTTGCTCCGATACGGTTCATTCAATAGGTAGTATTCCAATCCATATCAAAGTATATTAGAAATGGCAGTAGTCCACTTCAAAGGGTTGTTGTGAAGGCAAGCATGTTAAAGACTGTAAAAGAAAACAAACTTTGGGGAGGCATCCAAGTAAGTTATACTCAGAGTATGTCCATTGAAATTAATATTATTATTTAGGCTATTGTTTTTATTCAATCTTGTCTTACTAGTTTCCAAACACAAATGTTAACGGTAGTAGCCATTTTATATACTTCTAGCATTCCTAAGTTTATTTTATATTTATTCCACCTTTCCTCCCAAAATTGCACAGGGAGGAAAGCAACAAAACAGCAAAACTACACCCACAACGTTTTAAAAACATGTGAAAACATTTTAAAACAGTCCCATATCCTCACAGTTAATAATTTCAAGGTACAGTACATTTCAGCCATCAAATGCTGGGGCGAACAGGTATGTTTTTAAATTCTTCCTGAATGTTGATAATAAAGAGAGCCAGCCACAAGGACCAGAATTTCATAAATGGGAACTACTTCCAATAAGGCCCTGTCACAGCACCACCAACAGGGCCTCTGCAGCTGTTTGTAGGGCTGAAGATGGTTGATAGTGGGAGAGACACTCTTTTACATACAGATAAATTATTTTTGTTAGCCTATCAGAGCAATGAGGAACATTTTAAAATAGTGAAGTATTACCTTTCTTAATAAAATTTTGCTTTGTATCATTAAATTTCCCCCTTTTTGTAACTGGCATAAATCCTCTCAAAGCTGCTACGCAAAATAATGTTAGCAATTACCAATTTTCAGCCAGTTTTCATTTCTAAGCAAGACTACTTTTAGTCACATAAGCTGAGGAATCTTTACATGCAAGATTGGAATTCCCTTATACAAGGATACTTGAAATCTACTCAGTAAACTGATACAATTTTGGCACTTGTATTCATTGTCAGGTATTGTGTATGTGCATCCTAATCTTTTGCAAGGTATAGCCTAATTTTTTCTCTCCTGGTGGTGCTTTTTGTTAAGCCGTCACTTTAATAAATTTTGGCATACATCAAAGGTTTCAGTCAAAATCTATCACAAAACATGAGCAGCCTGAGCATTAACATGGCTGCATTTACACATTCCTGGTCAGCCGTAGTTTGGCTTACTGTGTCGATGTAAAGAGTGTATTCCACACTACCATACTTTGCTATCACAGCATTAATTAACTAACTAGTGTTCTGTTTAATACTGTTCCTGTACTTAAACAGGCAGCTTTATACATAAAAAAAAAATCAAGGTTCAACCTTATTGCTTAGAATTTGTGGGTGCCAATTCATTATATTGTATTAGTCATACCGTCACCCTCATTTGCTTCTCTGGGTATTTTTAGGTACAGTACAGCAGCCCTTGTGTTTCTTTCTAAGTCTTTTAAAATCTGGTTCTTGTAGTATTCCCTGATGCCATTGTCTTCCCACAGTCTGTGGCTTAGACAGCAAACTGTGCAGTGTCTTTACATCCTCTGGAATGAAGGGCAAATAGGCTTCCCCTTTCTGCTATGTTAGAACTGTTCCAACACATTTTTTCTGGCTTTCTCTGCCATGTCCTTAAGAGATAATGGGCTCAAATAATTTAATTGTTTCTATTAGAAGGTTGCTGAGGCTCTCTGCAGACAATTGAGGGCCCCTTCTGTCATTACCATTGCACTGTAAGGAGGAATCATGTGACAGTTACTCCCATCCCACAATGTAATGTCTGAATCCTCAAACTGTACTTGATGAACTATCACCATGGCTACTTCCCATGCTGCTCCCAGATGTGGGGGCAACACTGGTGTGGAAAGAAGCTGTGGAGCTGACATTTCTCATGTGGTGCTGATGGTGGCGTTTTGTAACTAATACAGTGCTTGAAGAAGCGAAAGCTCCCATGCAGAGAACTTAATGTCAGAAGGGGGCCTTATTATAGGCTAAACTTAAAATTTAATGCAACAGCTAACCGGATAAATACTGCACCCTGTTGGCAGTTGCTTCTTTGAAATGAGGAATTGCTATATTTATCAATATAAAAGAACCTCCAGGACTTCCACTTAAGTACAAGAACAGTCAACGAATGCACAGCCTTTTGTACGAAAAGATCTTGAAAGGAAAGTTCAGCTGTGATCTTGCTAATGTACTGAATACAAAATGCCTATCTGCCTGAGAGATTCATACTGAGACTTTGGAGATTGTGAAGCCTTATCAGTGAAAAAGAACATATTCCTCTTTTGAAGCAGTGTTCTAAAAATAAAACTAACTTGCTACTTTATTTGATAAATGTTTGCAGAAGGTGGCGAGAGAGAGTGAAGCATTTGCTATCCCATCGGCATTCATATATAGATTTATTAAATTTGAGAAGAACCAGATGGTAAATAATGTAAATTGTTGACACTAGCTCAGATATACATGTTTGTATCATTAACAAAAATGAAGTAGTCAAGTAATGCTACTCTGTCATATTTTTAACTTTTGAACTCAGTGACCTTTGCAAACAACCCAAGTATCCTTCTAAAATTGTCAACAAAAAATTTAACAAGCCTGACACGTCAAGATAGTGTGTACAGTATTAACCAGATACTGTTCTGAAATTGGAAGCAACATATTTGATTAATGTGTTGGAGAATATTTCTCAGCCAAACCAAATCCAAGCTTCCTTCCTTCCTATTTGGTAGTTCTAGCTTTTGGATCATTTTACAGGAGCCTTTGTGGTTGGTGTGAAAGTTTGAACAAATGACATGCTCATGTGCATAAAAAATAGAATCATAGGTCTTTCCCAATTGCACTTTGCGAACCCTGACCATCTGAAAGTCAGGCTTTGTTTAAATAAACTTGTGGCAATGATCAAGAGCCTGCCAGTAACCCTGGTACCATCCTGCTTCATGTTTGGGCCAATATGTAACCCTGTGGGATAGCTCAGTAAGTAGAGCATGAGACTCTTAATTTCAGGGTTGTGGGTTCAAGCCCCATGTTGAGCCAAAGATTCCTGCATTGCAGGGGGTTGGACTAGATGACCCTCGTGGTCCCTTCCAACTCTACAATTCTATGATTCTGTGTACACTGTGGAGTAGCATCTCTCGTACTCCCGTGTCATGTAGCTCTCGTTAAGGAAAAATGCAAAAACTATTTGGGAGCATGGAATAATGTAGGGAAAAGTATACCATTGTAAGAAAACTAGATTGGGGAGAGGTATTGGCAGAGAGGGACGCAGGTGGCGCTGTGGGTTAAAGCCTCAGCGCCTAGGACTTGCCGATCGAAAGGTCGGCGGTTCGAATCCCTGTGGCGGGGTGCGCTCCCACTGCTCGGTCCCAGCGCCTGCCAACCTAGCAGTTCGAAAGCACCTCCGGGTGCAAGTAGATAAATAGGGACGGCTTACCAGCGGGAAGGTAAACAGCGTTTCCGTGTGTGGCTCTGGCTCGCCAGATGCAGCTTTGTCACGCTGGCCACGTGACCCGGAAGTGTCTCCGGACAGCGCTGGCACCCGGCCTCTTAAGTGAGATGGGCGCACAACCCCAGAGTCGGACACGACTGGCCCGTACGGGCAGGGGTACCTTTACCTTTTTTATTGGCAGAGAAATATAATCCTACTTTAACAGAGTGATGTGGAAATCAGCCAGTGGAGTATAGTAACAATGCTAACTGCTGTAACATAAGCATCTGCCCTAAATATGTTTTGTCTGCTCACATGTGGAGAAGGAGAGGCAAAGCTTTGATATTGTCTAGGATTTGGCAACATGTGACTTTCACTTTTCCAGCACATGCCCTTTCTTGCAGGCCAAAATGGAGTAGTACTGAACTCTTTGTACTCTGCTTCTAGAGCTTTCATGGATTTCATTTCAGTACCAAGATTCCATTTATTTGGATCTGCCAGGAAGATAAAGGACATTGTGTTGCAATAATGAAGGAACCACTTAGATCTGGAACACAGTATTTCACAAAATGCAGCACTGTGGGGAAAAATATCAAAGTATACTAACATTGTATCTGGTTACAATTTGGTGTGTGTGTGTATTCATTCATAACATTAGCAATTCTGAATATCTTTACAGATATCTTTGCAGCTTTCTAGCTGCATGAAAGTGATGAGAAATGAAACTATGATAAAAGTCAGAAATTCAGAATGCTTGTAGAGCTGATGGAATCTTTATATCCAAATCTGAGTCTGTATTCAGAGGTTGCACTCACAAAATTTGATTTAATTTCTGTTAATATTTTTTCTCTTGCAGATGGTTCTATGAAGTACTGGGGTATTCCAAGGCATCAAAATCTAACATCATCAATGGACTACTAATGACAATAACATTTTTCCTGGGGAGGATCATAGTCATCCCAATTTATTATGCCAAGGTTGCTGCTGAGGTAGGAACAGAAGCTTTCGACAGACTAGGACTTGCAGCTCAAAGCGCCTGGTTTATCTCCAGCATTATCTTGGACATCATGAACTTAAAGTGGATGGTCAAAATCACAAAGGGATGTTACAAAGTTATTTGTCTTATTGGACATGGAGAAGCCAAAGCTAATAAGAATGGCAAATATAACTAGAAGATTTTTAATGCAACAACCATCTATAATGGGAACTTTGGTTTCTTCGAAAGAACAATGCACACTTTTGCCATAAAAAACTCCTGTTAAGGGAAAAAAGGTATTACCTCTGTTCAATGTAGCCTTCCTCTTGGCACACTGCCTGGGCACCCAGGGCCACTTCATTTGAAGACTTGTAGTACATGAAATGGGAAACAGTAACATGCTGCATATACAACCTTGGTAGTGTGTTCTAAGCACTTAATAGACAAATGAACCTGTAAAGGAACAAACTTTTCTAGCAGTACGTTCCTATGAATTCTCACTCAGGTTTCTTAGACTAATGTGTTTTTAATGCCTGTGAATGTCAGGATCTTTGGTTTACATTCTGCTAATATGGCAACTTTCCTGGCATGTTTCTCTGCTTTCTTAATGTATGGTGTTCATAACTGAGGTTTCATCTTTTGACAACTTTTTTACATTTTTGCGAGAATTTTGCTTTGAATCTATAATCTTTTACTACGTTTTCTGCTGCCTTGTATGCATGCACATGATCTTTTCTAATTTATACAACAGTTTTACATAAACACATACCATAGAGTTTAGGGGTTCTTTTTCTTTTAAATCAATTACTTATATTGATTCTTTCTGTACATAAAGGAAAACTGCAGGTCCCGTCCCCCCCAGGTTTTTGTTTTTTAAAAATATATGAGAATTCTAGAACATGCTTGCATGGTAAACAGTATGGACATAAGCAAATTCTTGCACCAGTGTTCCTTATCTATCATGGCTATTGGAACCTATCTATGTTTTTAGTGTAGTGTCATATAACAAAAGGGGTGTGAACTACAGCACTGAAGCAGGAAAAAAACTAATGAGTCTAGAACATGTGAATCTGTCACAAGAACTACTGTGCTTGTTAAGAAAAGTTTAAATTGTAGCTAATGCATTCATTTTCACTGACATTCTTATCGCTATCTTTTTTCTTTAAAGCAAGTTAAAAAAACATTGCTTTACTAAGTTTACTATTTAAAAATATATATACAGTAAATGCATTTTATTATTTTCAACTTCGGAGCAGCTCTACAAAACTGAGAGGTTGATAGTTTCTCTCTAATGATAGAAACTTCTTTCTTCAAGTGGCTTAGCTCTCAACATATTTGCAAGAGCATGTTGCTGATGAATACTATGTAAAAAGGAAACACAAGAACAGATAATGGTAATCTACTTGTTTGCATTAATTTTACAAATGTTCTCTGCTATAGTGGCCTCCACTTTTATGGTGTATTATATTCTTGTGTTGATCAACTATTCAGTTGACAGGTCTTTGTCTGATTGTTATGAATACCATGTGTCATAATTTGCTAATAAGGTTGTGTTCATTTTCATGTTTGTGATGCAAATATGCAGGAGTATTGTAGAGAACAAGCTGTTTTCCTGTCCCTTTGTTTGTCCCTTTCATGGTCCCTAAAGTGTTAGTTCTTCCAGTATTTATTTGTGAACAAAGCCTGGTGCAAAAGGTTATTTGTCTTACATAACAAATAATAGCCTGTGGTTACTAGTTAGTATAGGTTTTTAAAAGTGAGTTATTACAACATGCAAATCCCCCTTTTCTTAGAGTGCTTCTAACTCCTTATAGCTTGCTAAATGTTGTTGGATTCATAAGATTATAATGACTGCTCTCAAAGGTCTTTTAAATTGCATTTTAAGTGTCATGACAATCAAGACAGTTTGGATCTGTTCTTCATATTAGTGTTATAATATTTTGTATATTTAATATAAACACAGAGGCCCTGTTCAGATACTCATGTTCATCCCTTGATAACTGTAACTTAAGTGTTGACTTGCATTTGTGAAAGATCATTGTAGACACCGTGAATAAGAGGGATAGAAATTTCCTGTCACCTCAAATGTAATGTTTGTCCATGGTGGCACTTTACATATTCAGCTTAGGCTCCAAATTATGAGAGATCAAGTGATATTCATGCATGTGTCATTCTCTTTCCTGGAGGCTTTTCTGAGTGTCTGGATAAGAAGCCTAGAAATTCAAATCATAAATATATTCAATTTTTCCTGGTAGAAACAGAAAGTTGCTAACAAACATATTTTTATAGTTTAGACTCATATTTTATGAAAAGACAGCTGTTAAGTGCAAGCAGTAACAATATTGGGTGCTGTTTAATCCTTCTAATTTGATTTGCCTCTTTTGATTGTAAACTGCCTTCTTTTAACACTTTTGTTAACCATTACTTAGCTACTTTGGGTTATCCCTGAAACAAAATTGAACACATTTTAACTTTCTAAATTAAAAACTTTTGAAATAGCAATCCAATATTATGTGTTAGAAGAAATCATCCACTTATGCAGAATAATGGAAGTAGCTTTGAAAGCTCTTCTTGCTTGTAGACAAACTTATCCTCAGATTGCTGGTTCAATGAAGTGTTACCCACTAAGCTTTTCAAGGAACTACACGTACTCTACTTACTCATTTTAAATGTAGCTATTAAGCTGGACCTAGCAACTTCTTAAGCCAGGTTGGTATGCTTTCCATCCCCCACCCAGCAGCCATAGCAGAGTGGTATCTCCACAGTGCTGCAATCACCTGGAAATAGTGACGGTGCTCGTGTTCATGTCCTTATCCCACATTTCTCTGGAATTGAGAAAATAACCCAGTTACAAATTGAAGCACAGTTGCTCATAGGGAAACAGCAAGATCCTACTGAACTGCAAAGATCCATGTCCTTGAACTTGGCAGCTGGCTGACCACTGTCCCTTAACCAGACTCAGGATTTTTAAATATATCTATTCTTGCCCAATGAGTAGGCTAGCCCTAATTTGCTGTTGATTTTTTTGAGTTACAGATACAGATAGGTAGCCTTGTTGGTCTGCTGTAGTCAAAACAAAATAAATAAAAAATCCTTCCAGTAGCACCTTAGAGACCAACTAAGTTTGTTATTGGTATGAGCTTTCGTGTGCATGCACACTTCTTCAGATTTTTCTGGGGGTAAGGGAAGGAATTTCAGTAGTTGCCCAAACAGTGTCATGTAGCAGGTTGTGCTTGCAGAAGACCACTATTTATATATGTTGCAAATCACTTCAAAGAACACTTGCTTTGGGCTGGAAATATTTTATCAGTATTGTTTGCAATTACTCTGTAATAGTGAATCACAATTGTGCTTATGCATAGTTTCTTTTCCATTAAAGTTGCAATCCTGTATTTACATATACAGTAGGTTCCACTGAACTAAGTGGCCCTTGCTTCTAAGTAGACATACATAGAATTGCACTTTAATATATTTTGGCTGTGTTGTGCTTTACATATTTTGGAATTTAAAATAACTTGATTTTTCTGGGCAGATGTGGTATTGTGGTATCTTATCAGAAAGTACAAGATGCATAATTGGAGAGTCCTCTTAATTTCACTACTTATTTATTACAGTTATACATAAATCTTTTAAGCTGCTTTTTGATCCAGATATGCAATCATTGTATAGTCTTATTTCTTTGTTTGGATTTAAGTTTCCTTATACAGTATATGCTTAGTATGAAGGAGTTGGAAAACTGAGGCATTGAGCAGCTTCTGTCATTATCCATTATTATATATAGATCACTCTATAATGCCATCTTCCTTTCCTAATGTTAAAATATGTATCTTGGATCAAATGGGTTGGATCCAGAAGAAATCAGTTGCTACTGAATTGAGACTGAAGTTTAACTCACTTAACCTGGATTCAACTCATTGTGTTTTACAACACTGTCATGTACGGCTGGGAAACTTTTACACTCTCAGAAAAGGAGTGGGGGGGAGGGGGGAGTAATACCGTATATCAGGGCCAAATAATGATTTTTGAGTTGTATTTGTCCTTCAACATTATTTATTTTTCTCCAACATTATGATAATTCTTATGGAGAAAGTTGGTTTTCCTGACTGCACATATATTTGATGTCTGCAAGAGAGAAAGATGGCATGAGGACAAAAGAGGATGGCGAAGCCAGGTTCAGTGGAAGCAAGTGCCTCCTTTATTACTTTTCCATCTATTCTAAGCCTGCTGGCTTGCATCTGGGTACTTAGGACATTCCTTTATCCTCTGAGATAACAGCCAGGAATATTCCAGCAACTCCGTATGTGTTGCTTGATGGATGGTGAGAGTGGGGGTACGGCTTTTCAAGCTTAGAAAGCTGACTTTCCCTGCTGTGGGTAAAGGTGAAAAATACCCTATTGCCTCTTTTAAAATATGCTAGCATTTATAAATCACATTTTAAAGTCTAGCAAGTAACTTACTCAAACATTGATGTGGCCTAATGTATTGTAACTTAAAGGTTGTTGGTTTTTAAAGTCATCATTTCCTTGTTTAAAATATGGGTTAGAAGTTAAACCCAATTTCTTTTTTTAAGGTTATCATCTCCATTTATCTTGGGTGACATATGAGTAGAAAAGGGGACCTATACACCCTATAGCTGCTCTGAGAGAAGAATTACTAGCAGGAAGCCAAGATCACAGCACCTTCTTATGTGAGGGTTCGCCTATTAAATAAGCTTTGGATTCAAGCCTTTTATTATCTAATACAAATTCCTTTGAGCTTTACTATTAATGCATTCTGATACTGTCCCCCAAAATATTTGGAGAAATGATACTGTGAGAGTTAATGCACCGTGTAATGAAAATAGTAGTTCAGTATGCAGAAATAATGAAAGGTAATGTTACAGAAGCAGGGGAAGATTTTTTTGCTACACAGCAGAAACTTTTAATCAAGGCCAGTTAATTAAACATCCAAAGAACATGTGTGGGGTAGGGGCTTTGCATTTGTTTCTGGGACTGGGGACCCCATGCCACATTGCTGCTTTTAAAACTCAGATGAGTTTTTAAAAAGTTATTTGTGAACATTTTGCTTGCCATTTTGAAAAAAGAAAAATGAAACTTCATACATGTGTGCAAATCCTAAAGTAAATTGTTTGGATCTTGGTGAATTGGGCTGCAATCCTATACTCACTTACTTTGGCATAAGTTTCATTGAAATCAATGGGATTTGCCTTTGAGCAGGCATGTATAGATAGGGTTGTGCTGCTAACTGCTTTGAAAATCCTTTGAAATATTTACTTAAAATATGCCCTTTTGATGTCCTGCTTGAACAATTTTAAACCCCAAGATGGAATAATAAATATATTCTCTCATACCTGGTTGAAGGTGAGTTTTGTAATTTTGTACTATAATTAAAATCACGTATGCTAGCAGCACCATCTTCTTTAACCCTGCAAGGCAAATGAGCCTGATGGGAAAACAGAGATCATTTTATATTCATACTACTAATCCAGTAATAGCCTACAAATCATGCCTGGGGTAACACTGGCATTATGAAGTAGACCCTTATGCTGGTGAATTCCAAAATACAGAAACTGGGAATATATGTAATGTATACCTATGCTTTTGACTGCCTAATATTGTGGTCCCCCATTTTATTAAACATATCTCTGAGTAATCAAACTGTGGGTCAAATTAGGCATAATATGAAAGCTCCATGACTTTAATTCCTGACATTTTCTTTTTTTTTTAAAGGCAGAAGCAGAAACACTGATCAGGATTGAGCAAGGCAGGGGAGTTAACCTGTTTTGCCTGTCCAAATTTCTGCTGAATATGATCTCACACACGCCCCACAACTGTTTGCCCCAGCATATGGGAAAAAACACATGGGGTGATGTTTCTGAAAGTTATTTATTTTTAAGTTGCAGCAAATCTGTTCAGAGCCAGTGATTTCCAGCAGGGAAATACCATGAGGGCAGGTTATAACACCACCACCACTGTCTATTTTGGATCAGCCCCACCCCCCGCCCGGCCACAGCTGATTTTTTTTAAGAAACAGATTTTTGAAGTTCTAGCCATAGAACTCCAGCATCTCACCTAGTTTGACCCTCTTCCTGACAGGAACATGTTTGTGGGATTGTGTCTGTCAGTTATGAAATCTTAAGAGTTGTATCAAATTGTGTCTTGGAACAGTCTGATCCAGCAAAGTTTCTTTGAGAACAAAAAGTGGTGGAGGAGAGGTGATTTTTGCAAATTACGACATTCTCCTGCAGCTCAGCTTTAGGGACTGCAGCAGGGAACTCCAAGAAGAAATGGGGAAAATTGTCCCACCCTTTTTCTGATCCTGGAAACATCCTCTGGATCAAAGAGCCTTCTTGCAGCAGAGGGACACAATCTGATACAATCTGTAAAAATTTACTACAAACTGAAGCAGATGTATAGTTAATGTAGTGTGTACTGCAGAATATATTTTTTAAAAAGCAGTTGCTACTGGTGCCCAAATTCTGAAGGAAAGTGTTCAGAAATCTGGTTCAAATAAATAGGTCACATTATTTTTAAGTTCATTTAAATGCTTTTTAAAAATACAAGAACCAAATTTCTGTATTAGTTTTCACAGATTTTTTTTCCAATCACACTACTGAAATAAGTATAATGAGATGCATTGCTGAGTTGTAAATCCATGCTGGAAAAGGGGTGCAATAGAATCTATGATATGGGGCCTTATTAAATCATAGCACAATGTTTGATAAAGGCAGCACTGAAAAGTCCCTTACAGGGATGGAATAAAGATGATGGGCTATGAATCCTATTGCACTACATTGAAAGCCTGCAATATTCTTGATTTGATAGCCCCATAATGATAATGGCACAAAAGAGTGAGATAGCACTATTGACTTTATAGGGTGATCAAACAATTTGTGAACTTTAACATTTGCTTGAATATTTTTAAATGTTGCTTGTGATAGGCGTAGAAATGAGTTTGCTCTTCAGTGGTATTTGAAAGCCTTGCTGTTTGTGTAAATTTGTGTAGGCTGCTCATGTTTGAGGTATATGCAATAATGTCTAAGCAATAAGTTGCATGTGTATTCAAGGCACTGGTAAATAAGAATAAAGGAAGAGAATGCAGTATTTCTTGGAATTTCTTCATTCAAATTGTGTGTACTATGTTAAGTAAAACAGCCTACTCCTGTTATGACTAACAGGAATGACTTGGCACTCATTGCCAGCTTCTGAATATGGCTACTTTATAAAAAGGCTTATTTCCTGTGGGAAAGGAGTAGCCAGAATTTTCTTCTGCGGACAATTTTTAAAATTATTGTATATACAAGCCTAACACACTGTGAGGTAGAATGAGATGGCTGCCTCGTGTGGCAGAATTAAGATACTATAAAAAAGTAATAGCGGCCAGCTAAGTAGATTTTTTATAGTGAGGTGTGAAAAGTTATCTTCTATATTGTGATATGCTCTTACAACCAAATATAATACATTTGGTTACATAAACATGATAATTGTGGACCCACAACAAGAGTTGCTGTGTATCAATGCCCCTCCAACAAATCTGGAACAGGAATCTTGTAGTGCTGCTTGGAACATGGGGGTGGGGTGAGGGGTGAGGAAAGGGTGAAAGGTCATTTTCTGTATATTTCTCCTGAAATGTTTTTCTGCTGTGCTATAGCACTAAAGTGGTTGGGTTTGCTGTATAGTGATAATGAGAAGATTTCTGAAAAGTAAAAATGATTTCCGTTCCATTCCTCTCCTGTGAAACCTCACTATACTGTGTGAGACCTTTTTCCTTATAGCAGTGATTAAGTGTGTCATCAGATATCCTTTCTTCGTGCTGATTTTGTGAAAAATGAGAGGTCTGGGATGTGTGTCCAAAGGCTCTGGAAAGAAGATCTTTAATATCAAACAAGTTGTTTTGGGGTTTGCTTGTTTTTTAATGTGATGTTATGCCCATAGTGTGCACAACCTCAGAATTGCACATGTATGGTACTTTTTTGTCTTAATAAGTCTGCCAATTTGATTTTGTGTGTGTGCCATTTTGAGTTCAAAGTCAGAATACACTGAATACTCAACAGTTGTTTCCTCCCATCTATTAAGATGGGCCTATAAATATATATATATATATTATTGTATGTGAAGCATTTTTATCCTGCTTTTCAGGATGGTTTCCATTGCATCTAACAATAAAGAATATAACAGCAACAACAAATTAAAATCCATACACGGAACTAAAATAATTACAACAAAGCAGCAACACTGAAAGCAGAGAACTTCAGTAAGGGCATTGAAGTTATAATCAGAAATCCAGGTTAAAACTTCATTCATTAAAAGTGCTTGCAAAAAACAAAGCAGAGTCATCCAAGTGTCCTTTAGGAACTAATTTTACAACTAAGAAAGTTGTATCTGCTGACTTCAGAAGGCAGGACATCTTGTGCAGGCCTGACCTAAGTGGTTCCCTCAGTGTGCAGTGTTCATAATTTTTATATCATTTCTGGTTGTTATGCCACTCCATTATTCTACATCTGTGGATTTCAAATGTTTGCAGAACCTTCTTCCACATTTACTTGTTTGTTGATGAATTGTTGTGTGACTTCCACACAACCCCTGTGCCTCTTGCAATCAGTTCCTGGGAATGCTTGAGCCACATACATTGTTCATGTGGGATGCTAGTCAAGCCTGTTGAGTATCATTAACATACCTTGCATGAACTGAGGATGTAATTCAGTAGGCAGAGCCATTGTTCCCTCTGCAGCTGCTTCTACTTGCAAATTTAGTAGTGGTAGGCAATCTTGTCATTTTGTCTACTCATTTGAACAGTCTTAATAGCAGCACTATAGTTCCATGTGGACATAATAAAGCAATACAATAAATATGACTGTGTAACTACTGGCGTTTGTTTTTCTATGAGCCACTTAGTTCATTCTTTTTCTGTTCTCATTTGCTATTCTAGAATTTAGATCTGTATTAGCAGCACTGAATAAACTGATAGTTCTTTTTCATAGTCTCCAATTGTTAGAAACATTAGGAGAAATGGATAAACGATTTCTACAGATGTTTAAAGCTACTGGACTATAAAGCTTAATTGTTTTGTGAATCTGAGAACTTAACGTGCCAAAGCAATAAGAGATGTGATACAATTAAATATTGCTTTACTGTAGAAAGCAACATTGTAAGTGCTTTTGTAAACAATATTATTGATTATACATATACAGACTAATTTCTGTGCGCTTAATGAAATTCACTGCAGTCTACACAAGCTAATGGCAGTTTTATTACCTGCCATAGTATTAAACTTGTTGCTGCTGCAAACTAACAGAGCACTATTTTACAATGAATAAAGGACACACACACAGAAATAAAATGCTAGTGATACTCTGAATTAAGTAGCTGAATTTTTCAGGGTTGTCAGATAGCTACATTTTTTAACAGTTGGAAAAATAATGTGTTGGGTACCCTATCTGTTCCCCAATTCATTCAGTGCCACTTGTAAAGCTAAGTTCAGATTAAAGGCCTGAGGTGGTGTTTTTTTCTTTACCTGCCAGAATGGTGGTTCTTCCAGAACGGATCATAGTTTTAATTGATATGTCTACAGCACCGGTGTTGAGCTGCTAGTGGAATATTTGACATAAATATGTATTTTTGTCTGTTCAATTTTGCTTTCTTTTTTTTATAAAAAAAGTTAATTACTTTGGTGCAAGGTTCTGCATACTTTACGAAAGGCTTCCTCAACCTCCTCTCTCCAGATGTTTTTGGCCTACAACTCCCATGATCCCTAGCTAGCAGGACCAGTGGTCAGGGATGATGGGAATTGTAGTCTCAAAAAACATCTAGAGGGCCGAGGTTGAAGAAGCCTGCTTTAGAATTTCACAGCCTTTCTATTACTGGTGGAAAAACTTCACAGGTGGGCAACCTGCGGGCACCTGCAAACGACCTGTTGTTGCAAGGAGGATCTGTTCTTCCTGCCTTCCACTGGGCAGGGAGGGAGAAAGAAAGAAAGAAATAAAGGGGGTGGCAACAGAAAGAGCAAAAGGAAGAAAGGAGGTTTTAGAGGGAGAAGGGTGACCTCACCTACTCTCTGTTCTGTCCTTCGCCATCACGGGGAACGCTGGGGTCGAAGGTCCTGGCCGCTTCAGCACCAACAGGTGTCACACTGGAACAAATAAAATAGCCACTCTTTTCGGTTTTGCATTTCTTAGGATTCAGCAGAGCTAAGGCGCAATTTGTTCCACCAGGGACGAGCTGCTGTTTAGATTTCAGCCACGTCTGGGGAAATCTGAAGAAAGGGGTGGGGGTTCGCATGTGTGGATCCAATAAATCCAAGACGTGTGTGCTTGTGATCCAGTATAAATAGGGGACGGCGTGGTTATCCACAGTCAGCATCGACTAGCAAATGAAGAGGACTCTATGGATTAAATGACACGATAAAGCACCTTTTGCCCCATTGGTCACCACCATGCCTTAATTTCCTCACGTAAAAAGGGACAATGATCGAGCTTACTCGCCTTGAACCCTCTTTGACATGGGAAGCTAGGCGCCATTGGCTAAGCTGTGAGGTTTATAGTTACTCCATGGAGAAGGAAAGGCACTCTTAGCATGCTCTGTGCTATTATTTACACTTTCCCCCCCTTTCGAAACGAAGACTGAAGGCGGGAAGAGAAACTGTTCTCCTCACGCCCGGAGCTCCAGACGGGAGAGAAGCGGCCTCTGCGGTTACCGTGGAAACGAGGAACCTAACGTCCCTCGCATTCCCCCCACCCTCGCGCCCTCGCCGTTTTGAATTCGCGGAGCGCTGCGTTCCAGGCCCCGCCCCCTTCCCCACTCCGCCCCACCTCCCGCACGCGCGAACAAACCATTCTCCCCATCCGCTTCTTAGTTCAGTCCCGTTGGCCCTTTGAGCTCCGCCCTGATCTCGCAGCGTCGGCTCTCGCGAGAAGTGGGCCGCATCTCGTGACTGGGGCTCCCGAGGAGGTCGAGGAAACGGGTAAGCGGCAGTTGTCCTCCCCCCCGCCACCGGTGAAATTCGGGTGGGTGTGTAGTGGCGTGTCACGCGCCTTGCGTGACAGGCGTCCGAGCTCCGCTGCGCGTTGTGGGCGGCGAGGCCTTCCCTCTGAGGGAGAAGCGCCCTTCAGGCTTTCCCCACTGAACGCATGAGCTGGTTTTGGTGACCAAGGAGACACCCCCCTACCTTACACAAGTCCAGCTCCCCATCTCATGGCCTCGGCCTTCTCAGGCCGCCCTGATCTGCCCGTGTTATTGTGTGAAGGCTCGGATGTGGCTGGTGATGTGTGTGCTGCCCCATGTCCCTGCGTATACAGCACCCCCTAATGCATTCCATTGGTCTTATAACCGTCAAGGACCCCTGCAAGGTGACCCTGGGCAGATCCTCCTAAAAGCCGGAAATCCAGGTTATCATTCTGCGCTTTCCCTCCTTTCCTAATAAAATACAGAGGTACCTCGGCTTACATACGCTTCAGGTTACAGACTCCGCTAAGCCAGAAATAGTACCTTGGGTTAAGAACTTTGCTTCAGGATGAGAACAGAAATCGTGCAGCGGTGGCGCAGCAGCAGCCGGAGGCCCCATTAGCTAAAGTGGTGCTTCAGGTTAAGAACAGTTTCAGGTTAAGAACAGAACGAATTAAGTACTTAACCTGAGGTACCACTGTACTAAAATTAGCTAAATCATTGATCCTTTGCCTGCCTTCACATGGCATCTCCAAATGCTGTCGGGTTGCCTCATCTTGGGAGCAGCAGGATAGAAAAAAGTCACAGAATCACACAATTGTAGAGTCGGAAGGGACCACGAGGGCCATCTAGTCCAACCCCCTGCAGTTCAGGAATCTTTTGCCCAACGTGGGGCTCAAACCCATGGCCCTGAGATTCAGAGTCTCATGCTCCACTGACTCAGGTATCCCAGGTATGCAGTAGTTGTATTCTGGTTTTGACCTTTTAAACTGCCAGGTGCTGGACTGGATAAAGAACCTTGTTACTTTTTCACCTCCCGTTCTCTATTTAGAGTGAGAAAAAGAAATCCCCTAAGAGGTATCCTGTTTCTCCCCTCCTTTTTGAGGCCTTCAGGTCTGTGGGGTGGCTAGCGCCCACAGGAGATGGAAGCTTGAATGGCAGGGAGAACAACGGTAAGTGGAGCTAGAGCCAATGACAAGTGGAACCAACCAGTTCTAGATTTTTTCCCATCCTCCTTGATAAGTTCAAGGGCAACACAGACTAAGGCGGAGGAAGCTGACAGCCACTGGTTGTAAGAAGGCAGGCAGGTGGGGACAGACTGAGGCTCAGTCAGTGACTACCTGAAAGCGCTTGGACATGGACAGGTGCGCATGTTACCAAATTCCTGTCTGATGTGGAAAATCCAGTCTATGCAGTCACTGCATGAAATGCTCTGAGAGTGTCTTGCCATTGAATCCTTTGGTGAAGCCCCCCTCTGAGTAGGAATATTAGTAAGACTCGAAGTACCTGAGACATTTCACCCCCTGTAAATTTCAAAAAAGGATGTGGGAAGTAGGTGGAAGTGCAGCTGATGGTTCCTAGTTTATATTTACAAGCATCCCTGCACTTAAAGGTACCCCTGCCCATCAGGGCCAGTCGTGGCCGACTCTAGGGTTGCGCGCTCATCTCGCTCAAGAGGCCGGGAGCAGGCGCTGTCCAAAGACACTTCCGGGTCACGTGGCCAGCGTGACTAAGCTGCATCTGGCGAGCCAGCACCGCACACGGAAACGCCGTTTACCTTCCTGCTAGAAAGCGGTCCCTATTTATCTACTTGCACTTTGACGTGCTTTCGAGCTGCTAGGTAGGCAGGAGCTGGGACCGAACGACGGGAGCTCACCCCGCCGCGGGGATTCGAACCACCCACCTTTCGATCGGCAGGTCCTAGGCTCTGTGGTTTAACCCACAGCGCCACCTGTGTCCCGCTGTCCCCGCACTTACACAGGGGTTATGTTCCAGCCCCCCATGTGCATAACTGAAATCACTTAAAATGGGGAGCACCCCACTTTAATAGGGGGGCATGTGGTGAGGAGGAGAGAGAGAGAGACTTATGTGTGCTGCCAAGGCTGCTGCCCAATGCACCTTCCCTTGTTCAGAGCTGCTGCCTGGAAGTCACTCAGGGTCTCTGTCCTATTCTGAGCCTTCTCTCACTTGGGGCCACTGTCCTGAGTCTTCCCTCCAGTATTTAATAACTGTTATGGCCATTCTTCATACCTGACCATAACTATGCACTTTCAGTCTCTGAAATTATTGTTCTTAGAAAGTCACCTTTCTGGTTTTATTTCTTCATTTTTCTAGTAAATAATACACTGTGTTAATATGCTTGACTTTGCATTTCAGATGCCCTGTCAAATCTGGTTTTAAGGACGAGGTTGTCATGGGTTCATCTGCATCTTCTCCATCAATTGCACTCCAAGCAAATGTATCAGAACAGCCTCAGGCTGTGCCTTCACAATGTCCAATGCACCAGAAGAACATGGAAGGTAATTGCTCACTCAACTAAACAAGCTAAGCATGCGAAAAATGATTCTATAATTGCTTCAAAGAGGCTTATTTAACAATAAGAATAGGTTTCCACATTTTTGTTGGCCTGGTAAATATGAGAACTCCCAGCAGCCTTGCTGCTACAGAGGTGGGTGAAGTTTGCAAAGTTTCTATGTAGTTCTCCCCTTCTCCTACACAAAGGTTAGTAGAGTGAAGGGTGGTGATTGTTTAGCCTCTGAGGTGGCTGAAATGCCTCAGCTATACCAGGCCAAATCAGCAAGGCTCTGCCAGTCTTTTCAGCTTGAGTAAGAAAAGGTGGGGTAGACAAGGGTAGTGTCTTTGGAGTCAAGATGTCTGGACCATGCTAGAAGTGTAGGACCAAACCAACAAGCTTGGAGCTGAAAAGGGAAGCAGTGGGGTATCTCTTCCCTTGTATGAGGTTTGCGACAAAGGGAAACGGGGTCGCCGCAATCATCCGTTTGGCTTGGCTTCCAAGGCCAGCCAGTATTTGTGGACCCAGAGCTAATATGGCTGGTTCTTTAAGCCCTAAATGTGTGGATGTTAAAGCAAGAGAGTTTTTTTCCGTTGGGATTTTTGTTTTCTCATTAAGAAGCATCTGAATTCAGGCTAGACACTCTTATTAGCCAACCTTAGAATTCATATTCGATCTTCTCATGATGATAACTTATTTATTTATAAGGTTGCCTACCCACCTCTTCATCTTAAGTTTACAGCATTACAATATGCAATTATAAAACATGCAATACTGTTTCAGATGAAAGCTTCATAATGAAGATGCTAGACACACTTTGTGGGGAGGGAGTTCCACAATTTAGGGGAGAAAGCTCTCTCTTGGACTGCCATTCCTCACAATTCTGAGGGTGAGGCAATTACCAAGAGAGCCCACTCCCAAGACCGAAGAATAGTGATGGAGATGATCCTTCAGATATTTTGGGCCCGATCATTAGGACATTAAACATGTCACCTGGCAACTAGTGCAGCTGTTGTAAAACAGAAGTTATACGAATTCTAAATGGAACCCTAGCTAGTAATCTAATGAGAAAAAACAATCTTCATGAATGACTTTTCCATTGCAGCTACAGAAGAGAAATACAGGACATTTATTTTCATAAATCAAAATGTGAACCAAGGTCCCAATCCTAACTCTGGCTGGGCTTCAGCAGGGCTTAACAGAATAGTGAAACAACCAACACAATCCTACCACTTGTGCTTGATAGGAAAAGGAGCTTGTTTTGGTATATCAGTGGTAGGGGATGTACAGAAACGAGGGCTGGATCTTATGGCTTGTTGAACTGGCTTAGGATCTATTTTGATCCTTCTTCTTTGGCGATCACTCATAGCCGAGTAAGATTGTTTTCCATGGGCTCCCTAGCTCTGGAACACCCTGTTACAGGACTTTACGTTGGCTGCTGCCAGTGGCAACTTCCACCTATTCATGCTTTCAGTAGGTTGGGACCTCTAGCAGAACAGCCTTCCTGCCAGTGAAGCCTGGCATAGCCAGGCAAAGCTGTGCAGAGAGACATGCTTGCTTCATTCACCTGTCCCCGTGCCTCAGGGTATATTGTGCTGCAGTATAAATACTGACTTACAAAATACATTTCCAGTCACACTACATCAAACTGTATAAATTGAAGCATGAATAAAGTTCAAATTAAGGGCACAGTGAACTAGATCATTTGCCATTAAATTCATATTCTGCTGCACAAAATTATGGTTTGTTTTGTTTCAGGTTGTCCAATGAATATGCAGTCAGCTGGCAGTCTTAGTGAGAACCAGAGCTATCCTGTTCCTGCGCATCAAGAAAGAGCATACGAATATGTGGAGTGCCCTGTGAAATCTCAAATGCATGAGAAGATTGATCCTAGCAATATGGTAGCCTCAAAGTCCCCCCCCCCCCCAGTATGCTGCTATCAAATATAAAAGTGATATTTTAACATTATTACGAGGCCAACAAGAATTCTGATATGTTTCTGCTGCAACTTTTAAGAGTGGTGCCTAAAAACTTGGTATTTCATGTTGCAGACATCCATTAATGTAACTGAACTGAGATTACTTTGAGCTGTTTATCCTGTAGTGCAGAGTATCACCCTGTCTTCAGATTGAAAAGGCAGTCACCCTGAATATTGCTTTTTAATATTGCAGTATTGCATTTGGCTGCTCTCAACAGTAGCCATCAAAATATAATTTTCTCTATATCTGCTGTTTATGAAATTGTCAGGCTGATAGCGTTACTTCTGTTCAGTTTATCATTTTTGCAAGCAAGTTAGAACATTTGTGACAGGCGTAGTATTGTCTCTGTATTAATTTAAGGCCGTTCTGACTGTAAATATAGTAATCTTGACTAACACCTGTAGAAAATGAAAGCTTCAGCCTTTCAGATCCTGCCTTCCTTTGTTCTTCCAGTAATATTTATTAAAACTAATATCATCTCTTCTGTTATCGTTCCCCTTTGGACACCCTTTCCTTTCCTACCAGGGACATGTCTGTCAATATCCTTGGAGATTTGATGAGTTGTTTTTAAAATGCTAATCATCTGCTCAGTTTACTTACTTGCATTAACTTAGTATATTTTTAACTTGAAACATACGAATTTTATGCAGGGTGGTATAGAAATGTTTAAAAGAATTTTTTTTAATTAGTAAAGGGCATCCATCCTCCTGGTTTCAGAGCCTTTGAATCTCTGCATCCTAAGGCTTAAAAAAGAAGGTAGTGTGAAAAGCCAACCTCAGACGTATAAAGCATGAATAAAACAATTTATAAATAAATGTATAGGGTGGAATTGAACAATCTTCTCTACCAATTGCTCTGTCTGGGCAACTGTTCCAGACAGAACAACTTGCCCCTTCCCCTTCTCTCCTTTTTGGATAGCAGGTCAGGAAGAGGAAGGAAGCCTGTTGTGCAAGTGGAAGTCGTTGCACAGGGCTTCTGCAGTCAGGGCTGCTTTACTGAATCTTTCCCATAAAGTCTGTTTTTTAACAGTGCAGAATTCTTGCTTTCAAATGTTAAGTAACTCCTGAGTTGAACAGCAAGTAACCAATGTGTTGGGTCATTCAGAGTACTCTGGATAAAACACTCTTCTTTGAAATGTTTGACTAAATGAAACTTGCTCTTGTTAAAGGATGTCTTAAGTAGAGTAGGTGAGAAGCATACCTGGAGTGAGGGAAGTTATCACTGAAGATATGGTTCTTTACCCACAGAATATCCACTGTTCTTATTTCCTGCTCCTTCTTATTTAGATGCCAGCACCTAATCAGCTACCAGCCCCCGATCAACCATTTCCATTGTCTACAGTGAGAGAAGAGTCTACTATTCCTAGAGCGTCTTCTGAACAAAAATGGGTTTATCCCTCAGAGCAGATGTTTTGGAATGCAATGCTTAGAAAAGGGTAAGTGAATTATAAATTAAGTACAGCATCAGTTTGCTGACTAGCCTGAGGATGCAGGTACAACAAAAAGTGCACTGAAATCACCCTGCTCATGCGTCTCATCCTCTCAGATTAACTGTAACCTGTCTCAGCACACCTGGGATTTAAGGTGGATTTATAAACATCCAGGTGTTCATCCATTGCCTCTCCCATTGCTCTTTCATTTTATTCACCACCCACCCCCTGAAATATATTTGAGGCTGTGCTGGCTCATTTATTTATTTGAGTAACCACTTGATGTTGCTATCATTAAATATTAACATACAGGTGTGAACAGGGCCTAGTTAAGTTTACAAAGTCCTATGTACACTTATCTGTGAGTAACCCTGTTGAACACAGGGACATAAGTCTGAGTAAATATACATAGGATTATGCTGTCAATCAGTCTGCCTGGAAGCTATGCTTAAGCTCTAAACTTTCCTTTTTTTAACCATAGTGTATGAGCATTTGATTCTAGACATGACTATAATGCAGACTTTCTAAAATACTGGCAGTTGCGTGATTGAGCAAAAATGTCTTCAAGCTTTTTAGAAGTTAGGCAACTATGGTAAAAGACTAAAATGTGCAAGTGGTATAGCATGCATCTTTCAGCCCCCTGAAAATCTGCTTTGGAGGGTTTTGGGTACCCTTGGGAGCAGTGTGAGTTGGGGCTGTAGGGGAAATCACAACTTCTGCCTGTGGGGATGATGTCCATTTAGCAGAGCAGGAGGTTCCTCTGGATTAGAGGCTGCAAACAGAAGGAGTTGATGGAACCAACCCATTAAACTTATGCTTTTTGACTGTGCTTTGAAGAAAAGGCCCATAATCTGTTATGCAAACACCCAGTTTAGCTGAAAAATGAAGAAGCCTGCAAAGATTTACCATCACAGCAAAAAACAGGCAAGTAGTATATTACTGAAACTTAGTGCTGTTGGCATATTTGAGTTTTGTTCCAGCTTGGTAAATAACATTTCTACTTAGTTATTTCTTTGTTCAGTGGAGGAAGGGCAGAGAGATGGGGAACTTGATTTCAGTCAAGTAGTTCCCCCTGGCACAATAAAATAAAGACTTGGAACTCCACAGTTCCCCTCTGATACCTCATTTTTCAATATTCTTTCTGTAGATGGAGATGGAAAGATGATGACATAAAACCTGAAGATATGAATAATATAATCAAGATTCATAATCAGAATAATGAACAGGCGTGGAAGGAAATTTTAAAATGGGAAGCACTTCATGCAAGGCAAGTACACCAACAATTTATATTCACAGTTTGATACGGTATCTTGTAATAAAAGATATACAGGTGAGTTTTTGTTTTCTCATAGTAATTCTAGGTTTTGTGCATTTTCATGTTGAAAGGAAATACATATGGAAATGAGAAGTTGGTGCAGGTCTTTCACTAACATGATTAGGCTTTTTTTTACTTTCAGAACTAATTTTATCCTTTTTAACTTTCTGAACCATAGAGGTCAAATAACTCACAGAGACTGTTGAAAGGTGCTTTGGGGTTCTGCATTTAGCATCTAAAGGTCACACTAGATGAGGTAGTTTTGTGAGTTCAATTAACGTGACAATTTTTTTGTTACATAAATAGTAGCCATGCAAAGCCTGCCACAGCCCTGACAAAAATTGCTTCTCTGAAGCTGTATACAATTAAAGGGAGAGGGGTGTGTGTGTGTGTGTGTGTGTGTGTGTGTGTGTGTGTATGAGAAGTAAAAAAAAAGGGGGGGGGGGAATCTGCTGCCTTTGACACAGGAAGGTGTGATCTCCACAGAATAAATGTCATTTTATAATTTCATTTTGCTGTTGTGAAATTGAAGTTAAGAAATGTATCTATAGTTGTATGGTGGACAAATTTAAGTCACAAACAAATACTTCTTAGTCCTTTTGACTGCAATTATTTAGCCTTGATTGCTGATTATGTGTTTCTAAAATTGCCTTTAGGGAGTGTCCATGTGGACCAGCACTTATTCGGTTTGGTGGTAAAGCGAAGGAGTACTCGCCAAGAGCCAGAATAAGGTCTTGGATGGGGTAAGCCGTATAGAGCAGATTGCTTTCTATTTTAAAAACAAAAAGTCTTAAAATTTGGAATCTTTGTGTTTAACAGAATGGGACTTGAACGAGGCAGGTCTTTGTTAGGTACCTTAACTTTAATGTTTGCTACATTTGATATACAGTTGGACTACTTTTTAAAATTCAACAACATTAAAACTTTTATTTCTTTCTAGCTATGAACTACCTTTTGATAGACACGATTGGATTGTTGATCGCTGTGGAAAGGAAGTTCGATATGTAATTGACTATTATGATGGAGGAGAAGTAGATAAGAACTATCAGTTCACCATTTTGGATGTCCGTCCGGCTTTTGATTCCCTAACTGCAGTATGGGACAGGATGAAAGTGGCTTGGTGGCGCTGGACTTCATAACTAAATTTGCACGGTATGAACAGTTACACTATTTGGGCAAAGTGGTGCTGCCCTAACTTTGGACTTTAATAAAAGTTTATGGTGACTTAAGTCAACAGCATTCTACTTTCCATTGGAGGACAAATTACATTTATTTAAACAAGCCTCTCATTAAATAATACAGTGTGTGAGTTGTCCAACAGTGTTGACCTTTCAGAAAAACTCTATGGAAACATGCTCAATAAGGAATATGGAAGGTACTCAACTAGTGAATGTATTATATTAGTGCTCTGAAATGGGAGTAGCTGTAATCTTAGTGGACGAGCAATTACAACCTTTTAACAGCGATAACATAAAACCTGAAAGATGAGTGCATAAACTGTTTTGAAATTATACCTTCTGCTGTAAAAAATAAAATGACATTTAGTCTTTTAAAATCCACAAAATCCTTTTTGAGTGACTTACATACTAAAATGTCCATAGAATTTATATTATACTGAGTGTATACACTCTCAAGGTAACCATGATTCATGCACAACCATATGTGTAACTGACTTAGTTTAAAAGCAATCAGAAGTCATCTGAATCAACAGCATTCATATCCTGCTTTTTATATTAAGCTGAAATTAAGGTGGCGCTTGGCTAATTAAGTTGCTCTTCTGAAAAAAAAATGCACTTACGTCGGAGTGTGGTTCTGTATTTACCCTTTTAAGAAGAAAGGTGTCTTAAAACATATCAATGCCAAAGTTAGTTATGCAGTGCAAAAATGTAATGCTATTGGAACCGCCTTTAAAACATTTCATTTAGTTTGATGAATGTAGGCAAAAATATTGCTTTCCAGAGATGACAGCATTTGCCACTAAATCCAAACTTACACATAAATAAGTCTTTCAGCTTGTGTTGGAAATGTAACAACTGCTCCCAGGTTAAAACCTGAGTGTACCATTTCCCTGTTCAGATGGCTGCAGACAAGTCACTTGGCCAATCGTAGGTGCAGTTGAGTTGATAACCATTCTATACCAGTGCTGCTGGTTGTATCTAGGAAAACACAATAAATTTATGAGGATTGCACACTTGGTTTGTCCTTCTCACCTCCACTCCTTTTGGCTTTAAAAGGACAGAGCACAAGGACAAGCAAGGTGAGTGAAGACAGAGTTGGGTGATTCACTCTTGTATAATTGTTTGCAAGGCTGTTGTACCCATCCCTTGCAAGAATATTCTTCAAGAGCCTTTGAATAAAGAAGGAATTATTCGCACAAAAAATAAAGATATAACAATAAGAACATTTGCAAAGAGGAATTGGGGGGGGGATGCTGCTAGGGAGAAAACCATTGATAGAATATTATAATTATTATTGTTATTAATTGAATTTATATACCGCCCTATACATGGGGGGTCTCAGGGTGGTTCACAGAATAAAATCAAGATATAAAACCACAACACACACACACACACACACACACACACACACACACACACACACACTGATTATTAGGATATCAAATAATGTTTTTGTTGAAGGATCTATATACTCAACATTATTCAGAATTGATTTGCTAAATTAAATCATCTTGGAATTGTGTTTGAAAAAGCATACAGGGTAGGTATAAAACAGCAAGGAGTATCTATATAGATATGTAGATGCAATAATTCTACCTCTTGACATGGTGAATGCTGCATCTTAATTGATGATGTTCAAGGAATATTTACATGTCTATTCACTTGCTGTCCAATATTCACTTGCTGTCCAATTATCCATAGTTCTGGTGTGTGTACATTTATCTTCATTGTATATATAGATGAATTCAGTTACATGTCAACTACTTCATAGGTGTGTCTTTGGTTTTAATAAACTATTTTTTACTTTATTGCTTGTCTGATTTTATTTTCTTGGGGTAAACACTTCAGTGATTTGGTGATACCTTAGCAATGCACAAAGCATTCAAAGCCTTGGAGTTCCTTAAATGTTTCCATGCCTGTGGGCTTTTTGACTAAGTCAGTAAGGCTGGAACAAAGCATGATACATCTGTGCAGAAGCCTGCTTTAATTGCACATTGCTCTTGCTGGGTTGGGGAGATTTTGTGCAACCTGAAAAGTCCCCTCCAGGATTGCCAGGGTACAAAACCAAACTGCTCTCAAGGTTATGTGGCTTCCCCCATCATCTGTATGGCAGGCATGGATGTCTTCGAGGACAAAAACCTATATATGGGTTCCAGTATGAAATATATTGGGCCAAATGCACAGACACTTTGAAACTGAAAATACATGCATCTGAATTCATCAGTATGGGCCATTTATGCACAGAAATGTAACATCAAAATTTCCAGGAATGCTTGCTCTATACAGAATATGTATTTACTAAGTACCCATTTGGCAGAGTTCATAAAAAATGCATTAAGCCAAACTTTCAGATTTGCCTCCTTTGCATTTTGTGAGGAGAAGCTGTTTCATGACATGAATATTACCAGGAAAGACATTCTTTCAAATGAAAATAAGTTTCTTAAATTGCATTTTGTTTTGTTTTTAATTCATCATTTTACCCAGAATTTTCTGTGTCTTTTCTGTTCCTTTAAAAGGAGACACATGGATCATACTTTGCTTGCTTGTATTGGAACAAAAAAATGCAGTGTTCTTGTTTTGGGCCTCTAGTCAGGTTTTTTTTTAAACACTTTTAAGTTCATTCAGGAATATGTTAGCACCTGTGAGCCATTTGCTCAGATCTAAATGATTAACTCTACCTTGCAAAAATAAGGGACTTGATTTCCCCCCTCTGAAAATGACAGCTATGTTTCTTTTTGTGATGAAATAAAACCTGTAGTTAAGAATTTATGAAGATGCAGATGGTCTCCACTTAATCTGACCTTTCTCAAATTGTAGGTATGAATTAATTGCACAGGATGATGCTATTGTGACTGCATTAACACCACAAATGTCATGGTAGGCCATCAGATACTTGCAAAGTTGAGGAGTCATAAGAAAAAGATTAAAACTCTGTTTACAATATTTAAATCTGCTCTGACCTTTATAAAGTACAGTTTACTTTCCAAAGAAATATGCTGCCTGACTGTATAATAGCAATTAAGCATTCAAATAAAACTTTTTCTTTAACTGTTTATCTAACATACTTTTGCATAGTTTTTAAATTCCTCAGACAAAACCCTCACAGTTTCAAGTTTCTGTGAAATTCAGAATTTTGTGGTTTTAAAAATGCCTGACTCATTTATTGTACAGCATGCAGGTTAGGGTATACATATTTCAAAAACACCATGTAGGTCATGACTTCTGGGCATACAATATTGAGCTCTTATTACTATCATCTCAGCACTACTGCTCATCTGTTCTTGTTGCAAATAAACCTACCCCTCTGATCCTTTTGATTTCACAAGCAGTTTGGATTGTTTGAGCAGTTAGATAAAGGTCATTTAAAAAGAAAAAAAGTCACTCAAAATGTTCGAAAGGAACTGAAATTCTGGAGGTGTGAAAATTTCTGCGTGTGGAAAGTCTGAGTGATACATTCCCTAGGTGGGAAGGATTAAGTAACAAGTGTGTTATCCTTGCAGCTAAAGTTACGAACACATTATATCTTTACCATATGGTCCCTGACATTGGCCCTGCAGACCCACATTAACATTTTAGATTACATGGTGGTAAAAAGTGAATGTATTAAGTACCCTTCTGCTAAAATTGCTGCCTATGACACAACTATAAACAGTATTATAAAACAGTGGTTCCCCAATTCCACCCAACTGCAAGACAACTTGAGGGTCTTGCAGACTACTTAATTTTTTCCCCTGCCTGCTGTAGCAAATGTGATGCACTGGTGCTAGATGCACTCTCTGCTTTTTAATTGTGCTGTTATTGCTTCTTCTTACTGAATTTATTGTATAGAACTCAAATTATATTGTATTTTATGGCAAGAATTCAAATAATCCATAGAATTCAAATGGCAAGACAACAAAATACAATATAAGAAATAAAAGAAGCAATTCAAATGCAATTCAAAATTAAGAACATTTAATGTGATGGATGGGCCGTCGCCCGTCTTCAACCAGAAATCCATACACACACCACAGACCACCTGAACGAAGCTTGGTTCGCAGAACAGTTTAGGAAGCCCTGTTCTAAAACACAGCCATGTTTGGCAGAAAGTGTTATTCTCTCAGTCTGCAGATGAACTTAATGTCTGCATTTTTATACGCAATGAGTGCAGTGTATTAAATGACTTTGTTCAGTCCTCTCAGAAGTATGGCATCTACAGCTGAGTTGGATACCAGTTAAATACTTGGAAAAGGATGGATTTTTCTCCATCACATATATATATAATGATTGAACAACCAAAGCAGACAATATACATAAAGAGAACAATTACCTATAATAATATAGGTTCAACACAATGAGCTTTATAATAAAGTATAAAAAATCAGGAGTGAATGAAATGGTTACAATTACTGTATTGTAAATGAGGTGTAAAAACACAAGTTGCATACTTCAGTAGGGAATACCTTTTCCTTTCCCCCCTATTGCTGTAATATTAATTTCTGAACCTTGTATTATTCACTAATACGTCTTTAATCAGTCATTCTGACTACTGGGGATTAATATTGTTTCTGTTTGGGTCCTGAGACCTTGCCAACATTGGTGAGTTTTAAAGTGATAAAATTTCTGTAGAAGAAAGCAGAAAAGATAATATAATATATAAATCTATGCTTGAATAGTGCAACTGTGGATATGCAAATATACTCTCCTCCCTAGCTGTGGGACATGTGTGTTTACTGCACCCTTTCAATTAAGCATCAGTACATCCCAACAGTATGACTACAACAAGCCATATTCTGATGGCAGTTCCATTTATCCACACATATCTTTTATATGTGAATTAAATCTGCAAAGGGCTAAGTTACAAGTGTTCGCATACCAGGAATTGGTAGGCCACACTAATTAGCTGGTATGCTAATAATAATAAGAACAGCTATTAATATTAGTTTTTTGTGAGCCATAGAACTGGATTTTTAAAAAAAAATAGACAAGAGTTCCTACACAGTAAAAATGCAACAGAAGGCCAAGAATAGACATTCATCTTGAATTTAAATATTTAGCATTTTCACAAGCCTGTGACTACAAGAGAATGTATTACGTTTAGGTGGGATTTAGATCTTTGACATGAAGCGGATATTTGCATAGTGTGACAAATATCAAACTGACATTATGCTGTCTCATTTGATGGCTTCCAAATGTCAGAGTGCAAGAACTTGTGTGTGGGGACCTCAGTGACTTTAGATAGTGTCAGTTTAAAAGACATTTACATTGACTTATTATTTTTTAAAAAATATTTAAATGTATTAAATGTATTAAACAAAGCATTGTTAAGAAAGGAAGATGGTTGCTGGGGGAGTGGGAAGGGAGGAAAAGATTGTCATAAAAGAAGAAGGTGGTAAGTTTCAGCTAATTTTCACAGACGCCTTTCTGACAGGAGCAAGCAATACTTTGCTGCACTTTTGACAGCCTCTCTTCAACTGTTTCTGGCACCTGCCGCTCATTCCCCTATTAGTTTGTAAATATTTCATACTTACAGGTATGAAATATGTAGACTGCTGAAACATGGCCACACTGCTGTTTTTAATTGTTTTTTTGCCTTAGTGAAGTGAATTTTTTGTGGGCCTGCTGCTTTACGTGCAATTATCTTTGCACAGCAGCAGCAAGGAAACTGGTTTTGTTAAGCACCCTTTCACTTGGGCAGCTGCAGCCATGGTACCTTGGAAAATGCTTGTTTGGATATATTCCCCACCTGACCCTAAGACCTCATGGCCCGCCACAGCGACTATGAAGGCGACGTGGGCCTGTGTATTTTTAAGCACCCACAATAAATTACAAATATGTTTTGAGGGAGCCTCGGGAGAAGGTGCCTCTGGTAGTTCCCTCCTTTGCTGGCGGACCCTGGCTGTGAGCTTATCCTGGCAGGTGGCTGTGTATAACCACCCATTTATTTTCCCACAATGCTCCAGGATGACACTAGCTGAAAGCAGCGGTGGTTGTGAGGATTTTGCGCTGCCTTCAACCGGACTGCCATACAAACAGAAAGTGTGTCCCCCTGCCCACACTCTTGCCAATAAGGCACAATCCTGGGCCCTGCCCTGCCCACATATAAATCATGGGTGCAGCATATCTTGGAGCACCTAATTCCCCATGAACTCTCCTAGCTATGAATAACTTAACAGGAAGCCTTGTCTCTATTTAGCTGACAGAGGCTTTTGGTGGAGACTTTCGAGATACATTCCATATAAGGCTTTTTCTTTTGTAGGTAATTGTTTTGAGCCACCTCACATGATGTTACTACATGGGTTGGGTTGCCCTGTCTATTTTTGCCATGGATTGCTTTTTACATTTTTTTTTAGTTGCCACCTTTTATTTCTCTTTTTATCCAGCCTTTTGTCAAAGGAGCTCAAACAGCTCTTTTCACAACAACCTTGTGAGGTAGCTTAGGCTGATACAAGATGACCGGGCCCAAACACTACACCATTTGAACTCTGTAATGGAGGTGGGGGCAGGATTCGGACTCAGGTCTCACCCTGCTTTACGTGCAGTGCTCTAACCACTATGCCATGCATAGGACTGAACTACTTTTAGCATTTATTGGAATTGTACAAGATTACTTATCTGTGAATTAAAGATTGCCTATTCAACGGCATGCAGTGCTGACAGCGGGCCAGGAAGGTTTCAGATACCTGAGAAGAGTTACAAAGTACTATATAACCATAATTTTCCAATTTGCGCACTTTCAGTTTATGTTGTTTCCCATGCACAGGTTTTGTTTAAAGGTCCTTTGTCTAAAAAAACAATTCTGAAAGCAATCAAACTTCACACTTTAGGAATGCAGAGCCTCTGGCTGTTCTTATTGTTAGATTTACAGTGCTTTTTCCCGAAGAAACGGGCTTCTTTTCATCACAATGTACACAACGTTGGTTATTGAGGTAACCAGGAATCAGCTGTCAGCGCCAGAAGCCGCATCCTTTGCCTTCGCCTTAAGGAGCGAAGGAGGCGGAGCGCCCCCTTGTGGACACGGGACTCCTTTTCAAGCCCGTCCCCGTTTTCAATCCGGGCGGAAGGGGCGGCGCGTCTCTCTGCCATGTCGGACTTGGCTTTAGAGGAGCTCTCTGCGATTGCCGCGATTTACTGCGGGGAAGATGAATGCGAAGTGCTGGAGGTGTCAGGTGACTGTTTCTCAATCCTAGCACCGCTGGCTTAGTGACCCATAACCGGGAGGTTTTGCTGAGAACCTCCTAATCACGACAGATGGGAGCAGCTTTTAGCACACCTGCTTTCAACAACAACAACAACACGGGGAGGGAAAAAGACCCGTTTGAAAAGCAGGGGTTCCCATAAAAATGAGGAGGGGGAAATTCTGTGCGGCTCCTGGAGGGCAGAGAAGAAGCTATGAAGGCCACAAAAGCAGCAAGCGGTAGATGAATTTCAGCTTTATCAGCCCATCAAAATCAGAATTACTTTTGATTCTCATTAGCGAAGATGAACTTCCCCCTTTCAGCAACCCCCTAGTTTCCCCTCCCCTTTGAAATTGTTGCGCAGTTTTTAAGATAACAATAACAATAATAATAATAATAATAATAATGCTTAATCTGTTGTCCAGGTGCCTGCTTCATCAGTTTTTATCCCTACTCTTTCCCTTAAAGAATATCCTTAAGCATCTGCAAAGCGCCATTGTGTGGTTGCTGATTTTTCCTGCTGTTTTGTACTCAGCCATGGATCAAGGGGGAACGGGTTGCATTTGAGAAGGGGGTGAGCATAATTGAGAGAAAACCCTGGCGAGCAGCTTCCTATGTTCCAACAAGCGGGAGATGCAGGCTAGCTTGAGACTTTCTGGCCCATGGTCATCCTGTGAGTTTCATGGCTGAGTTGGGGTTTGAGCCCTGGTCTCCCAGGTCCAAATTCGATAAGTCAAGCTACTGCATTACGGGGCCTAAGTTCTTGAGTGCATGGTGGTTTTTACTGGCATAAATAAGCACCAATGCAAAAAAATAAATAAATCCAGGAGTAGATACACTAGGTAACTCTTGTTCCTGCTTGCTTACGGTTCTTCTTTTTTTAAAGAAAGAATAAAATCAGTGGTTTGATTTCAGCTAGGGCACCTGAAACATTCACGGCCTAGGACCCTCGTACCTACGGGACCGCCTCTCCTGGTATGCCCCACGGAGGACCTAAGGCCCATAAATAACAACACCCTAGTGGTCCCAGGCCCTAAGGAAGTTAGATTGGCTTCAACCAGAGCCAGGGCCTTTTCAACACTGGCTCCGGTCTGGTGGAACGCTCTGTCTCATGAGACCAGGACCCTGCAGGATCTGATTTCTTTCTGCAGGGCCTGTAAGACAGAGTTGTTCCGCCTGGCCTTTGGCTTGGAGCCAATTTGATTCCCTCCCCTTCTTTCTTTTTCCTTTCTCCTCCTGTGATAAGGCTGCATTTTAATATTTTAATGCTTCAACATTTTAATGTTGTATTTTAATCTTGTTTTTAAGTTGTATTCATTCAACTTGTTTTTATTATTGCTTGTTAGCCGCCCTGAGCCCGGCCTTGGCTGGGAAGGGCGGGGTATAAATAAAAATTATTATTATTATTACAAGAACTTTTTTTTCCTGATTCACTGCCACTTTCCTGAATAGGCCCACAAACAAGATGTAGTGCGAAACAGAGGTTCAAAAACAGGCAAAACTAAGTTTGTTGTTTGTTGTGTGTGTTATGTGTGTGCAGGCGCTGCCCTTTGCCTTCAAGTTATGCAGTGTTTCTAAAAACATTTTAAGCAACGTGCTGAGACATTCCCTTGCCTTTCTCTCCCTCCATATAAGTTCCTATTCCTTCTGAGAAACACCCCTTTAAATAACAGACAGCAGCTGCAGAGAAGCAGCAAGTGGACTGACTGCTCATGTAGGCAACATACATGATCCCAGAACTCCAGTTTTCAGAGCCAAGCGGATGTTGCCTTCCTGTGTGTTTTATTGACTGTGAGTGGCTTGATGGTGATATATTTTCGCTTAGATGTGTGCAGTGAGATGTAAGCTGATGCCCACATCCAAAATAAAATACCCGTGAGACTTCTCTTGCATTCCTTTATCTGTACTTTCTTGTACAAAAGGGTGATTGTCCGGGATCAATCGGGTGTTCAGGAAAGATCATTCGCTTTCTGAGTGAGCCCATTAAAAAATGGCGCTGAGCAGCTAACTAACTTGAGCTGTGTACGCACCATACATTTAAAACGCCTTCCCCCAAAATCCTGAGAGCTGTAGTCCCCAGCATCTTTAAACTACAACTTCCAGGATTGTTGTGGGGTTTTTTGCCAGGAAGCGGTGAATGTGCTTTACATGTACGGTGGATACACAGCCCTGTGGATGATATTTGAGAGTCCCTTCCCTCTCTGTCATCCTTTTTCCCCCTCTCCATCAACTGATACCTCCTTCCTTTTATGTCAAGTGGGGGCGGGGGAAGGAAATCCCAATTTCCTACTGGATATGTTTTCTCTCAGGCGTTTTTTGAATCTTAGCATGGGGGGAAAAATTAAAATGATGTAAGTTTTATTTATTTTATTTTTCTCCTCCCAGCTCAAATGTCTGTAAACATGCAAAGGGTTCCCATTCTGTTCCCATCTCTCTTGTAAGCATTGCCCTTGTACCTTGCTTTTCTGTCAACACCTGCTGGCAAGCTGAACCAAACGTTCTCCGCTGCTGCCAGTCGCCTCCGAAGACCCCAAGGCTGCTTTGCACGAGGTTACTGTCGGACTGCTAAACATCACCAATGCACATTAAATATGCATCTGAGTATGTTCCAAAAACAGTTCAGCTGTTTCCCCCACTGCGGTGTGTTACAAATGTGTGGCAATTTCTCTGTTAAAACTCAGCGTCCCCTGCCCGCTCCCCGCAGCACTGTAGCTTTTCAAACAGCGTTCCAGGGGACGTTGAGTTCTGCGAGGCATTTTTGAATGAGATCAGTAATTTTAGGCAGACTTTTCCTTTAAAAAAGAGCTGGCCCATCTTTGCCATCTCTGTCTCCAATGGGCAGCCATAGGAAAGTGTGTTTGGTGGGTGCATTCTGTGCTGGTCTGTGCTTTGCATGAACTGAGCTTAGAAACCTCTGCAACAGACAGAGGGTTCCTTGGGAGAAAAGCGCATATGAAGGAAGGGATCCCTGGAGATCAAAAATTTGAAAACCTCTGCTCTCAGATAACTGAGCCAGATTGGATGCTCATACCTCAAATGGTCATTGGATCAATCCACACAGAACACTTTCACCCATCCCTTCATTCAAACTGTGGTTAAGCCAGGAATCTCCTGATTAACCATAGTTTCCCATTACATCCAGTTTGAGAAACTATGGTTAACTAGAGACTTCCTGGTTTGTTTACTTACACCAAGAAGTGGCTGCACATGCCCTCTAAAGAACTTGTTCATATTTTGACTTAATAAGCCACTATATCACCATCTGAATGTGGCCCATTGTGACAGTTTATTTTTCCTTGCTTCTCCATTACATGCATACCTAAAAGTTACCCTAAATAATTAATCCTAGACTCTCTTATAATTAATGATAGCAAATCCAGCTTGGCTTCTTTTTTCTCCTTGTCAGATTTTTGTTATAAAAAAGTTACACATCTTTACTGTTTCTAACTTTTGACATAGCAGAGAGTCTAATGGGTGTCAATTTTCTGTCACATTTTTTTAAATATATTGTATATATATATATATATATAACACAAATTGTGATGAGTAAATGAATGACACTAGCCAGAATTTGCTTGACTTGCTAAAGGGAATAGAAGAAACTGGAGATTTTTGTTCTGTTTTCCAAGAGTAAGTTCTCCAGGTTTAAAGAGGGGATGGGGAGCTGCCTTTGTCTGGCGGGTTAGATTCTTATCTCTCCTTATCTCCTTATCTCTCCTTGTCAGCCATTTTGACAGGTGATCTGGGCCACAGTGTAGCCATCTCTGCTCAAAGAACAGGAGAAGCTTGCTGTCTTTCTCAAAACGATTGTCATAGGCTGCAAACAAATGCACATTTGATTTATTAACACATTAATCAGTGAAGGTTTTGTTAATCAGGTGTCAAACCCTATCTTTGGTCTGGTAAGAATATATATTTTTAAAACTCTATAAATAACTGTCAAAAGAGGATTCTAAAAATTAGAAGATAATATGTTTTGGGAATGCAGGCAAGACATTTTATTTCCAGAATCAAGCTGGAGATCTTTTGTGCCTCCCAGTTCTGCAAAATGTTCCACTATGAGATATGTATCAGTTTTGCAAAACAAAACTAGTTTTGCTGCTGTGGATCCCAGGAGTGTCTTTGTAGCATCCAAATTAGATTGAATAATTTATGAAAATGCTTGCTGTTAAAATACAAATCGGCTTTAATCTTGCTTACCCATGTTTAGGGTTGGAAAAAAATCCCATATGCCTGATCACTGAGGCACTAGGCCTGGGCGATATATCAATATATCTCCCAGGACTGGTATGAGGAGCGGACCGCGATGTCGGCTTCGCTCAGCGGTATATCACTGGTGAAACCGCCACCGCTCCTGAGTCCCTCTGCTAGTGACTTTCTAAAGTGAGTGCTGCACGAGCATCTAATAATTGTTTGCTAACAGGCATATCTTTCTATCTAGGTTTTCTCTGACTCTTAAGATTGGACCCTGCTATTGCTCGATTGTTTGCTTTTATCTCCATTTTGTATTTTGCACACTGCCTAGATGTTTCAAATATATTCAGCAGTTTGGAAATGCTAATCAACTGAAAACAAATTATGCCCGTTATTAGAGATGGTTGCGTTAAAATCAAGGGACATGAATGGGTCAGAGTAGAGATTTCTTGAGTTTTGGTGGGTATGGGGTGTTCTCCCTCCACTCGGTCTGAGTTTTCTGAAGCTTAGGAGTGACCCGCTCAACATGCAGCAGGCGTTTTATTGAAAATGATGTGTGAATGAATTTAAATCAGCTAATTAACAAAGGTCTGCTTTACTTTTTCTTGTCTGGCCTCAAAGATTAGTGTTGCCGATAGACCGACATAATTTACTTGTTAATCCACTCTCTCGTCCTCCTCTACGGTTTGCTCAGCTATCTTGCCATAAAACATATATTTGTTCATCAAAACTTGGATTTCTGCAGGTAACGCTCAGAAATGCACAATGAGTGGGTGACACAGAAAGCCGGCAAAAAGGGAAAAAAGGAGGGGTAGAGAGGGAGTCCTTTCTAGCTGACACCAAACACAGAAAACAATTTGAAGTATGCCAGCACTAAATTTACTGATGATAAGCATGCAGCTGGGGGAAATGAGTGAGAATGTGCTGGGTTTCGAACTTATTAGCACAATAAATGTCAACAGAATGGTAATTTACTGCTCTCTATTTCAGATAGCACCTCTTGTGAAAGAGTCAGGCAAATAGAAGGTGCTATTACAGGTAGGTAGGGAGACTTATTGTAATCCACCAACTTCAGCTGCCAGCGGCCCTTCTGAGTCAGGGCTGTTATCATGTTCAGCCTGATATGTCAGTATTATTTTGAAATGTGCAAGAAAAATAACCCCAAAGCAAACTCGAGGCACAAAGGGGGCCGGCTGGTTTTGCATTGCAGGCCGGGGCGCATGAGGCAGGACAAGGAAGATAATAAGATAAAGGACATTGGTTTTGGGTTAAAATAGGCCTCCACTTTATTGATTGCAGGTGTAAGTAGGCTTTGGCGAAGGCATTGGGTATGTATCTCCTTTCTTTTTTTTTAATTTGCATTTTATTTATTTGTTAACATTCTTATATTACATCAGTAAATGTTGTCATATTACATTACAGGACTTACCATAATTTCTAACATGTATACAAAAATTATATGCAAATTTTATATACCTAGAAAGAAAATGAAGAAGAAAAAGAACAAAGAGAAAAAACAAAAACAAAGTCATCTCCTCCTAATGGATTAATTGGCCGGGTTGACCCTGGATTTTGGCGTACATTGAATCAATCCTACCAGGAGTGTCATATTGGAAGGTTGCTGTAGCCTAACAGCCCCTGTGTGGGTTCCTGGACATATACACCCCCTCGCGGACCCCTTTAGCGGGGTACCCAAAAGGCTAAGAATCCAGCCCAATGCCTTATCCGCCATCAAGTTATGATTGCTGGCAAAAACCTCCCAACTGGCCCAATTTGCAGGAAAAAATATCCTTCCCTGGCTTCCAATACAGCAACTCTACAATTCTGTGCTTCAGTGAGTATTCCATGTGGACTGCCCTGAAATCTGGACAGGACCAAATCTGATGCTCAGGGCGAAGGATCCAGTGCCAAACCTAAATGGATGGCTCGGGTGGCCTCTTTATATAAGAAATAGGTGGACCTTACCTGGAACCTGGGTCAGTCAGGTCCGCCGCTGCTGCCATGCCTTCCCCCAGCCAACTTGAAACTGGTCTGTTCAAATGGGGGATGCCCTGTCAGTTTGCATTTCTTAGTACAGAAAGTATTGATCTGATGTGTGGAGATCTTTCCTATTCTACTTAGTTCAAGAGTGTTCTGAAGGTTTCTTCCTGCGTGAAAGAAACAGGCAGAAGGTTTCGGAAGTTTGGGTTATTCCTTCTGGGAAGCTGAGTACAGCTGGTTTAAACTGGTTCTGTTATCCTTTCTGTCAAGGTCATGCTGACTATAATAGTCAGGCCAGGAGGATCCTGGGTTTCACACTTTCTCTTTCTGTCACTTTGTTCTCGTGTGGTGTTCTGTTCTGTATGCTATAGTGTTAAGGTTCAGTCTTATTATAAGTTATAAGTAAGTTTAAGTTAAGTCTGCTGCAGCTAGATTGCTTATGGACTGTGCCTATCCTGAATGTATTGGATTTGTGACCATTATGCTCATTTGCCTTCAGTAGCGGTAAAGGTCTGCTGGGTGAAGTACAATTGCCTCTGGTCTATTTTTTGGGAACTCTGCAATGTGTTTAAGTTTCTTCCTCCGCACATGATGTGCCCAGCACTCTGTGCGGCCGTGGGGGGAGGCGCTGACATCTCCCAGTGGCTGCATGGGGTGGGAAAATGGCATCAGCAAGTGAAATGGGAGACTAGGGTTGCAGTTTGATATGCTGTAGGCCAGGGTTGGGAAATCTCTTGACAGCAGTCCAGATCATGAGACCTTGAGGCCTCATGATTTAGACAATGGTAGTCTCTCCAAGATCAAACCGATCCATTCTTAAGGAAATCAGCCCTGAGTGCTCACTCAAAAGGCAGATCCTGAAGCTGAGGCTCCAATACTTTGGTCACCTCATGAGAAGAGAAGACTCCCTGGAAAAGACCCTGGTGCTGGGAAAGATGGAGGGCACAAGGAGAAAGGGACGACAGAGGACGAGATGGTTGGACAGTGTTCTCAAAGCTACCAGCATGAGTTTGACCGGTGGAAGACAGGAGTGCCTTGCGTGCTCTGGTCCATGGGCTTACGATGAATTGGACACGACTAAAGAACAACAACAAAAGTCTCTCCAAGCTGTTTCCCCTTCCTGATGCTGCTCTGTGGTTGGCTTTTCTGTATTTGTCTTTCAGTCAGTGCCTCTGTGTCCCTCTTGTTTCCTTGAGAGTGCCCATGGAAGACAGGAGCAATGTCTTCCTCTTAGGGCAACAGTCTACTGAGAAGGAGACTCCATTTCTCGGCATGCTGTTCATAGTGCTCAGTGTTGTCGGAACCATTTCAGCTCATGTCACTCACTAAACTGTCTTCGTCTGTTGTTTGGCAGAGGGCACTGAAGCTTGCGAAGCCGTGTCAGCCGTGAGGAAGGGGCGGGAGGCAGGAATCAGACATAGCTCCATTGCCCATCCCATGAAGCCAAGGTAGATCTTGGGAGGTAGGGAAGAGACAAGCCACTTCAAAAGAACTCATCTGAAACTTGGGACTGCTTCGCTGCGTCTTTCAGATCTGTCTCTCCCAACCCCTTCAGAATGAATCAAGTTGACATTTTAGCAACATTTTGAAGGAATGGGGTGAAGTGGTTGGAACACATCAAAGAAACGATGTAGTGAAGATCTGAAAAAAGAGCACCTTTCATCTTACACCCTAACTTTTTTCTGTTTTAGTAGAAACAGATGAGATCCTTGTCCCCTCTTAATTTAGCAAAAGGGCCGCTATTGTTTCACGCTGGCTGCATTGCTGTTGGAAAACAGCACAGTACAAAAAAACCACGTGCCGTTCTACTCCTTTTTCCCATTGCCTTTGATTCAGGCGATTAGTCTGATGACAATAATGAAACTCAGCATTTTTATAGCACGTTCCGAGTGTTCAAAGCCTTTCGTGTTGCAGTAATTCTTTCAGCAGCTCTCTAGAAAATAGGGCTGTAATGGCAGCGTTGCCAGTTTAGTGGCTATGGCTGAGGGAAGATTTCAACCGGGAGCTTCCTGGCTCACAGTTTTAGTCATACAGTACCATATACACTTAAAATAGAAGAAAAAATTATGGTACTTTGAGGAACCGCTTGCAGGTCGGTCGTTTCTGTTGGCTTGGAAGTAACGTATTTTCAAGCAAGTTTTGTGCATAACTAGGGTTTCAGTGGATAGTCTGGGATCTTGTGGCCTGGGATCTCTCCGACTTTATTCTGTACTGCCAAAATGCCTGTTGTTATGACAAATGTGGAAGGTGTAAAGCAAAGGTTCATAAATTGCAGGGGTCTCCTATAAAGGGTACTGTGAACTCTAAAGACATAACTTAGCTGGGATAGCTCAGTTAGTAGAGCATGAGACTCTGAATCTCAGAGTCATGGGGTTCGAGCCCCCCATTGGGCAAAAGATTCCTGCATTGCAGGGGGTTGGACTAGACCCTCACAGTCCCCTCCAACTCTTATGATTCTATGATTCTCTAAGAAGAACTGTGCTAGACCATATCCAGAGTTCATCTAGGCCAGTTAGATGGTTCAGAAAGGTCCACAAATAAGTCATGAAGTCAACGGTGCTTCCTTGTAGTATATTTGTACCCATAGCAACTGGTAATCAATTAGGGGTATCCTTTCTCGCAACAGTATTATTCATTTATTTTATTTTATTTTTTTTTAAATATGCTGGTCTACTTCCCAGTTGGGAAACCAGAGTGATACACAATATAATGAAAACCACCAATGCAAAATAGTTTACACCATCATTATCATTACCATCTTTTTTTTTTTTAAAAAAAACACACCCTCACAATCTTCTAATAGCCATTGAAAGACAAATTTGTGGGGCTAGGCTTAAAACCATTCACATTTGGTAGCAGTCAGTTCCATAAGCTGATTATGGGTGTTTGTGTTCTGGCTTGAATCTCTTGCCAGTTAGTTTCATTTGATGACCCCCAAGTGGTCTCTGTCTCTGTCACTCTCGCTCTCTCTCTGGATATTAGAAACTTCATCTTCGTTTATTTTCGCCAGCATCCAGGCCGGTTGGCAGGTGTTGGCTCTGCTTTTGCAAAGGCAAAAATTCAATTCCAAACACCCACACCAAATACCTGGCTTCTGAGGGAGAAAATTGGGGACACTCCCAAAGGGGGAAAACACCTCACCCTCTTGAAGCAGGCGACTAGTTAGGGGATACGTTTTATTTCACTCCTGTCCCAAATCCACAACTCATAAACAGTCAGCCGGTATCTGCCATTTGCCTACCCTTGGTTGTGTTTCATGGCTGGAAACTGGCTCTTATATAAATATAATATCAGATAATTCTCCATCAAACCAAACCTTACAATCTTCTAAGTGAGAGTCATTTTAATTGATTTTTCGTTGTCTCCTGAAAATCTGTCTTCCTGTAATGTCTGAACACTAGGTGTAAGTTTTTCTTCTTCTGTGGGACTGGGTTTTATCTTGCCAAAGACTTGTGAACTTTCCCCCTTTCTGAAGCATTAACAAGAATTGTGCAGCATTTGACAACGTTTAAAGCAAAAATTAAACGTTATTGTAAAGCCACCATTTTTGCTCAAACTGCAAGTTAATGTTAAGCATGCACTTGAAATTGCCCTCTTACCATTCTTTTTTTGTTTTGCAGAAAGCAACTTCAGGCAACAGTAATCTAGATATAGGGAGATTAATACCCCCAACATAGGAAGTTGGGGGTATTAATCCTTCTTTCTCTGCACTGTTTTCTCTTGAAAAATCGTCCTGCCCTATCTGTGCCATGAGGGTCTATTTGCTGTAAATATTGTAGTTTGACACTTAAGCAACATGACTTTACTTGCATGAGAAAAAAAAATCAAAGTCTTGCTAATTCACCCTCAAAGAGTCCTGGTTTATCTTAACTAATAGTTCTTGATTAGATGGAATCCATATTTGTATTCCCAAGACTTATATTGAATTTCACCAACACTTCAACAGACCCTTCCACATTGCTTTCCATTCAAGATCTATTGCTATGAATTCAGGTCTTGGATTAAATTCTTACAGGTGTGTTAAAGCATTAATCTCTTCTTTAATTCCTAAACTAAAATGCTTAGGGTAACAATTGGCTGTACGACTTCCCTGTTAAGCACAAAGGACAGAGAAGTATCAAAGGCAGAATTCAGGAACCTTAGTAAGCGTAATATCATTTAGACACTCTTTTCCCCCTTTCCTTTCTTAAAGCTGTTTTGAGCACTCTCCAGTGTGACTTGAAAATGATAGGCTTGGCCTGATTACTGATTTTCCTTCGCCTATTTTGGGAAGTAGCCTAGCCAATTCATAATTCACATAACAACATGCCACAATACTTTACCATTTATATATTGGTTTTTGAATGTCCAAAATGCTTCACTTAATGTTTTATTTACATAACTTATAACTTGTATCTTCAGCATATTTCAGGTTGGGAAACCATGCTAAGAAATATTTGTTTTATTTGTTCCATTTATATATCATCTTTTCCTGCAAGGAGCTGAAGGCAATACAGTGGTACCTCGGGTTACATACGCTTTAGGTTACATACGCTTCAGGTTACAGATTCCGCTAACCCAGAAATAGGACCTCGGATAAAGAACTTTGCTTCAGGATGAGAACAGAAATCGTGCTCCGGCGGCACTGTGGTAGCGGGAGGCCCCATTAGCTAAAGTGGTGCTTCAGGTTAAGATCAGTTTCAGGTTAAGAACGGACCTCCAGAATGAATTAAGTACTTAACCCGAGGTACCACTGTACTCATGGTTCTCCCTTCCCCATTTTAGAGACAGTGATTGGCCCAAGGGCACTCAGTGAACTTCATAGCCAAGTGGGGGTTTGAACCCTGCTCTCCCAGGTTACACCACCCAACAAATTCATGGTGGATGCAATATCTTAGTTTCTCAAAAACAGCTCAGTGTGCAATCTCATACTTGTTTTGTTGTTTTTGTTTTAACTATCTATTTGTGCCTTTGCCTTGTATTTTTATCCTGTGAACCTTAAGATCTTATGATGAAGGGCGGTATTGTCAGTCTAATAAATAAAATAAGTAATGGAAACGAAGAAGTAAATCCTATTGATTTAATATGGATTACTCCCAGGTAAGTAGATGCTGGATTACAATCTTAGTATTTTAGCCACTGCATCAAGGGTGGTAAACCTCAGGCCCAGGATCTAAATGTGGCCCTCCAGGCCATTTTACCTGGCCCTCAGGCTTCTACCCAAATCCTTCCCTCTCAGGTTGCACTGCTAACTGGCCCTGATATTTCCGCTGGTGATATTTCCTGGTTGGACTATGTTCATGAACCGGGATTATATATTCATGAACTGGGATTATTCGAGTGGTATCTGACCACATCTACTTTAGCTGTACAAGGTTGTCCACAAATGAATGTGACCCTCAGGCGGAAGCAGGTTATCCACCTTTGTGCTGCATGGTACACTTCACATTTGATGTGTGGATTTTGTACTTGGTGGCGCTGTGGGTTAAACCGCAGTGCCTAGGACTTGCAGATCAGAAGGTCAGCGGTTTGAATCACCGCTACGGGGTGAGCTCCTGTTGCTCGGTCCCTGCTCCTACCAACCTAGCAGTTCGAAAGCACGTCAAAGTGTAAGTAGATAAATAGGTACCGCTCTGGCGGGAAGGTAAACGGCGTTTCTGTGCGCTGCTCTGGTTTGCCAGAAGTGGCTTAGACATGCTGGCCACATGACCCGGAAGCTGTACGCTGGCTCCCTTGGCCGCAACCCCAGAGTCACCCACGATTGGACCTAATGGTCAGGGGTCCCTTTACCTTTATCCCTCTGCAGTACAGAAATAATCTCACACCAGACATTTTATAGTTATATGAAATATTAATAGATCATTCAGGTTCCCCCCGCCCCCGAGAGTGAGTAAAGCTTTTTTCTGAGGGTAAAAACAAACCAACAAACAACTGTTGCAAATATGTTAATTGACTCTCAGTTGATCATTGCTTTTGGCTGCTTTTTCAGAGACGGAAGGAATCTCGTTTAGGATTCAGACCAGCGCAAAAGGACCTTTGGGCACAGATATATTATTGAAGCTGTTGTTTCATTTGCCGATTGGTTACCCATCAAGCCTGCCGAATATCTCTGTTAGCTCTGAGCAGCTTACAAGGACGCAGTGTGCGTCCGTGAAAGGGAGATTACTCGAGGAAGCAAAGAGGCATTTTTCACAGCCCATGGTACATGAGTTGATTCTCTGGATACAGCAGAATCTTAAGCATGCTGTCGAGCAAGCTGAAACCTCAGTCTGCGGCGGGGAAAGTACTCTATCAACAGACGGACCTGAGGAGGATGGTGTCTGGATTGCCCTTCTGCGTTTAGATCATATGAGAGCGAAGGGAAAATATGTCAAAACAGTGGAAAAATGGTGTGCAGATCTAAAGCTGACTGGAAGACTGATGTTCATGGGCAAGATGATTCTGATTCTTCTTCAAGGAGACAGAGCGAGCATTAAGGTGCAGACATTGCTCTGATTTGCCGGTTCGGTTGCTGATAGCTCAGAGAACTATGTCAGTTCAAATACATTCAGGTTTTTTTTGTATGTTTGTTAGACGTTTTGTGAAACTGGTTGTTTTATTAACAGCAATGTCTTTTTAAAGTTTAAGCTCTGTGTCCCGCCCCACGCCACCCCGCGTGCACTTTGTATTTAGAGCAGGGTTTCCCGAACTTGTGTCTCCCGCTGTTTTTGGACTACAACTCCCATCATCCGTAGCTAGCAGGACCAGTCGTCAGGGATAATGGGAATCGTAGTCCACAACTATCTGGAAACCCAGGTTTGGGGAATCCTGATTTATAACTAGATTTAGCATTGGGTTAAGAGGGTCTGGTCAGCTGCTAACCTCAACAGGGGGCTTATTTCTGAATTGAAGAAGAGCCAGCAATATTAGCTCTACCCATTGACCCCCCCCCCCGGGCAAAGGGATCTTTTAATCCTCATTTCTCCAGAGGAAACAGCAACACTGGGTTAGCCAAGAGCTGTATCTCGGCTGGCATTTGCTTGCATTTTCCTAACACATGGAAGAAATCGGCTGAAGTCCATGTTGGGAAAACTTTGTGCCAAACTTCTGTGGCAATTTACACAGGATCTTTGCTTGGGAGGAAAAAAGCTGGTTTTCAGACAGGAAGCTGGTGGGAGTCTGAGGCCTACTGTGGCCTATTCATATTCTGGGAACAGATGGAACCAAATGCTAACCAAACAGACTTCTGGTAAATAGTGACCGTTGTACTGCCACATCCCTCAAAGACTAATGCATGTGATTATGGCTGTACTATGGAGAATATGGTGTTCTGTCTTCTTGCAACAAGATTCTTCATAGTCAGTGTAGCAGAATTGTAGTGGAAGCCTGGTTTCTAAGATAGATTACATAATTTGGATTAGGACCAGCCAACTGCAAACCTAGACATAACTAGGATTTTTTTTTTTTAAAGGGATAAGTACATGTAACATAACCATAGAGGTAGGAAGGTTGAATGACCCTGTAGACTACTCATAAATGTTTGCTCTTTCAAAATGTAACTTCCTATATGTCTTATTCATTTAGGGATTTCTATACCACCATTTAGGGACATGGGTGGCGCTGTGGGTTAAACCACAGAGCCTAGGACTTGCCGATCTGAAGGTCGGTGGTTCAAATCCCCGCGACGGGGTGAGCTCCCGTTGTTCGGTCCCTGCTCCTGCCAACCTAGCAGTTCGAAAGCATGTCAAAGTGCAAGTAGATGAATAGGTACCGCTCCGGCGGGAAGGTAAAACGGCGGGAAGGCGTTTCCGTGCGCTGCTCTGGTTCGCCAGAAGCGGCTTAGTCATGCTGGCCACATGACCCAGAAGCTGTACACCGGCTCCCTCGTCCAGTAAAGCGAGATGAGCGCTGCAACCCCAGAGTTGGTCACGACTGGACCTAATGGTCAGGGGTCCCTTTACCTTTACCTTTACCTTTATACCACCATTTACCAAATGGTCACAGGTTGGTTTGTAAGTTATGAAGATTGTAAGTGCAGAATGTGAAACACTAAAACAGCAAACTAAAATAATAGCAACAATGGGTTGTTATCCAAAGTAGCGCTAATTACATCCCTGATGGTTTTAAGAAGTTTGTGGGTAGGTCCAGTTAAGAACACTGGAAGACTTGGTGCATCAAATAATAATAATAATAATAATAATAATAATAATAATAATAATAATAGGCCAGCACAACTGAAGCATGTCACCAGCGTTCCCTCATGTATCCCATCATGGGTGTATATTTTCCATGCTTTACATGGAAACACAAGTGTAATGCTGGTCTTGCAACTTCAAACTTCACCTGGTCTTTCACCTTTAGTCTTAAGAACCTTGAGATTTTGACCAGGGCAATGCTAAGGACGGGCCTCCTTCCCCTTTTTATTTTTATTTTTCAGCAATAAAGTTTAATCAACAGGCTCTTACAGTTGACGTTTCATGTTCTGATGTTGTGTGGGTTTTTTGTGTGTGTGTGTGATTTAGGAATATCTTCTTCTTCAGAAAACCAGCAAGGTGGATGTGGATTCGAGCGGAAAGAAGTGTAAAGAGAAAATGATTAGCGTTCTTTCAGAAACAAAAGCCCAGGCAGCACACAGAAGGTATAATTTAGCACTGTTTCGGCTAGAAAAGCAGCTTTGAATTGATAATTACATTCTGACACGGAAGCAGGCATATTCATGAAGTCTTTCTTGTACAACATAGGTTTCAGGCATTTGAAGTCAAAGAGTACTCAACGCTGGGTGAGCTGCAAAATGAATTCAAGGCTGCGGGCCTGGCAGAACTGTTCAGTGAGTTTGTGCTGGCTCGCTTGAAGTAATTCTGAAGCAGACACATGTGGCTGAGACTAAAACTGTCATTGAACGTATCAAATGGATGCCGAGAGAAGGTAAAATGAAAGGTTTTGGTGGAGGACAGCTCTGAAGTCTCTCTTGCAAAATGTCAGGAAAAAGCTGTCTCCTTGGGAAGTTCTCCTCACACTCAGAACGGGTGATGTTTTTGATTGTGACAACTCTTTGCTAGAACACTTTGCGTATTAATGATATTTAAGAACTGTAGGTCAGATGGGAAGCATGGGCGGCACAGAAATCACCCTATTCTTTGGGATCAGGGTAGATTGTTCCTCCTTTCTCCTATAATTAAATGATCTTTTAGAATAATTTGTTTCCAGTGTGACAGTTTTTGGGTATGTTTATGTTACTTGGAAAGCTGTACAAGAACCACCCCCCTTTCTTTCCACCATATTTTAAATGAACTTTGTTGGGAATAAAGAAAAATGGCAATTGTTTATACCTCATCTCTAGCCTGCTTTTCTGCTCTAGGAGTTCCCAAAGCAGGTTAGGCTGCAGCCCTGTGCACAAACTCCTGGAAATAAGTCGGACTGAACTCAACAGGACGTTTTTTCTGAATAGACATGTGTAGGATAGCACTGTTAATTTGTGAATAAGATGTTACGTATCTAAGACAGCAGCCGTTTTAAGTTTTATTTGCTCTTGTTTAGATTTGGAGAAATGAGGGAAAATAACTTCGCAGAGATGACTTCTTGGACGAAGCCTTTCACGCTCATGTTTTCATCTACCACCATTTTAATTTTGATTTTTTTTTTTAATAAGCCTGTATTTCCCCAACAACTTATTAGCTCAGAGGTGGGGAACCTGTAGCCCTCTGAATGTTGTTGGACTCCAACTCCCATGAGTCCTCTGATCAGCAGACAGGGATGCTAGGAGTTGTAGTCTTGCATTCTCTGGAGGGCCATTTTATAGCTAGTCAGAGCCTTATAGATGACTGTGGCATTCCTATGTCAGATGTATCACCACCTCCCACAACATCTGGAAGGCTACACATTGACTTCCTTTCTCTAGAAACATGCATCTGGCTGTGGGTAGCCCTTAACAAATTGGGGTGCATCTCTCCCCCACCCTCTGCTTTCGTGATACAGAACGGTGCTCAAACACATACAGAAGGTGGTTGACCTTCTTTGGAGTTCATCAAGCTGTAATGAGCTTTGTGATTTTTTTTCTTCATTTCAAAGCATATGGTTGATGTCATTTCAATCCACACTTGCTTATTTACTGCGACAATAGTAAAAAAGAGAGGGGGGAAAAGAATGGGAGGGGGGAACCTCTTTCAGTTTTCTGTGGCAGATACTTAAGCATTTCATCTACAGATGAAATGGGTTTGAAATGGCTCTTCAACATCAGATTTATAGCTCGTGTGTTTCAGATGGCAGCATCTGCCTTTGTGACATTTAGGAAAGAACCATAAAACATGGATGTTTAAAAGAAAGAGGGGTTGAACATAGCACAACCTTGGCTGGTTCAGACCAAGGCAGTGTTTCTAAAACCTTTGATACAAGGGGCCCATTACACCTCTGACTATGTGGTATGCTTCGCCTTCACACTTTAGCTGCTATCCTAATACTTTCATCCCTCCATCTCTCTGGTCTCATCTAAAACCCATTATCAGCCAGTACAAGTTAAATGTATCTAAGGCTTTTAAAAGATGTCCTTTCAAGAGATACCATGAAGGTGCCACTGTAATTGCAGGTGAGATGTCTGGTACATGACACCAGTTGAAGATGTGCGAGGGAATCTTTGACCCTCCGGGTATTGTTGAATGACAACTTCCATCATCCTTGGCCAGGCATGATGGCGCTGATAGGAGTTGAAGTTCGGCAACATTGGAGGGCTGCGGGTTCCCCGTACCTGGTCCAAGGAACTACTTTTCATCCCCAATGTTTCCAGATGAAGAACTGTGAGGGGAGAGAGACTTTCTTCTGGCCATCAGGCAATGGCTTTTTCCACTCACTTTGCCCCACCCTCTAGCCCTAGGAACCCTTCTTCCCAGACCATGACTTTGAGAGCAGCAGAAGCTGCTGGGAAGAGAGGAGAGGAGTTCAGGAATATTCCATTTTAAAAAATATATAAATTGTGCACCCTTGTTTCTTAACTTGGCCCTTTTACATGGGTTTGTATGGTTTTTTTGGTATTTTATTCATTGTGACTTGCTGTTATTTTTATTGATTACAGTTTAGGAATTCTTTATTGTAAATGGTTAAATGTAAACTGTTTAATTATTATTTGCTGATATTTTATTATACTGTTTACTATTCTAATGGATTATTGACTATTGCTTTATTTTATATAAGTTGATTATTCTAAAGATGTTTTCGTTATGACTTTTTTTTGTATGGGATTAGATTGTTATTAGGTGTGCGATCTTTGCTGTCAATTTGGTTGTTCCTTCACCTTGTCACCTGCCTTTCGTATAGTAATATAGAAAGGCGGTATGCAAATTCAAAGTGAAATGAAATTAAATGTTGCCAAACGAGCTGCTTCTGTGCTCCACGTGAATCAAGCCCTTTTATTTACGTACACCTATGTGATCTACCTCTTTCCATGGCAAACTCTTCTAACAATACTGTTTAACCAGTGTACAATTTGTTTGCTCCATGGTGATAGTGAGCTTTAACATGGGTGATGCCTAAACACTGTTATCATTGTTCCACTACATCGCTAGTAGTAAGAGGCAATATCTGTCAGTGCCATCTCTCCAACCTAGTGAATTCAGCATTTGGTGGCGGCTAGGGAACATAGTCAATGCTTTAATCATCATTCCTCCCCGCCATGTTTTGCTATAAACACAGTGTGCATGTGAGTTCATTCTTTCTCTCTCACACAGTTATGCACGTGCTACAAATTCAGGGACAACACATGCAACCATTTGGTGTATCTAGGGAAATGTGTCCTTGCAATTCTCTGACGAAGCTCTTGACTAGTGGCAGGTTCCTGCACTGTTATTTCAGGCTTATTGAGTGGAAGTCATGATGATTAAACCTATTTAGCTTTGCAGTGTTCACATTCTGCCTATTTTAATAAGCATCCTTATGGTCATAAAGCTTTTGCGCATACATGCATGTGGGTCCACAGACGCTGCACAGTTCGTTACTTTACTAGACAGAGGTTGTCGCCTCCCACTTATGTTTGTTCCATATGTGCAGATGTTATTGCAAAGTTTGTGGGTTTACGAAAAGAACCCGAAGAAGCTAGCATTGAGTGACTTCCATGGCCACTCGTGCCGGGAAATATCCTGTGGCAGAATGGATTGCTCAGATCCTTGCTCCGAAAACTTTGCTGTCACATTTCAGGAAAGCTTTAGCCTCTGCGAAAAGCTGACAATGACCCAAGTCCGCTCATTCAAATGCTTTGCATTAAAAGCAGCAATTGCATATGGTAGTTAAAAGAAAAATATAAACTCTGTTGCCAAAGCTGATGATATAGTAAGTCACCTAGGCAGCGCTGAAGCCTCATTCATATTCAAACTCTATCGCTATAAATGGTGTTCTTGATGGTGATCCTTGCTGACTTGCTCTATTATTAAGGCTGGAGATGGAAATGCAGCTTAAACTCTTCAGCACATTTGGTGCAGCATTTGTACATTCAGAAATGAGCCACAATGCAATGATCCTGGGATCCTGTTGCAACCACCTTAAAACATCTCCTCATTCACCAGGCAAGAAGGGTTGATTACCTGTTCAACAGAGCTTGATTATCTGTCAGGTCCAGAGATAATAACAGATGCTTTGTGCATCGATCTTCTATCACCTGCTTAATTTGTTACTCACTGTTCTTAAATTGTCTAAATCGACATATCAGTTCAGCATAAGAAATGACTTGAGTTTTTCTGCTTAATTTGACATACTTTAAAAGAACATGCTGCTGCACAGGCACCTGGAGAACATCAAAGTAGACGTCAACCTGATTCCATCAAAGCAAATACTCTTGCTTCCTCATCTATCAGCCATTGACAGTAAAGAGCATGCCGGTATCTTGCGTTCAGGCAAGTAACTGGCATCTTTAAGGGGGTGGTGGTCCCCTGTTGAAGGCTAATTTGCATGTGATACAGGCATCTTCCTAAAAGAAGAGTTTGGATTTGATATCCCGCTTTATCACTGCGCTAAGGAGTCTCAAAGTGGCTAACAATCTCCTTTCCCTTCCTCCCCCACAACAAACAGCGCGGAAGCGAACCCGGTTCACCAGATTACGAGTCCACTGCTCTTAACCACTACACCACACTGGAGAAATGGGTATGGTCCATTGGCATCATGGGGCAGAAGAACTGAGAAACAATGTACCAAGGTATCAAGCATTTCTTACCCAAATTGAGCAGATGGAAAGGGCCAGTTTCCCATCTTCCTTCACCATTAGCCAAGTTGCCTGAGGTTTATGGGAGTTATAGTTCAAAATGTTTGGAGGGCACCAATTCCAGGAAGGCTGGTGTAGGCTACTTTTTCGTTTTGAAAGGTAGGAGGAAGCAGTTGGTGTTAGGCGCAGCTTATTATCAATGCCCCAGTGAAACCTGTGTGGGAGAAGACGAAGGTGATTGTTTGGAAGACAGGAAGAAGTTGTGTGGATTCCAGATGTATGAGGTAAACTGCACCTCAGTTTTTAAAGGGCTCCCTAATTTAGTCCTGAATGGTGCTTGGGTAACAGTGTTATCAGTTTGTAGGGCTAGGATTCAATGGGATGGTGAAACTGCAATGGAAGCTTTGTGGTTTTTTTTAAAAAATGGATATACTGATAGAGAATATGCCAGTGAAGTGCTTAGTCATAGATTATACCCCCAATAAGCTAAATAATGTAGAAACATTGCTGCTTTAACATTATTGTTTATATTTGAACTGGACAACATTATAAAAGAGGCTACAGGGCGCCCTAATACTGAGATAAATCAGATTTTGAAACTAATCATTTGTAAATTTGAAGAGTAAAGTTTTCTGAAGAACAGAAAACTTAAAACAATATAAAAGCAAAAAAATCACTACCCTCGGGGTGGGTGTGGGTGAGGAATGTTGTTTATAAGAAGCCGTTTCTTGGGACACTTGGGTAAATTAAAATAATACAACAATGCTGATGTTCATGAGATTGATAGATTGTTGTAAGTTCTATGTTTGTCTTTGAACTTAAGCCGGTAATTGTCTTTATGACAATAAACTGTAATTATTGGAATAATCTCATACATTTTGTAGTATTGGGATGTATTTTATATCTTTTTAATGTTTCACATTAGTTGCATTGTTGCCAATTTGCAGTCCGTATATTTATGCTTAATTTTGTGTTATCTTACTCGGGAAATATGTATTGTGTAACTTAATTATGGGATTTATAGACGTAAATGGAACTTGAAATGAAAATATGCTAATAGCATTTTAGAGTTATTGTTCTGAGCTGTTCTCAGATATGTGCTCTTGAATCAATATTAGTTTGGCTGTCTAGCCTCGTTCATGGCAATATCCTCCAGCAAGAAAATGTGTGTTTTTTTCAGAGAGAGAAGGAAAGGAGAGGGAGGGGGGAACTAAACAATTTGCCTGTAAAATAAGGCAGCATTGCATATTAATTTCTTTGTACTTTAAGAATAAAATCCTTTAATACTTTGGGTGTGGAACAATTATGTATTCATTGGCTTTAACCTTATGCTAATAAGGGAACAAAGCTTTAATTTCTTTCCTTTTTCTTGTTTTGTATTTCTTGTGCATAATTTAATGCAAACAATCAGTTCATACATGGCATTAGCGTTCTGGTGATCAGTTCCACCGATCATGGTTCGTAAGCATTTCTGTTGCAAACCTTGATTATCTATGGTTTATAATTCAGAGGACGAAAATGAATTGTGGGACCTGATTAAATATACATTGAAGGTGTGTTAATGGCTCCTTCTTTGCCCACTTCCCCCTCTTAATACATACTGTGTTTATGGTGGGAAAACCAAGGTTTGCACAAATCCAGAATTTCACGTGTAGACCTTTCCATTCATTTGAATGTGTGCTAATTGTCCATTCAGCTGAATAGGAAATCAAAGCGTTTCCTACCATGCATAGGAAATAATGCATTACAGGTTTGGTGGGGAGGATAGCAAAGGTACAGTGGTACCTTGGTTCTCAAACTTAATCCGTTCTGGAAGTCCGTTCCAAAACCAAAGGCATGCTTTCCCATAGAAAGCAGTGCAAAATGGATTAATTCGTTTCAGACTTTTAAAAACAACGCCATAAACAGCAATTTAACAAGGATTTTACTATCTAACAAGACCATTGATCCATAAAATGAAAGCAATAAACAATTTGCTGCAGTCACTCACACAATCAATCAATCAATCAGGAACTGAACTGGGTTCCACACAGTCACAAAAAACAAACAAAAAAGAGCCGCAAAAACAAAAACGCAAAATAAATAGCAAAAACAGACAGACTTCAGCGTAACACTCAAAACGGAAGTGTGGCACTCAAATCGGAAGCGTAACACTCAAAACGGAGTATGTTCGGCTTCTGAAAAACGTTCGCAAACCAGAACAATTATTTTCGGTTTGCAGTGTTTGGGTTCCAAGTTGTTTGAGAACCAAGGCATTTGAGAACCAAGGTTGACGTTCTGCCTCTAGCCTGTAAAATAATCTGTGGTAGCAGGTGCCTAATTTGCTAGGTTGTGTTGAAAAAAGAAGAATTTCAGATGGAGCCGTAGTGAGACGTTGGCTTTTTTCCCCTTCATTAAGGTGGCCAAGTTTGGAATCTGAAGCACATTTCATAGGTAGATAAGTCCCATGTAACTCACTTCTTAATGAAGTTGCTTAGGATCGCCCTGTAAACTGTGCTATTCTTGTGCCAGGCTATAGCTTAGCAGTAGAGCACATGCAGAAGACCCCTGGCATCTCCAGTTAAAAAAAAGTTCAGGTGGCAGATGACCACTGTCTGTTAGGGTAGACAAGACTAGATGGATGAATAGACCTCATATAGGGCGGCTTTCTGCATTTCCTTTCCTTTCCATAAAACGTGTATCTACCCATTATCCAGCATGTTTATCTGCTTTTCTGAAAGTGCAGTAAAGAAAGAATGCTTGTCAATTCATTTGCTGAACAGAGCAAAGCAAAAAACTTGGAAGCACGCTGAAGAAAATGGGATGCTTATTAATGTGAATTTAGTCCGAACCAGAAGAGGCAAATATCACAACTCTTCTGAGGTCACAAGGGAAGAAGTCAGAAGGTAAAACTTTTGGATAAACGTTCTCACCTGCTAATGTATTCAGATCAATCTGGTGCTTAAAGCATAGCTGCAGATGCCATTTGAGAAGTTGGCACCTGCCAGGAGCATGGGAAAAATCCACAACAATTATAGCAGTCTCTTATTTCATGGAAACAAAACAGAGTGTGGAGACTTCATCTGAGCAGCTGGAAGAAGAGGACAGAGGGTGAAAAAGAGCTGTGAGTGGAGGGGAGGAGGCTTTCCTCATCCTATGGACCCCCTGGGAAGCTCAACAAACCTGCTCCACCTTGAACTGGGTGTGGAGAGTGAATGGGACACAGCTGTGGGCACCTTTGGGGAAGCGCCATCTTCCTTGGGCCTGCCCATCGAAAAGAAGTCTAGAGTGAGAGACAAGGGTGATGTCTGCTGTTTCCAGCAACTCTTCTCATTGTAAGACTTCTGTGGGTGAGCTGAACATTTGTTTGGACCCTGGGTGAGAACCGGGAGGAAAATGAATTGATATCGATTTGTTTATATTAGTAACATTAATTGATAAGTGTGTATTTCTGCAATAATTTAAGTCGTCTGTTGCTTCAGATTTCTGTTCACCGCTTAGAGGTATCTTTAATATTCAATATATTTGAATATTTAAATATTCAAAAGAGAGCCAGTGTGGTGTAGAGGTTAAGAGTGGTAGACTAGTAATCTGGTGAACCGGGTTCGATTCCCCGCTCCTCCACATGCAGCTGCTGGGTGACCTTGGGCCAGTCACACTTCTCTGAAGTCTCTCAGCCCCACTCACCTCACAGGGTATTTGTTGTGGGGGACAAAGGGAAAGGAGAATGTTAGCCGCTTTGAGACTCCTTCGGGTAGTGATAAAGCGGGATATCAAATCCAAACTCTTCTTCTTCTTCAAATCCAAAAATTAAAAACATATGGGACTAGCTTGTACTGCTGGTGAATGCAGTTGTTTTCTCTTTCTCTCTCTCTCTGATAGAGGAGACATTTCTGCACCGGGTCTGTTGATCCACTGAAGAATTTTGTTTCTATACATGAATTTTGTTTGCAAGACTGAAGGGTTAGGCTAAAAGCCCGAGGCATCTCATTTAATCCCTGTTACAGATATACTGTAGTCTTGGAGTGGGTATTAGGGGCCATCTAACCTCACCTCTCCTCATCCCCTATCCACAGGAGCAGATTTTAGAGGAACGGGAGGTGGAGAAACTCTTGCTCTGAGAAGCCCTGTTTATGGAAATTTGTGCCATTTTTCTGAGGCAGGAAATAATAGCACTATAGACTATACCATTGTAAGTATGACGGCTTTCCTTAGATCAGCAATCAGATGAGAACGCCATGAGTGGCAAAAGAGAAAGGAAAAGCTGAAAGGATGGTTAAAATATCCTTATCAACCAAGATGATAAAAGTTGGAAGGCAAGTTTTGTGATGAAAGGCTTGAAGGTGTTAAATATGTTCATCCTGGGTTAATATGGAGACACCTTTCAAATATCTTTACAAGCATCAGGAGGAGGACAGAAGGATGTCAGAAGTGTTCATTGTGTCCTGTGCTATCGGGACAGGATGGAAAGCAGTGGTTTTAAATTAAAGAAATCAGACATTGGGGCGTGGGGGCGTGCATTTTCTTTTGAAAAACCGGAATGTATTTTTATTAATACATCACCCAGCCAACATTAGTCTTCTGTCTGCTTTATAAAACATTAAAAAACCTTAAAAGGGGTAATAATAGATCTAAAAGCATATCACCACTAATGACAGATACTTATGCTATTACTTGCAGATTTAAGACAAATAAATGGGTGATATTAGTATAACTGCATTTACTGGGTGCTGTTAGAAAGATGTGATACCATTAAAACAGCCCAAGCCTCAGGAAGGTCTAGAATTTTAGAATAGCTAAGTTTGATCCTACAAAGACAAATATCTTTTTAATGGTGCGAAGCTCTTCTGTTCTGGCAATTGAATTATCTGGCAAAATTCTGGTTGATTTAGAGTGGGGAATGGCACCTTCTCTGCTAATGTGCAACAGCTGTATCCCCAATTCAAGTTGAAATATACCTTGTGTTCCATCGGCATATGGGTGTGTGTTTGTGTTTAGGAGTGATCCTGCCCTGCCCAATAAGCAAAGCATGAGGACAGGATATCTCCATTAGATGTGTTTAACTTCAGTTGCCAGGGAAACCTAGTATGAATTTAGCTTGCTTTAGCGCTTGTGATCTGTACATCTGCAGTCTTTCAGAAAGGTTGACATCACAGCTATAAAAGCCTATTTTCAATAAATGTTTGAAGGATGAGTCATTATTGGAAAGTGCACGTTGGCTAGGAACAAGCATCTCATGTTCTCCGTTACAGACAGATCCAGCACCTATAAGAGACATCAGTGCCAGCAGTCTTTCAGTGGGTGATATTTATGTATATGGCAAATTCTCTCTCTCTCTTTCTCTTTCTCTCTTTCACCACCCACCCCTTGTAATGTAAAATTCACAACATGCTTAATAATGTCAACATTTTCATTCTTTTGAGCTTTTTATTAAAAAACAGAATTTCTCGATATTCTAATAACACTTGCTTGAAACGTATTTGATACCCCTTTTTGTTGTTAAAAGGGCAGCATATTTCAAAATTGCCATGGTGCTCAGAATAATACATACAACCACTGGCCGAGTCAGGAGTGGGGTACCAGATGTTTTTGGACTGCAACTCCCATCAGCCAGTATGGCCGATGGTCAAGGATGAGAGCCGTAGTCCGATAACAGCAGGAGGGCCACAGGCTCTTCATAAACTATATGGAGAAGAGAATTTCAGAAGTCTCTTGCTTTCTGTAATTCTGACATAGTAAAATAAAAAAACTAAAAATCTTCCTTGGTTCTCAGGATCCTAGGGACAACTGACCAACCCATAGTTGTGCATATCATGCCTGCAAGTAATTGCAGCTCTCAATTCCCCTTTCTAGCTAGTGAGTCTGGCTTTTCTGCGAGTGAGCTGAGACACATTAGTGGTGGCGGCTTAAGGGGAGTGAAGACAGGAGCAGCCTCTGTGGTTTTGCCTTTGTGGAGGCAAAACCGAGGCAATTTGCAAGGTCTTCTTCAAGGTAGAAGAGTCCCTTGGTGATGCAGAGCTGTGCATCCAGGAAGGAGGTATTGGGGAGGATAAAGTAATAAGAAACATTCCATTCAGATTCAAGAAGACCGCATGCCAGTGGTATCAGCAGATAAATGTTTAGGCATGGGGAAGTCTCCACCACTAGTTTCGGCAGTGTTATGCCATCGCTCAAATATATAGTTACCAGAAGCTCAGGCAAGCTTGTGAGCTGTTCAGGGCCACCTGGTTCACCACTGCTGAAGAAAATGTTCAGAGTTTCCCATACTTGGGTCTCCAGCTGTTTTTGGACTACAACTCCCATAAGCCCCAGCTAGCAGGACCAGTGATGATGGGAATTGTAGTCCAAAAGCAGCTGGAGACCCAAGTTTGGGAAACACTGGGCTAGATGCACCAGTTGGTCAGATGTGCTAGTGTAGGTACTTTGTAGGCAATGGGTGAAATTAGATGGAGCTAGGCTGAAGATGACTCAACTAAGGACCACTCTGAAGCCATCTGATGTAATGTGCGTATGTCTACATCTTGTGGGGAGGAACCTGATAGCCACATTCACAACTAGGCAACCTTTCAGGGGCCGTATTCCAGTAGTGGGCAGAAGCAAAAGCAAAACTGGGCCAAGTAATGAAAGGAAGTTTTAACTTTTTGCGGGAGGTGTCTCTTCATATTTGCAGGTGCTTTCTTTATTCTCCAAGCAAAGGAGCATTATCTGAGATCAAGGACACATTGCAGCCAGGGGAAAACACCCAAGGAGGATGCAAAGCCGAGCTGGTGCAGGGGTGGTGTGGCCTCAACAGTGTGGGGTGTGACTTGGAGAGGGGGGGCACTGAAAGCCTGAGGTTCCCTTCTCTTGATCTACATTGACAAAACCGTTGGGTCTGAGACACGGTTTTCAGGGCTTTCTGGAGTAGAAGTGACTCACAGCGGTTAGCCTGTTTGCTTCTTTTATATTGTCCGCAAGTGGTGTGCAAACACTGAAAACTGATGGGTGACGAGGGACGCAGGAGGGTAGACGTTTGTCTTGACAAAAGCGGCGGAATGGACAGATTGGAAGCTTGCACCCTGAAAGGAGCAAAGGAGATCAAGGAGAAACGAACATTCACACATCACAAAACCGGCATGGAGAATGCCGGGGACAGTTTTGTGATGTATGAAAGCAATGCACGTGAGACAACTGCGGTATCAGATAGCCTCGGGATGACAAGCGTTGTTCTCTCCTGTTCCTTTCTTCTCTTTTATCTGTTGCTAGGACCTGTTCCCAGCCTCCCAAGTGAACCTTCATTAATTTTGCTGTTGCTCTGATAAGGCCCGAATCCCCCGCTGTTTGGGAAGACATCTTTTATGGTACAAAAAGATCTATAGGAAGATGATATTCATTGTCTTTAATTAAACTGGGAATTTCCGCTTGCTGCGAGTACTCTGGTGATATATATATTTGTGGCATTATTTCCCCTCAACGCTTTCAAATTTACAACAGAGAAATGGATAAATAACTTTTAGTGGGTTGCCATAAACAGTGTGTTTCAAAACAGCGGGATGCTCCCTTTCCCTGCCTCCTTTCAGTGGAATGAAAACAGCAATAATTTTTAACTAGAGTTGGCAGATCTGAATTAAATCCACTAATGATCATTTTCTAAACAAGCATTATTAGTGCACACAAAATGTGAAGCTTTGGTTTCATTAGCTTGTTTACAGAATATTACAAAACTATTGGCAAGGTGAATTATTAATTGAAATGTCTACTGTGTACTTAAGGAGCACAAATCTATTTGCCAACATTACCAAGGGGTGCATTCTAACATGGTTTTTATCTGTCGGGCGTGTTTTAAGTATCTGCTTGTGTGTGTCCCTAATCACAAATGACAACAGTTCCTACAGAGCCAACTCAACGCTAAGCATTTCATAATGCAGAAAACAATCATTGTGATCAGGCTGGACTTCTGTAGCCTTAGCATCTTGTCTTTTACCTTTGTTAAGTCTTTTGGCTTGCTGGGGAACATTCAGATTCTATAGATCATGGGTAAGGAGCCTGTGTTCCACTAGATGTTGGATTGCAACTCTCATCAGCCCTGGCTCAGTCATTGTGAGAGAGTGGGACCCACATCATTATATGAAGTTATATTGCTATTCTGATTCTAAAACTGCTCTCTGCCGATGCTTACAAGATATCACAATACAGATAAGTGTGGCTGCAAACATGGCTCATCACTGAGTTTGAGAAGGGGCTATCTGGTGGTGAGCAAGAGGTCTGGGAAAATACCCCGAAGATGATTAATAGCGGAGATTGCAATAATTCTTGTATATTTGTGTGAATGTGTTCAAAAAAGCAGGATGGGAACATGGATGTTCAAAGAAGAATGGTGAACTTTTCCAAGCAATTGGAGACTGCGCTTGTATCAGTCAACCTGTCCTCCGCCCTCTTCATGCCTCTCCCGGTTCTGAGTGACAAAGAGGGGAGGAGAGCTTGTCTCAGCAGGAGGGGGAACACCAGTGATTCTTCACCAGCCTGACTCATCTCTGCCTCTTGGCCTCCCTCCTCCCACCCTCCTGCTCCAGCCTCCGCCTCTGATTTTGAACTTCTCTCTGCCACCAACTCTCCCAGCTCACTAAGCCCTGTTTCCTCTTCAGCTTCTGACACCTCCTCCTCCTAGTCTTCTCCCTCTTCTCCCTGACCACTCATCATTGTCCCACCACCACTCCCTGGGCTCTGAGTCTCTGTTCCTTGGTGGTGGTTCCCCAGCTGGTTCCTCCCACCATTTCTCTGTGTCCAACCAGTCCATCTCTGTGTCACTCTGTGTCTGTCTGTCTGCCTGTCTGTCTGTCTGCCTGTCTGTCTGTCTGTCTGTCTGTCTGTCTGTCTGTCTCTCTCTCTCTCTCTCTCTCTCTCTCTCTCTCTCTCTCTCACCCACCCACCCAACATCAACCTGTTCTCTCCAGTCCTTCTGCTGCTTAATGTGATATATATATATATATATATATATATATATATATATGCAGGTTTTGGTGTCCTCGGGTGTCTTCCCGTGTAAAAGTTGGGGTGTCTAGGCGACCCCAACTTTTACACGGGAAGACACCCGAGGACACCAAAACCTGCATTCCTGTACCCGTGAAAATCTACGAAAGCATATATATATATATATATACACACACACACATTTACCCACTATATAATTATGCAGAAATTAAAGTTTCTTTAGCCACTGTTCAATAGTATTTTAATTGGGCTGACAAAATTGCTTTTGGCTTGCATTAAAAGACATTAGTATCTTATTTCTAGTAACAAAATAGTAATCAATGCTAAATTCTAAAATGTAACCAAAGAAGGCTGTATTTTTTATTAACTGCAGAAAGATAATGAATCTGCCCTATATAAAGATTTGGAATAAATCTTCTGAGATGCTGGGGATGGTGTTTTAATTAAAGTAATCCTTATTTGCATCTAACAAACACTATTGCTACTTAGAAATCTAAGACCTCAGTGATGCATATTAGTGCATTACCTAAACAAATCTAATAGTGACTTAATACTTGTATTTGAAGTAGCAATCTGTCATAAATTAAGAGCATTTGCATAGTAAATTTACAGGTTGTTATTCCTTGTAGAGTTTTATATAATTAAGGGACACGATAAGCCTTAACATTAATAATTTTTAATGGTGCAAGGGAGCTGGGTTTTGATGTTAAAGTGGTCCTCACTTCAATCAGAACCAATTCTCCAGTCTTTGAGAATTATAATGATTGCAGACTCTGGGTGCTTCCCCGAAAGAACCAGGCAGGAGGAGGAGGAGGAGGAGGGAAAAATGCTTCCCTATAACTTGGTGCTGCCACAATTTTAATTTTTCTCTAAGCATCTTGGCTCCAATCTCCATTCTGCTTGGGAAGGGTACACTGACATGAGGCTTTGTCTCCAATGGGAAGAAAGCAGCAACCATGCTTTCCTGGCTGTCCCTGATTAAAATAGACCGCAGGAGTCCCCCATCCCACATTTCTGTTTGGTGGGTCTAAGACTCCTGGACTGGGCATATGTCCTCCTTCCCACTGGGAAGCAATCAAATCATGCAGAAATGCATTCGCACCCATTAATATTTAGAGCTTCTACCCAATGGATGCACTGACAACCTCGGCAAATAGCTTGCAGACTTATTTCACTTTCCTTTCCAAACACACAGCTCTTTTGGTCCCCAAGCATGGTTGCAAGGTACTTAGAAAAAATATTGACAGGTCAGTATGCTTTGTGCTCTACAATTTGATACAAATATGTAGTTTTTGTCCAGCAGTTCATCTCTACTTGGTTGTCATGATATTAATCCACAAATTGCAATATTCAGAGTGTTGACTACTTTCTGGGTTGACTGCTTTCTTCTTCCCGTCTAGTAATTTGGGGGAGGATTCTGAATGGAGGTGGAAATTAAAAGTTTGATCCCCTCCCCTGTGCTTGCTCGTGGGGAGACCTCAGCTACCAAGGTCAACAATTTGCAAACTTTGTGGAATTACGTGACAATTTCTTCTCATGATCCCCAGTTGAGAGAACTCGAAACAAGAGTTGTGAGTCTAATAGTGTGAGTCATAGGGTTAGGTCTTGGGGTCTACAGAGAATTTGTTTGAACTCTTGGCTTAATGCATTGACGATTTTCCATTAGCAATGAATTACAGTAGTAATTTCATTAATTTCTTCACCTCTATAAGGGTATGTTAGTATGAGTTGCTTAGCCAAGCATCAAAGGAAACATTGCATTTAACCTTTAGCCCTTTGCAGTGTAACCAGGGCCAGTTAAGAAGTAAATTAGTGTAACATCCCTTTAAAAAAATTTACTTTAGATAAGCAGTGAACATAATTTTTGTGTGTCTTTAATTTAATAGGGGTTTATAGTTTTATGCAAAACCATTCACATTACATATGACCCTCTGGGAACTCTCCCCCCGCCACTCCCAGTCTGTATAATTTGGTGTCTAATAATCTGCTGTCTGTTAAATCCAGCACAGTCTTGATTAATGAATTGTGATGAACCAATGCATTCATTTACAGGTTTGGTCTAATACTCTGAAAGCCTATATCAGTGCTTGCCGTTATTCATGCAAATAAACTCTGGGGAGAAAGCACTGTGAGCAAGAGGGCTGAGGGAACAGACAGACACATTTGCCTTCCTTAGAGCCAAAGGGTTGAGGTACAACCCAGACACCCTGGCTGAATCTGCAAATGAACGTCAGTCTTTCTTGTAGAATAAGGTCCAAAGTACATGTTACAGAAAAATGCATGTAACAGTAGCCCCAAGGCTCATTTAGATCACTGGAAGCAGAGAATCACCCGGAGGAAGAGATACTTGATTGGCTCTCTGCCTAATGTATATGTATTTAAAGCTCTGTGATACAGAGAGCAGCCTTGGGGAGTGGCCAATTTGGAATGTGAAAATAGTGGGTAGGGAAAGTTCTAAGCTTACCATCTCCTCATGGCTTCTCTGCTCCACTGGAAGCAGAGCCGGTTCTACTGTTAGATGATGTGAGGTAATCACCATAGAGAGAAGATGTTGGGGACAACAGCAGCGTGTCCCTGGCTGTTCCTCCTGTGTGCGCCATGTGACCTTCCCTTTGCTCTTTCGGCTACTTGTCTGCCCACAAGTGCAGTGAACAGTCCTGTCAACAGTGTTCAGCTGCCAGTCCAACCAGTTTCTGCACACGGAATGAGGCAACGGGGCCGCCATCTTTTCCTTTGTCTCAGGCAGCAACATGTCTTCGATTGGAAGTGTCACTTCCTGTTTTAAATGGGCCATTGGGCTACCGTTATACAGGCAACTCTGTTTGCATGGGGGTCTCGTTCCGGGTCACTGTGCACATCAGCAGTGCACACATAAGCCCGCCATGCCACACACCCCTCCTGGGCCCCCAAAATAGTGTGTGGGTCGGCAGCCACATGCCAGTTGAACACACACAAAATGTCCCCTGCCTGTTCACACTAGCATGTGACATGTAGGCCTGAAGTATCAATAGAACTGTAAAGCTGAACTGTGAAGCAAAATATATTCCATCCATCAGCCATGAAGCTGCTCTGTTGTATGTTCTTGTATGTTCAGTGCTCCCCACAATTTCCTGTGGTGTCAAATGTCACTGGAGCTGGAGCTGACCATTGGCACACGGATTACCAGTGGCTTCTACTCATTATGCCTTGGTGCTACTTCCAGGATCAGAGACATGAATGTTAGTTGCCTGGGAATAACTGTAGGAGAGGGCTATTGCCCTCATGTTATGCTTTTGGGCATAACAGGTTGGTCACTGTGGGAAATGGAATGCTGGACTAGAGAGGCCATTGATCTGATCCAGCCAAGCTGTTCACATGTTTCTTAAGTCAGCACCATTACCTGGTGTGCCTCTCAAGATAGGTACCTTGAGAGGAAGTGCTGATGTGGAGTCAGGTGACCTGGAACAAGCTACTGTGATTTTATGACCTTCCCACACGCATGCCCTTGTCTGTCTGAACAACTGAGCCTCAAGTTCAACACTGCCTGCAGTCTTAGATTGCTGTCCAGGGCTTCCTGTCTCTCTGCATCCACCTCACCACACCCTTTATTGCTACTTGGTTCCCATGCCCTTCACTTTGGATTGATTCACACATGCATATACATAAGTTGAGCTGGTTTTTTTAAAAAAAACAACAACGATGATGCTCTAATGCCTGCATATTGCATGGGAAAATCCGTAGTGATGGGCAAACTGTCTTGTTCATTATTATCATCCTAATTGAGAAATAAGCTTCCAAGCAACCTCAGGGTTTCCCAAGTGCGATTTGCAAATCATCGGAGTACCATGATCTCCATTGTGATTTAGGATGAGTGAAATTCCACTCCAATTGCACTATACAACATCAGTTTCCTTTACTTTTGGAGCAAGATTAATTTATGCTGCTGTGTCTTCCGTTAGCTTTGATAACATACAGAGCAGATGATCCCAAAAGATATCGAACCCGAGGCAATGTCTTTTTAGATTTGTAATAATTACATGCAAAAGTTATTCAAGAGTGTGGCAATTAATGTTGATGAACTTTTATTAAATTCTGTTGTCGATTTGCAGAGATTAGTGGTGACATTTTTAAAGAAATACTTCCAAACTTGCAGTTCTTTGAAATCCCTTTATGATTTTTCCTGTACTAAATTTTTATCTAGCGGAGAATAACTGGGCTATTGAAAATTTGTTGGATTAAGACTTGACAATAACATTTTCTAAAACTGATGCGAGTCACAGTGTAATGTCATAAACGAGCATACCTATCAAATTCCTTCAGATGATGCACTTTTACTATGGAAAATACAAGAGGGCAATCCTTGTAATGTACAGATCTGCTCAGTCTTTGTCCATGCACAAAAATATGTCTCTCTTTGTCTGTATACTTTGTTCTGTTGGTTTTGTGTCTGCATGCAGCAATGAGCCACTGTGTGGGGGAAGGAAACCTGAACCACGTATTTAGGGAAACTCCTACCAATTCTGTATAAAAAGGTAAAGGTAAAGGACCCCTGGACGGTGAAGTCCAGTCAAAAGTGACTAAGGAGTTGCGGCGCTCATCTCGCTTTCAGGCCAAGGGAGCCGGTGTTTGTCCACAGACAGCTTTCCGGGTTATGTGACCAGCATGACTAAACCACTTCTGGCACAATGGAACACTGTGATAGAAACCAGAGTACACAGAAACACTGTTTACCTTCCTGCCACAGCAGTACCTATTTATCTACTTGCATTGGCGTACTTTCGAACTGCTAGGTTGGCAGGAGTTGGGACAGTGCAACGGGAACTCACTCAGTTGTGGGGATTCAAACCGCTGACCTTCTGATCGGCAAGCCCAAGAGGCTCAGTAGTTTAGACCACAGCGCCACCCACCAATTCTGTATAACTCTGGATGTGTAGGGGTGGGCAAGGAAGATCCAGGTACCCTCATGCCTCTGAGCATGTCAGAGTTGACAGTTCTGGGCATTCGCCAGGGAAAAAGAGAAGTGCTATGTGATAATCTCTCTGGTCTGGGACCCAAAAGTTACCGTATTTTTTGCTCTATAAGACTCACTTTTTCCCTCCTAAAAAGTAAGGGGAAATGTGTGTGTGTCTTATGGAGTGAATGCAGGCTGCGCAGCTATCCCAGAAGCCAGAACAGCAAGAGGGATCGCTGCTTTTGCTGCACAACGATCCCTCTTGCCGTTCTGGCTTCTGGGATTCAGAATATTTTTTTCTTGTTTTCCTCCTCCAAAAACTAGGTGCGTCTTGTGGTCTGGTGCGTCTTATAGAGCAAAAAATACGGTACTTTAGGTAGGCCAATGAGATTTTTGGCATCATTGAAAGATACAGAAACCAACATGCACACTATGGGTATCCAGAAAAATATAATGAACTACCCATCATTTCTGCTTCTTCTTGTTTTGGGGTTGCCATATTTTGAAGAGCAAAAAAGAGGACATATTTGCCGACTCCTACTTTTAACTATGGATCGCTATGACGACTCTACCCATGAAAAGGAGGATGTGTCCTGGAAAACGAGGACCTATTATAAAAGGCTTGAAAAGGAATCAGGAAGCGCCTTCCCTAGATTGTGGGTGTGTCACTCTAGTCGTCTCCTTGTCTGCCTAGCTAGATCTGCTTCTCTAAATGTCAAATCATTTCTATGACATATTCATTGGCTAAAACCACAGGAAGGTAGAGCAGGCTGGTTGCCGACAAAATAAATAACGAGAAGAATGCAGGCACTTCTTGCCACACAATTCAGGTTCCACAAGGGCTAGAGATTTACGTAAACAGAAGAAAAGATAGAAAGCTGGGAATCCAGGGAATATGCCTCCCTGTGGATGTCCATCTCTCTCTCTCTCATACACACAGTGTTACGTCACAAACTTCTTTCAACACGCTCCTTAGGTTGGCCTTCAGGCATAGTGGGCTGCCATTCAAGAAACCCAAATCCAAACCTGACTCAGGCATGCAGAGCTAAGTTGTGAGATTCTTTAGATTCTTGCCTTAATCCACAGGTGCATGGCAAGTTTGTTAAATTAACATTAATTATTTTCTATGTGAACCAAACTTCTGTTTTTATGCTAAAATTTCATTCATTTTTGCCTACCTCCCTGCACCACTGCAGCATTCCCCCTGCCTGAAAAGAAATTATGTTTGGGCTCAAATGGGCAAATTTCAGTAATTGATCAACAGATTTGGAGGTTTGGAGTTCCCTCCTGGGACTTTCTCGCTGTTATCAGTGCTGGAGCAAGAAAGTATTCAAATAGTGGAAGGACTGAAGAATAACATGAATGAACGAAGAGATCACAAATAATTGCTTTGCTTCAAATTGTCCGTGATGGATGCTATGATACTAAGTGAGACTTTAACAGTTTTGATACTTTAGCCAGTTGAAGAAAAATGATGTTTGAAATTCTGACTATGGAACTTAGCCTTTTTAGTTGTCTGTTTAGCTTACATTCAGCAACTCCATTCCCCTCCACCCTCATTCATCTAATCCCCAGGTAACACAAGCTTTAGATGGTGTTATTAGGAGCACTACAATCCAGCTACTTTTCCTTCCCCCAGTGTTGATGTAGCAGAACTATCCAGACATTTATAACTTCAGATATTGAATCCCATCGAGTTCTCTTACATATCTCTTTGCTTTCACCCCCTGTGCATTTCTTTTATATTGAATGCATATGAAAATTAGATTGTTTCCCTCCTTCTTCAGCTGTAGCTATATAGGGAAATGTTTAATGTTCATTCCCCCCCCAAATAACATAGCTTTTGTAACATCGCTATTACTATTTAGCTCCAGCTGAGCACTGGTGATGTCCTAAGCATTCCACACAGAACCAGAGGTGGGGAAAACATTCAATTCATTTCACATTTAAAGGCGAACCTACATAATTCACAATTTCCGAAACAATGTGTGAACCGAAATACATTCATCCTTTGCAGAAATGGATATACTAGGGTAAAATTTGCATAAAATCCATATATTTATGAAAGCAACGTACAAAAATTTGTTGCACTAGGCAAAATTGCTTTGTTAAAATATGTACACCAGAGAAATGTGTATATACAGAGAAATGTGGATGAGTTTTCACAAATACTTTTTAAAAAATCCGAGAAGATGTGGAAATGTGGAGAACTGAATTTAAGACTGGAAAAATGAGAAACTGAGAGAAACCGAAATAGACACCTGTCAGGGGTTCAGAAGGAGAGACACAGGAGGGGGAGCAAATGGAGAGTGAGGAGGAGGAGTACGAGGGGGGCGCAGGCAGTGACAGTGGCCAGAGTTATTCCACAAGCCTCTCTAGCGAATCGGAGGACTCACAGAAGGGAGCGCCGGTGGCCAGAGCAAGGGAGATTCCAAGGGAGAAACCTCAAGAGGGAGGGGCCAGCGGGGAGTCCCTGAGCAGCAGCTGGAGATCAGGACCAGCGTCTCCACCAGAGCGCAGTGGGGAGGGGGAGTCCCAGGAGTCGGGACCAGTGTCCTCACCACCAGAGGGAGGAGAGGAGTCAGGTTTGGCAACACCCACATCAGGAAGCGGGGAGACGGTCAGAAGGAAAGTCACCGGCTGGGCGCGCGCGCCAAGTTCAAATGTACAGGAGCGCGGCACAGCGGGGAGCCCGGGAAGGGAGCCAGGTCCTAAAGCCCGCCGGAGGGAGGGGCAAGACTCAGGAGGCTCCGCATCAGAGGAGTCCAGGAAGGAGGGAACCCCAGAGGGCAGAAGGACCCAACGCAGGAAAGAGCAGCGCAAGAGGTGGAGCCGGGCTAGAATCTTAAACTGGTGTGGGTGGAGCAGTGAGTCAGAGGGGACTTAGCCGGTCTAGCGTTAAGACGTGGGTCTGTGCGCCCAGAGCTTGGAAATGGAAACTAAACTTCAATAAAGACTTTTGTATATAATATCCACTGGGCGTTGGTCCTCTGTGAGCTGGGACCTAGCGGCAGTCCTGACAACACCCATCCCTACACAGAACATACATGTAATGTGGCAGTGCTTCTCGGACAACTCACAGCTTGTATTTGGCAGAGAAGACTGAGGTAGTTCCAGGACAGGACAAATACATTTTGCAGCCTGAAGTGAAGGACAAACAAGATGGCTGCCCCCCATTCCATGTACAGAAACCAACTGGACTGTAAACTAATTCTTCAGTGCTTGCACTCACACCTCTGTCATCCAGCAGAGGGCTCTGGAGGATGCAGCCCAGAATTTGCCACCTGAGACAGTCACCACATTATGCTTAATGGTAGGGCCGGGCTGGAGTAGTTCTTACTGAGGTGTTAAACCTTTGCAGGTTTTGTCACTTCAGTCTTAAACTGAGGGATTACTTGACTGAATGGATTGGTTCCTATTCTTTAGTTCCATGCCAAAGTGTTTATTGGGGGTGGGAATAAAAGTATAAGTGTTCTTGTCAAAGAGCGGTAGACTTGTATCTTCACCAGTGGCACCATATTTCCTTTTCCTCCATTGGGAAGAGTCCAGAGAGGACCCAAAACCAAGGAGAATGCAGGCAGAAATTCAAAGACTTGCATCTACCAGATGCCATTAAACAAGGTTTACGGTTACTACTTTATCATCTACAGTGGTACCTCGGGTTACAAACACCTCGGGTTACAAACACTTCGGGTTACAGACTCCGCTAACCCGGAAGTAGTTCCTCAGGTTAAGAACTTTACCTCAGGATGAGAACAGAAATTGTGCGGTGGCGGCAGCAGCAGTGGGAGGCCCCATTAGCTAAAGTGGTACCTCAGGTTAAGAACGGTTTCAGGTTAAGAATGGACCTCCGGAACAAATTAAGTTCGTAACCGGAGATACCACTGTATATCTGTCTGTCTGTCTGTCTGTCTGTCTGTCTGTCTGTCTTTCTGTTTATGATTTATTTTTAAAAGACCTTTGACTAAAAGCAATAGGTGCAACCTCATTCATGTACAAAAATAAGCACATTTCATAACTCTGGATAGAGACATTATTTTGTTGCCACCCACCAGCCCTTACGTTGAAAAACCAAGTGGACTTGTGAAGACAAGAAGCAGTAACTGCCAAAGAAGTCAATTCCCCCCTCACCCCCCCTAAAATGGACTCTAGGCTTGCCATATTTTGAAGAGCAAAAAGGAGGACACATTTGCAGACTACTGCTTTTAACTATGGATCGCTATGACGGCTCTCATTTTACATACCGATGCAAAAGAGGACGTGTCCTGGGAAAAGAGGACACATGGCACCTTCCAAAAAGTTATAACACTGTTTTTGCCAGTAGAGCATATATAGTTACTATGGTGTCTTAATGAACAATATGGAATTGCAGTCAGTTAACCGGAACTGGCGAGGATTTTTTTCCTCCATCTATGGGACCTTTAAAAATATATAAATGGCTGCAATGTAAGTAGCGAAGGAGTTAGGGTAACTTCTGCTGCCACAGCTCTCGTAGCATTTGAACGCTGCTGTGACCTGCCGTTCAGGGGTGTGAGAGGCTCAAACAAACTTCCCCCGTCCACACAAGGGTTGTTTTGTGTCTTCCGTTTGCGGGAATGTAAGGCAGAACTCATCATAATAATAGGTGTGCAGCAAAGGTTCATAATAGGCTCATGCTTTTGCTGTTTCTTGCTTTGACTTAAGCCACGCTGAACATTATTCCGAAGTGCTTCCCTCCCTGCCCCCCCCACCTCCACCCCCTGGTATTATTCAGTGGGTAATTATTAGACTTCATGCATAAAATGAATGTGACAGTCCAGACAGATGTATATTGTTGGCTGTGTCTCTCTCCTACTCCCCCCTCGGAGTGACAGCGGCTGAAATTTGCAATGATTACCATGACAAAGGCCAGCGTTTTCAATGTCCTGGAGGTCGCATTCTGACTGTGACATGCCAGCAGCAGCGGTTCATGCAGGCCACAGCGAGCGCACAAGCAGAATTTGCCTTTTTAATACAGTCTCTCTAGGGTACTTGGTTTCACAATTGCCATTGGTTTTTGCAAGCTGCCAGGGTCTGTGGGGTGGGTTTGTATTGAAAAGGAGCAGACCAGCAGTACTCCTAGCTTCCACTAGGGGCTGCTGTTGAACTTCCGAAGCAAGCACCTTTAAAAATAATAATAATATATATTTAAAAAAAATTAGAAGAACAAACTGACAGATCATTCTGGTGTCGATCAAGCCTTTCTGATGCAATACATGAAATCTTTTGGATGTACCAGTAATAAATACTTCCTTCAGAAATCTTCATACCCTGTATAGCTGTATGTCATACCCCAAGGAAAAGGAATACTAAGATATTACCGGCAGTGTCTAATTTTTGCTTGAAAACTATGGCGGGCAGGGAAGTGTGTCAGGGTTATTTCCCCATGAATAAAGTTTATCTTTCCCAAACAAATGAATGCAGGCTTTTAATTAATTTCAAAGTGCCTCCCATGACGTCTTTTTAAAAAGTCTAAGGCACTAATACTGTGACTTAAACTTGCATGATAAAGCCGACAAGCTGTTTTTAAAGGCTTAGCCCATGTTCGGTCTTATCTATAATCTGCACCTTATTGTGTTTACAGGAGAAAAATAACGCCAGTCCTTATTCTTCCCCCCTTCTTTATTTATTTCTTAAAAAGCCTCCCTCAATATGATTTAATCTTGAGTATATATTAAAGATTGCTACCTGGCTTGTGAAGGTGTTTTTTTGTGTGTGACTTTACTGCTGCTTACTTATAAAAGGCATGCAATGGCTTTGACTTTGGCGTGTGTGTGTGTGTGCGTTTTAAAGTTTGGGCTTTCAAAACGCCACTGTGAAATTAATTATAATGACACTACTGAAGACAGCTTGCACTTTGTAATTCGAAGTGAATAGAAAGTGCCTGTACGCTGGTGAACAATGTAATACAGTAATATTAAAGATAACTTGACACCAATTATTTTTGACTGCTTCTTCTTCTTCTTCTTCCTCCAGCTCCTCCTCTTCCTCCTCTTCTTCTTCTTCCTTCAGCTCTGCATCCAGGGCTTTATAACGTATGAAGAATATTTTACAAATCCGAGAGATCTGAGCCCATTGGATAAGGTTAACTGCCAGCAAGGAAAAAACATGGTGCGTATTTCATTCGAATGACTATAGAAAATCAATCTGTAGCAACTCAAAATACCGTTTCGTTTTATTGAAAATAAAGCCGCGCTCATTACCAAGTGTGACTTGGATATATTTAATACAGAGGTGTTTTTTAAAAGAACAACAAACACGTAATAGTTAATATTATTGCCACAGCTGCTACTAGCAAGCAACACACACGCATACAGAATATCTGAGTAATGGCACTCTACAAACTGTGCGACTTTCCCTTTTCTTAAGCTTTGTTATTTCCTCGGAGCGGTTGCAAAGAGGTCAGTTAATTGTAAGCTCTGACAATGTTTGGGCTCATGACAAGAGCTATCTCTTAATTGTATACCAAGCTGCTGGAGCACTGCAAAGGCTCTCTTTAAAGAATCTTAATAATGAGAGTGTTAATGGGCTGCAGCATTTAATTTACAATACTGGCGGGGAACCTCTGGGCCCTGAGCCTCATTAGACTCAGAAGACTCCCAAGGGTGGCTTTTTTTTGGGGGGGGGGGTGAGCCACATTCACCTGATGTAAATTTTTACAGGAGCCATTTGTAGTGAAGGGATTGTTTACCTTCTCAATTTTGGAAACGTACGGAATATGGTCCTTTCTCCCCACCCTGCTGATTTATTGATTGCATCTGCAGGTTGGGAATCCCCTCAAATCTGCTAAATACGTAGCGATCTGGGAATTTCACTCCCACAAATACGGAATCCCCTTTGAGGAAGAAGTATGTGTATCCACATGGGATTCGTCATTTTGCTTAGGAAGCTACAGAGTAGGCCCCACTCAGGCAGTATCGATGGTGGCGTGATCTAGGTGTGAAGAACAAACCCACTTAGATGCTGCTGCCTGTCATTTTTCATATCTGTGGCTTCTCAGAATACAGAAATTCTCCCCTCAGCACTGGATTTAGGGTGGTGCCAAATTTTGTCCTTGCTGAGGGCACCCCTGATCCCCTCATAAGAAGTTAAGGGTACATATGGTACCTCAGAAGATTGTGTGTTCACAGGGAACCCCAGTAGAGGGGTCTAGATGGAAGTCTGTCGAAAAGCCAAGGTGTATAGCTGCCTTCAGTGGCCTGGGAGCGCGATCCGAGTGGGATGCAGATGACTAATTATCCTAGGCTTGACCCTGTTCATTCCAGGGAGGCTGAGAGGAATTTACATGCAATGCCAAGCCAAATCCTACCTACATCTGGAATTAATGAAGTTGTGGCCAATTTTAAAACCCCAGAACATTGTCTTGTCCAGTTTGTTGCTAGAAGAGCCTTGCTCCTTGGGTAGGGGTCTCTGTGGGTGTAAAATATGGATATGTTCAGCACTTCCTCAGATGTGGGGGGACCTGCGGCTCCCCGGATATTGGTGGACTCCACCAGCCCCAACCAGAAGGGCCAAAAGTCAAGGATGATGGGAGCTGGGAACCCAGAAACAGTTCCAGAATCCAGAAGTAGGAATGAAGAGGACTGTTTGTGCAGCGCTAAAAAGGTAAAGGTAAAGGACCCCTGACAGTTAAGTCCAGTCGCGAACGACTCTGGGGTTGTGGTGCTCATCTCCCTTTACTGGCTGAGGGAGCTGACATTTGTCCACAGACAGTTTTTCCGGGTCATGTGGCCAGCATGACTAAGCCACTTCTGGCGAACCAGAGCAGTGCACAGAAACAACATTTACCTTCCTACCAGAGTGGTCCCTATTTATCTACTTGCACTTTGACGTTCTTTCGAACTGCTAGGTTGGCAGAAGCAGGGAGTGAGCAACAGGAGCTCACCCCGTCGCGGGGATTTGAACCGCTGACCTTCTGATTGGCAAGCCCAAGAAGCTCAGTGGTTTACACCACAGTGCCACCCGCATCCCATTTTTAATTTGCATCTGAGTGATGATGTATCAACAGTTCAGTGGTACCTCGGGTTACAGATGCTTCAGGTTACAGATGCTTCAGGTTACAGACTCCGTTAACCCAGAAATAGTACCTCAGGTTAAGAACTTTGCTTCAGGATGAGAACAGAAATCGCACGACGGCAGCATGGTGGCAGCAGGAGGTACCATTAGCTAAAGTGGTACCTCAGGTTAAGAACAGTTTCAGGTTAAGAATGGACCCCCAGGACGAATTAAGTTCTTAACCCGAGGTACCACTGTATGCATATTCTTTGCTTTGAAATAATTACTCCACTTAGTCTTCCTTTGTGCTTTCTTTCTTAGCACCTCAAATGCTTTAGTCCAAATCTGATGGAGGGCTGGTTTGCACATGCATGCTTATCAACTTGTGCTCCTCATATGTGGATGAGTCACCCCAAATGGGCTAGCCTTTCCCAACATGGCACCTCTGAGGAAAATCTGGAGGTGGCGATGAGAGAAAGGGCCTTCTCTGTAGCGGCTCCCCCATTATGGAATGCACTCCCAAGGGAGGCCAGCCTGACCCAAACCTTGTTATCATTTTGGTGCCAGGAAAACACATTTTGGTTTTCCTGGGCATTTGGGTGCTACAAGTGGTATGATATTATATTGTTAAATGTGTTCTGCATACGCTTCCGTGATTTTATCACAATATTTTCTCTTCTTGGTAATAAATGACTTTGGGATTTTAAAAGTGAGAAGTGAAACATAAATTTTATAACCCTAAAGCAGACTTTGCATTGCAGGGAGAACGGTCAGATCTTCTCGTGGCACCTCAAACCTCAGTGCTTTTCAAGCGGAGTCAGTTTGCAGCTGCAAGTCATGAGCTGTTCAGTAATCAAACCATGTATCACACGTGAAACTGACCATTATAGTAAAGCAATGAAGACATCTAGAAAGCTAGATGCTGCTAGATCAGCAACACTAAGAGGAGAGTCAAGTAACCAGTGTGCAGTTGTCAGGCTCTAAAGAACTTTGCTGCACAATAGACAATTTATCTGAATTCGCAACATTAAATGGGAAGTATACCCAAGGTTAAGTGTTTGTGCTGACATTGCCATTAAACCTCATTTTGCCTTCAAACAAGAAATCTCTGCTTTTTTGTGCTTTCATAGGGTTGAACAAACTTTGCAGATTTTTTATTTTATTTTTAAAAAAACCATTCTGCTCTTCTGCTACTTCTCTTCATGCAATTAGCACAGCCTCAAACAAGAAACTAAACTTTGGCTCGGTTAGAGGGAAGGTTAAACACAGAAAATTGATAACAAAAATAGCGTAAAAGTTTCCTTTTCCAATGATGATCAGCAGGCAACAACTGGAGTTGTTATGATAGATTTTGAGGAGGAAAAAAACGTGAATTATTTTTAGAACTCATTTGGAGAACGAAATGTTGTATAACAGCTTCTGTAACAGGCCAGGAGTGCTGCTGCCTGAAGACAGAGGTATGCTGATCCCACACATCATAAACAACATTATAGTGGTGTGCGGTTTGTAGGGAAGGAACGAGTTAGGTGGGTAGGGATAAACTGGCAAGGCTGTGGATTTAGGTTTACTTCTCAGTTCCTACCTCACTTGTAACTTTGCAATGAAAGATTCAGAAATTGGAGCCAATTACCATAATATGTGGTGGTTTGGTGGGAGCATGTTCAACATCAGACAGTTAAAAGGTTTTATTGCTATTAGGAGGTTGTTAATGCTCTTGATAATGTCTCCGGTTGCTTTGTAATGTCTCTTGTTGAAGTATAGAATTCTTTTTATCTTATTACATTATGCAGAAACTTAAATTCAAAAGATATTTGCAGGAACATTTAAAAGAGTGCATCAATCAGTTTCAAAGAAGGGAAAATGTTCTTAGAATAGCTTATAAAAGGATAACTGTCAGTTTCCTTTTGGATGAACAAAGGAACCAACGTTAAAAAAAGGGAGAGAGCACTTTATTGTAAAAGCACAGTGTGCAATTCAATCAATATTCCATATAAATATAAAGGAGAAGAAAGTTCATAATTATCCAATGACTTAAATGTAATTTATGTAATTCTTGCAGAAACAGCAAGGCAGAAAGGAAGAAATCTTCTTACCAACTGTATTCTTTGCCCTTGATGGAATTGGCAGTAAGCGATAACTTATATCTTTCTAATAATGACTTGAATAAATAACACACAGTTATGATTTGTAATAATATCAGTGACGAATGTAACAGTCTTCGCCAAACTATGACGGAACCCCCCCCCATCTTCATCACCATCTCCTTATTCCACCATTAAAACTTACTCTCTCTTTCATTTTCCCAGCTGTTACCTTCTGACAGTGCAAGTGTGTATTTAATCCCTGGAATACGAGGGCCTAAATCCATGACAAAATTAGGGCCAAACCACAATTTGTTGTTGCATTTAATGGGCAGTTGCTGTTTTTTAAATGCAAATAGCATCTGGGTTGGGGTGGCTGAAAACGATTAAAATTGCAGTGGGCACAGAGTGGAATTTTAACCCTTTTCTCCCCCTGCTACATTCCTCAAGGGGTATATTTGTTTTGGGATAGTGTGGGTGAAGAATCCACATTTGGCTTCATTTTTTGCACTAGGGCATCAGATCACTAGAATCTGCTCCAGTTGCACAAACCTAAAAGTCTGGGACGTGCTGAGATCCCTTCTGCAAAATACTAAAAGTCTGGAGTGCCGATACTGCTTTTTAAAGCCCATCAGCTTCAAAAGAATATATCTGAGCACAGCAAGGGAAGCTGTGTAAAGAAACCAAGCCCAGAACCCTTTTGGGGTATGGACCTAATTTCCAAGATCTTTAGCTCCCAATCTAGGTGCTTGAATTAAGGTTGTCTGCTTGACTCCAGTCTATGATGGACTGGGAAGCTACCAAAAATCTAGCCTTTGAGAGTACATTGGTAGCAGTCTCTGTCCCTCTTCATGAAAGCACTTCCATGTCCACACAATGCGAGGACAACATTTCCATCCAGTGGCTCATGGGGTGCCACTCTAGAAGTCCTGACCCAGAAGTGTGGCGTTTCAGGGTGAGAGGCTTCTCCTTGAATACTTGCATGTACAAGTAGAATTTGCTATATTGATTTGACCCTGCAGCAACTCAAATGTATTGCGTGAATAAGGGGAAATTGATGCTCTGAACTAACCCTCAAAACATTATATGATGGGGAAGTTACTGCTGGTGTCAAATTTCTTTTGAGTTGCATAGACAGCCAACATAAACACAGTGAAGTGAAGATTGCACACTAGTGTTTGGTGGAATGTGTCCAGAGTATTTTGGTTTTTTTTTTTGTTTAAATGCATTCTGCTACAAAATATTTTGCTACTTTTCTTTAAAAAACACACACATTTTGGGCACACTTCCACCAAGTTATGCACTTTAGAATCCCATGAGTTTCCACAGGAAAGAACAAAGCATGTAGTTTAATTTGCTATAAAAACCAATGGGACTTTTAAAAAAGTCTTTAACTTTGCAGGATTGTGTTTGGAGGCTGTATGCATGTGTTTTTTTAAAGCCCTGCAAAAGCAAATTATACGTTTTGACATTTCCCCACCAACTTAATTTTGGTGCAGATTTTTACTGCATATCTGTGATTTCCATCTATTTATACACTGTAATAATTTCTTTTCCTAAGCCTAGATTTCCATTAAACCTAATGGGATATTTGCTGAAACGAGCATTCAAATATTCACATGTGGATTTTAGACTCTCTCTCTCTCTCTCACACACACACACACACACACACGCGCGTGCGCGCACACACCCACACACCCACACACACACCAAAACAAATTCTACACTCCCTTCCCCTTAAGCGCAGGTAGAACATGTAGTTGAAATACCAAGGGATTTCCTTTAAAATGTTTTACTTTTTTTTTTGCAAACAATGTCACAAAATGCACCAAGGGCCTGATCCAGCTATATATAAACACTTTAAATGAAAGAGTTAAGCACACACTTAAAGATCTCCCTGTGGGATTTTAATAGGCTTAACCTGGCTGAGTTCTGCCCTCAATCAATGTGTAATTGTGTGTGTGTGTGTGCATTTAAAAAAACAATATTTTTTCCTAACAGGTTTTGCACATTTTAAAAACAAAAATCACTAGCTAATGTTTCTGCTGCAAATAGCATTTTATGTGACATGACTCTGATGGTTAGCTTTCTTACAACAAATGCGTTTGTTCGTGTTTAAAGTATAGTTCTTTCATGTTTGTTTTTCTATTTTTTCCAGTAGGATGACCAACAGTCCTATGAAATGTAATAGAATGCAGGCAGCCCAATCCTATACATGTCTACTCGGAAGTAATTCGCACTGAATTCCCTGGCACTTACTCCAGGTGTGCGCAGAATTGCAGCTGCGGTAATTTTACTTAACTATCTTCATTTCACTTTCTCCTCTGCAGCCTGCATGCAGATTTCTGATCTCTGTTGTCTTTAAACAGGTACAATTGCCCCACACCCCTCAGAGGAATCTTGAAGTGATTTCCTAAAAAAAAAAAAAAAAAGCTTCATAAGTTATTGATACTCTGCTCCCCCCCAGAAAGCAATAATTCACAGGCCGTAAGTTCATGAATTGTACACATCTGTACAGATTCAGAAAATAAAGGTAGTTACCATAGCAACGGCCACATAGTATGGAACATGCTTGTGAAATTCAGAGCTTCATATTAAGGGCACCCGTCTGTTACATGCCCTCTCTTGCTCACATTACATGAATTTGTGCCTTGCTACAGTGTTTTTCTATGCAGTGTTTTTAGCATTTGTGTGTATCTTTAATTATAGCTTTTCCTCTGCCTTCCTTTGTTCTAAATTACACTCCTATCGCTTGGATTTTGTATTGTGTAATTTTAAAATCAAAAGCATATAATCACAGAGCTTTAATGATGATGAAAGAATGCAGACAGCCCTGGAAAGACCTTGCACTCTTGCAACTGGAATCTGACTGAGCTCCCCCTGTGAAAAGCATCCGTTCCTCTCTGCTCCTCTCATCTGATTGAAAGCTTTCATTCCCAGCTATGTCCTGGCTTCCTGTCCTGCCCTGTACTTCTCGTTGAAAAGGGGCAGGAGAAGCGGCGGGGATAAACAGCTTGGCCGTTCTCAGCAAATGCACATCTCTTGGGGGAACAGATGCCATTGCATAAAGGACTGAGAACTGATCATTGTTCCTTTCTCGTTAATACTTGTGGCATTTGCTGCATAATGATGACAATAGAATCATGGAATCTTAGAGTTGGAAGGGACCCCAAGGCGCATCTAGTCCAACCCCCTGCAATACAGGAACCTCAGCTAAAACATCCATGACAGATGGCCTCTGTTTAAAAACCTCCATGGAAGGAGAGTCCACCACCTCTCATGGGAGTCTGTTCCACTGCTGAACAGCTCTTACTGTTAGAAAGTTTTTCCGAATGTTTAGTCGGAATCTCCTTTCTTCCATTGGTTCGAGTCCTATCCTCCAGAGCAGGAGAAAACAAGCACGCGCCCTCCTCCATGTGACAGTCCTTGAGATATTTGAAGATGGCTATCCTATCTCCTCTCAGTCTCCTCTTTTCCAGGCTAAACATACCCAGCTCCTTCAAATGCTCCTCATAAAGTTTTGTTTCCAAACCCTTGATCATCTTGGTTGCCCTCCTTTGCACATGTTCCAGCTTGTCAACATCCTTCTTAAATTGTGGTGCCCAGAACTGGACATAGTATTCCAAGTGTGGCCTGACTTAGACAGAATAGAGTGGTACTATTACTTCCCTTGATCTGGATACTCTACTTCTGTTGTTGCAGCCTAGAAAAGCATTAGCTTTTTTGTTGTTGCTGCATTACACTGTTGACTCATGTGAAGCTTGTGGTCCACCAAGACCTCTTGATCCTTTTCACTTGTACTGCTTGTAAGACAAATGTCCCTCACCCTATATTTGGGCATCTGGTTCTTCCAGCCTAAGTGCAGAACCTTACATTTGTCCCTAGCGAAATACATTTTGTTAGCTTGCACCCAGTTCTCCAATCTGTTAAGGTTATTTTGAATTCTGATTCTGTTTTCTGCAGCATTAGCTACCCCTCCCAGTTTGGTGTCATCTGCAAATTGGATAAGTATCCCCTCAATTCCTTCATCCAAGTCATTTATAAAGATGTTGAACAACAACGGGCCCAGGACAGAACTCTGTGGCACCCCATTTTTTTCCAGGATGATGAGGAACCAATAATGGGTGCTCTTTGGGTTTGGTCAGTCAACCAGCCACAATCCACCTACCTCATTCAACCCACATTTTACCAGCTTCCTCGCAAGAGTATAATAGGGTACTTTGTCAAAAGCCTTACTGAAATCAAGATACACTATGTCCACAGCATTTCTCTGATCCACCAAGTTTGTAACTCCATCAAAAAAATAAGTTAGATTGGTCTGGCATGACTTATTTTTGAGAAACCCATGCTGGGTCTTAGTAATCATGCATGCTTTTCTAAATGTTCACAGACCGACTGTTGAATTATCTGTTCTAGGACCTTCCCTGGCATCGATGTCAAGCTCACCAGTCGGTAGTTATCTGGGTCTTCCTTTTTCCCATTTTTGGAGAGGGGGACAATATTTGCCTGCCTCTAGTCTGTAGAGACCTCACCTGTTCTCCAAGAATTCTCAAAGATAACAGACAAAGGCTCTGAAATTACACCAACAAGCTCCTTTAGTACCCTTGGATATTGCTCATCAGGCTTTGGAGATTTGAATTCATTTAAAGTAGCTGGGTGTTCCCTTACTACCTCTTTTCCTATCTTGGGCTGCAGATCCCTCCTTACATCAATTAATCTCTTATCACCAGGTTGGGTATCACTTTCTTTTTGGGTGAAGACAGAGGCAAAGTAGGTGTTGAGTAGTTCCGCCTTTTCTCTGTCACCCAAGAGCATTTCTCCATGTTCACCATACAGAGAACATACCACTTGCTTATTCTTCCTCTTACTTCGAACATAGCCGAAGAAACCCCATTCATTATTGTTCATTGGTTCTAGTTACTTTCCTCCCAGATCCGGTTATGCCACTAGCCTTGAGGGAAAGGAGCACAAGTCTCCCATATATTTAACCATTTTATAAAAGAGGGAATTTCTAGCAGGTTCTGTTTGCCATGGAATCCATGCTGGCTGGGTCTCTGCCATTGTTTGCTAGTAAAGTTAATATTCTCCATCTAAAGATTCCTACCACCTGAAGAAGAACTCTAAAGATTAGTCCTAAATGGCACTCAGAGCCTGTCAGAGATTAAAAAGGTCAAAGAAGGAGTTCTAGAAAATAATGAAGTGTTTACATGGAGTCTCCTAGTTTTACATGCAGCAGGGTGACACAGAAAGCAGGAAATGCTTGTAATTGGCCTACAGAAAAGACTCTCCTGTTCCCTCTGACCTGTAACATCATCTTTTTTCATAGCTCTTCTCACCTCTAAATTAATATCTGCCACAATAGACTGATCCTCTCATATGGCTTTCTCTCGTTTTGTATTTTGCTAAACTAATCTCCCTGCCCCATGATGAACTTAAAAGCCAAGGCCAGATTTTGTGTGACAATACCATACCCTACAACATTCCTCTGATGAAAATAGGGACGTCCTATTCAATAATAATAATAATAATAATAATAATAATTAGTAATTTTATTTTTTATATCCCACCCATCTGACTGGGTTCCCCAGCCACCGTGGTGGCTCCCAACATATATAAAAACACAACAAAACATTAAAAAACCTTCCCTATATGGGGCTGCCTTCAGATGTCATCTATAGGTTGTATAGTTACTTATCTCCTTGGCTCAGAGGTTTCATAACTCCATACCCTCCAACAGTCCTCCAATGAAAATGGGGATATCCTAAGGAAAAGCGGGACATTCCGGGATCAAATCAGAAACCAGAACGGCTTCTGTAAATCCAGGACTGTCCTTCAAAATAGGGACACTTGGAGGGTCTGCAATACAGGTTTCAATGCTGAGAGGGGCCTATATTGTTGTGTCTCAGAGAGCTGTAGGGAAAATCTTTGAGTTCAAAGGCATAATTTCTAGAAATGGAGAGCAGATGGCAGTCCCCAAGTCTATCTGGAAATGTCATCTGTCTCTAGTTGTCGGCAGTGCATATAAATAGTGCTTTTTTTGCAATTTTGCCCCCAAACCTCAACAACTTTGGATTTTATGTCAGTGGGTAGAATGGGACAATATAGCTTAGATGCGTCTCTGACCAAACCTTGTACTCCACTTAGGAATAGGGACGTTGCGGGGGGATTTTCATTCTGCTTCCAATAAAACCTATATTATTTGTCTCACTATCCATGGAGGATGAAATCAATACCATTAACTTCAATGCATTTCAATAAAAGGGAAGCATCTAAAGCCATGCAGAAAATTCGGTAACAACTATTTCGGTAACGTTTGTGGATTAAAAAAGAAGAAGAAGCATGATTTCAACTACTGCTTATATTCACTTACGTAATTTCTATTCCTGGCCCTGAAAACACATGCAAATTGTGGCAATTTCTGCTCCCATTTCCATTTCTGACAGAATTCTCCGGCACCCTTAGTTAATAATGGGTGCATCAGCCAATTTTTGATCTGTGTTGCTTTCACGGTATTGTTCCACAAGTCTATCCTCCCCCTTTTCCAAATCAATCTGCATTTTTTTAAAAAATCAGCATAAAAAAAATCACATTTCAGCATGCATTTTAAACATCTTTTCTCTCAAAACACGCAGCCCTTGAAAAAACAGTAATCAGTATTTCAAGTAACCAACTAAACAAAACTCTGAGATTGCCAACTGCTTCCAGATGCGGCAAAAGAGATAGTGACTCAAAAGCATGTTGTCTGTGAATAAATTTAAATGTAGAAAATTTCAGAAAGATTCTCAACTTCCCGAAATCCAAAGAAATAATTTTGCTGCCCTTCCATAAAACAATCAGAACAGTGTTCAAGAAAATATAAATAAGTCAGGTCCATTAATTTCAATGCGCCTGAGTAAAGCTTAGTTGAACACCACCCATGTGCATGCTCAGCATTTGATGGCTCCCAAACCAATACAGTGGAACCTCTACTTATGGACGTACAGTCATACCTCATGTTACGTCCGCTTCATGTTATGTTCTTTCAGGTTACGTCCCGTGATGACCCGGAAGTACTGGAAAGGGTTGCTTCCAGGTTTCGTCACTCATGCATGCACAGAAGCGCAAAATTACGTCACGCGCATGCGCAGAAGCAGTGAATCACAACCCACACGTGCGCAGATGTGTCGCTGTGGGTTCCGCTCTTTTCATGTTGTGATCGGGCCTCCGGAACGGATCCCATTTGCAACCAGAGGTACCACTGTAATCAGTTCCGGAGGCCCGTCTGTAAGTCGATCTGGGTTTGCTGGTAGAAGCGCAGGCTCATTCGGCGGCAGCGTGCTTCTGAGCATGTGCAGACACCGGCAGCCACTTCTGCACATGCACAAATGGCAGAAGCCGCATCTGTGTGTGCGTGAATCGCGGCAAACCCGGTATTCACTTCCGCAACTTGGATCGGGCCCAAGTAGAGGCAGTCGTAAGTAGAGGTTCTACTGTAGATCTAGAAAATCAGTTTTCTCCAAGAGTGCCTGGCTCTGGTCTGCAACCACCAGCTCAAGAACCTTTCCCAAGAAGCTGCAATTAGCAACTGGCCAGTCATTACTTAGATTTTCCAAATCCAGAGAATTTCTTGAGGAGGTTTTTTATTGTATTTTAACCATTGCCTCCTTCAAGCAGACAGGGACCCCCTGCTCCGGCAAAGGAGGCATTAATCACCTCTTTGGCCTCAAGCCTTACTAACTGAAACTCATCCAACATAACAGATTCTTTTTCAGAGACCACTGGAATCAAGAGTATGAGTGTCCTTTGGGGCTTTGAATCAGACTCTTCCTTATATACTGGTTTTGACAGTGCTATAAGAAAATCAGAGAGGGAAAAGAAGACTATGAAGAGAAGTATGTGTAGAAGAGAACATGGAATTGGCAGGAGATGAATAGTAAGGAAGCCCATTGCTGTGTTGGAGGTCTCAGTAGCATAGAAACTGGGCGATCATTTATTTTCTTTTCAAAACTCCTGAGGAATATATAGGACCTGAAATTGCAGGGAGATTATTGCCCATACAAATGAGATTCTCATCTGAGGTATCGTAGAAGTGGGTGGGTGGCGGGTAGGAAAACCACCCTTAACAATTGTACTTCTCAACCTTTTTTGTTGTTGTTGGGGCGCTTTGATAGCATTAGCAAAAATTTTAAGAGCTCCTCATTTTCAGCTTCTATTCACATCCAGCACATACTGGATTTTTAAAATGTAATTTGAACAAAAAAAGAGAAGTGTTGCTAAGCAACAGCCTCTTTCAAGTTGGTATCTCAGTCAGAATTTGGGGGCCATCTTGAGGAACTTGTCTCTCTCTCTATATATATAAAAGTTGGGGAGGAGGAAAGGATTGCAGTTCATCGAAATGGGGCATTTGCAAAAAGCGGAATAGTTCAGATGAGCCAGAGGCACTTCATGTGGTATTTGATCCAGGATTGATTTAAATATCAGGTTCGATTTGTAAATTCAGCACAGCTCAAGGGTTGGGTTTTTTTGAAGTGAAGGTGTTACGCAGAATGGATGGTGTCCTTTTTGTTCTTTACAAAGAAATCTGAAGAATTTCTGTAGCAAAGTGCGTACGCTGAATTTCCTTCAAAGTGCAATAGCTCTGTGGCGAAATTGAAGCGTTACTCAGCAACAACTAGAAAGTATGGAACGTTTAAACAGGTGTAGCTCTTATCTGAAGTTTCAGGTAGGGTTGCCATATTTCCCGGACATAGCCAGAATATTGGGGTTTGCAGCAGTGTCTGGGCAGAAATTGGCCCAAATGTCTAGGGAAATCCGGATGAATGGTTTTGCCGATTTTTCATTAAAATAGCTCAAAAACGTCATTTTGTAATGGGATTTTGCACAATAGAAAAAGCTTTGGGCAAAACTAAACAACTTTGCCAATATGGCAACCCTATTTCAGGGATGATCATCGACTGGGATGGTGGAAATATCAAAACCTGCTCTTTTGTTAAACTTTCTTCCCTAAAATAGTACTACCTTTTAGGGAGCCCTCCCCAGAAAAAGAAAAACATGGTCAAAGGAAAATTATAACTACCAAATTGTAGGTGGTTTATTTTTTATTTTAGGAAGTATATGAGTATGCTTAGTTGTATAGGAGAAAGGGGGAAGTTCTGTGTGTAAAAGAGAGAAAGTAATTTGTTTCATAATGAAAGTGGCTGATTTAACCTTACATTAAATTTTACAAAGTATATAGTGATTTCCTTTTTACTCAGTGAACTATCAAGGATCTTATGCCTTCCTTCAGAAGCTTCTGGGAATGTTGTGGCCATTGTTGGAGTAGCAAACTCTTGCATAAATTTGGCTAATGTATAAAAATACATTTATAGATGGGATTTTTGGGGGTTTCTTAACCACTAAGCAACCTGTTTGGACACACATACGTGCACACTGTTACTGAAGGAGTCCAAAGCATGTCATTCCACGCCGTCATCCCCATAGTTGAAGAATAGCAGCAGGGAGCCTGGGGAACAATACATCAGAAACACAATATGAAATGTTATCTGTGATATGAAATGTCACAGAGAAAACATGAAGGTTAGGCCTTTGTGCCCAAGCTACGTTGTGACTTCGAGTAATTTTCAACTTCATTTAAGCCCTGTTGCTCTTTCCAGCAATGGTCACCGCCTGTGCCTGATCAAAGATGTGGAGAAAATAATCCAATCCTTAATTGGTTGGGCATCCACCTCCCCCCCCCTCTTTTTAGGCATTTCCTGCAGAATAGCCTGGTGCTTCTCAAGAACAGAACCCAGAATAGAATAGTACAAGTGTAATAGGCTAGGGGGAATGACCCTTGTACACAACAGTGTTCTTTCCTGGGAAGAAGTGTCAACAGGACCACAAGGCCAGGCTTCCTTTTGATGCCACCTCCACCCTCATCTGGTCCATCTCCTAGCAGGAAGGTCAGGAGAAGGAGGGCCTTGGAAACTGAGAGTCACAGCATATGCACAGTCTCAGTCCTACTGACTCTGCTCCCCCTCCGACCCCTCACTCCAGGAGGTTCCTGCACGATGCTGAGCAACGTGCCAGACAGGCCCAGAGGAGGAGCTCACTCCTCGATGCAGTCTTCCAGAATGAGAGGCTAAAGGGGAGGGACATGCATAGAGCTTAGTTTCAGCAACACCTTCGTTGAGTTAGGACGAACCAGGGACATTGCTGTATTGTTGTTTTTCTGCTAATAAAAAAGAAGGCATTCATAGAATCATAGAATCATAGAGTTGGAAGGAGACCACAAGGGCCATCGAGTCCAACCCCCTGCCAAGCAGGAAACACCATCAGAGCACTCATGACATTTAGTTGTCAAGCCTCTGCTTAAAGACCTCCAAAGAAGGAGACTCCACCACACTCCTTGGCAGCAAATTCCACTGTCGAACAGCTCTTACTGTCAGGAAGTTCTTCCTAATGTTTAGGTGGAATCTTCTTTCTTGTAGTTTGGATCCATTGCTCCGTGTCCGCTTCTTTGGAGCAGCAGAAAACAACCTTTCTCCCTCCTCTATGTGACATCCTTTTATATATTTGAACATGGCTATCATATCACCCCTTAACCTCCTCTTCTCCAGGCTAAACATGCCCAGCTCCCTTAGCCGTTCCTCATAAGGCATCGTTTCCAGGCCTTTGACCATTTTGGTTGCCCTCCTCTGGACACGTTCCAGTTTGAACTGTGGTGCCCAGAACTGGACACAGTACTCCAGGTGAGGTCTGACCAGAGCAGAATACAGTGGCACTATTACTTCCCTTGATCTAGATGCAATACTCCTATTGATGCAGCCCAGAATTGCATTGGCTTTTTTAGCTGCTGCGTCACACTGTTGGCTCATGTCAAGTTTGTGGTCAACCAAGACTCCTAGATCCTTTTCACATGTACTGCTCTCAAGCCAGGTGTCCCCCATCTTGTATTTGTGCCTCTCATTTTTTTTGCCCAAGTGCAATACTTTACATTTCTCCCTATTAAAATTCATCTTGTTTGTTTTGGCCCAGTTCTCTAACCTGTCAAGGTCGTTGGCTCATGCCAAATTTGTGGTCAACCAAGACTCCTAGTCTTGGGACGCAGGTGGCGCTGTGGGTTAAAGCCTCAGCGCCTAGGACTTGCCGATCGAAAGGTCGGCGGTTCGAATCCCTGCGGCGGGGTGCGCTCCCGCTGCTCGGTCCCAGCGCTTGCCAACCTAGCAGTTCGAAAGCACCTCCGGGTGCAAGTAGATAAATAGGGACCGCTTACCAGCGGGAAGGTAAACGGCGTTTCCGTGTGCGGCTCTGGCTTGCCAGAGCAGCGATGTCACGCTGGCCACGTGACCCGGAAGTGTCTCCGGACAGCGCTGGCCCCTGGCCTCTTAAGTGAGATGGGCGCACAACCCCAGAGTCTGTCAAGACTGGCCCGTACGGGCAGGGGTACCTTTACCTTTACCTTTAAGACTCCTAGATCCTTTTCACATGTACTGCTCTCAAGCCAGGTGTCACCCATCTTGTATTTGTGCCTCTCATTTTTTTTGCCCAAGTGCAATACTTTATATTTCTCCCTGTTAAAATTCATCTTGTTTGTTTTGGCCCAGTTCTCTAATCTGTCAAGGTCATTTTGAAGTGTGATCCTGTCCTCTGGGGTGTTAGCCACCCCTCCCAGTTTGGTGTCATCTGCAAATTTGATCAGGATGCCCTTGAGTCCATCATCCAAGTCATTGATAAAGATGTTGAAGAAGACCGGGCCCAAGACAGAACCCTGTGGCACCCCACTAGTCACTCTTCTCCAGGATGAAGAGGAACCATTGATGAGCACCCTTTGGGTTCGGTCAGTCAGCCAGTTACAAATCCACTGAGTGGTAGCATAGTCAAGACCACATTTTACCAGCTTCTTTACAAGAATATCATGGGGCACCTTGTCAAATGCCTTGCTGAAATCAAGGTAGGCTACATCCACTGCGTTCCCTTCATCTACCAGGCTTGTAATTCTGTCAAAAAACGAGATCAGGTTAGTCTGACATGACTTATTTTTCAGAAATCCATGCTAACTATTGGTGATCACAGCATTCCTTTCTAGGTGCTCACAGACTGTTTGCTTAATGATCTGCTCCAGAATCTTCCCTGGTATTGATGTCAGACTGACTGGGCGGTAATTATTTGGGTCCTCTCTTTCCCCCTTTTTGAAAATAGGGACAACATTTGCCCTCCTCCAGTCTGCCAGGACTTCGCCTGTTCTCCAGGAATTCTCAAAGATGACTGCCAGTGGTTCTGAGATCACATCTGCCAGTTCTTTTAATACTCTTGGATGCAGTTCATCTGGCCCTGGAGACCTGAATACATCTAAACTAGCCAAGTATTCTTGTACTATCTCCTTAGTTATTCTGGGCTGTGTTTCCTCTGCTGAATCATTTGCTCCAAATTCTTCAGGTCGGGCATTGTTTTCTTTATCGGAGAAGACTGAGGCAAAGAAGGCATTGAGGAATTCAGCCCTTTCTGTGTCCCCTGTTTGCATTTCACCATCTTCTCCTCTGAGTGACCCCACTGTTTCTTTGTTCTTCCTTTTGCTACGAACATATCCATAAAAGCCTTTTTTGTTGCTTTTAACCTCTCTAGCAAGCCTGAGTTCATTCTGTGCTTTAGCTTTTCTGACTTTGTGTCTACATGTGCTGGCTATTTGTTTGAATTCCTCTTTGGTGGTTTCCCCCCTTTTCCATTTTTTGTCCACATCCTTTTTTAATCTTAACTCAATTAAAAGTTCTTTAGATAGCCACCCTGACTTCTTTAGGCACCTTCCATGTTTCCGTCTCATTGGTATTGCCTGAAGTTGTGCTTTTACTATCTCCCTCTTAACAAACTCCCAGCCATCATGAACTCCCTTTCCTTTTAGTATTACTGCCCATGGGATCTCACCCAGCACTTCCCTAAGTTTTATGAAGTCAGCTTTCTTAAAGTCAAGAAATTGGGTCCTAGTATGCTTGGCTCCGGGGACGCAGGTGGCGCTGTGGGTTAAAGCCTCAGCGCCTAGGACTTGCTGATCGAAAGGTCGGTGGTTCGAATCCCTGCGGCGGGGTGCGCTCCCGCTGCTCGGTCCCAGCGCCTGCCAACCTAGCAGTTCGAAAGCACCTCCGGGTGCAAGTAGATAAATAGGGACCGCTTACCAGCGGGAAGGTAAACGGCGTTTCCGTGTGCGGCTCTGGCTTGCCAGAGCAGCGATGTCACGCTGGCCACGTGACCCGGAAGTGTCTCCGGACAGCGCTGGCCCCTGGCCTCTTGAGTGAGATGGGCGCACAACCCCAGAGTCTGTCAAGACTGGCCCGTACGGGCAGGGGTACCTTTACCTTTACCTTTATGCTTGGCTCCTCCTTTCCGCTGTATAGTAAACTTCAGAAGAGCATGATTACTCGCGCCTAATGATCCTTCCACTTCTACCCCACTAACCAGGTTATCAACATTGGTTAGGACCAGATCTAAAATGGCTGTTCCTCTTGTTGCTTCTCCCACTTTCTGGACAATGAAGTTGTCTGCAAGGCCAGTGAGGAATCTGTTTGACCTTATGCTCTTGGCTGAGTTTGACATCCAACAAATATCCGGGTAATTGAAGTCCCCCATTACTACTATCTCCCTTCCTTTTGCATGCTTGGCCATCTGTTCCAGGAAGGCATCATCTATGTCCTCCGTTTGGCTTGGGGATCTATAGTAAACTCCCACAATGAGGTCACTGTTATTCTTCTCTCCCTTAATTTTGACCCAAATGCTCTCACTTTGGCTTTGAGGTTCTAAATCTTGGATCTCTTCACAGGTATACACATCCCTGACATATAACGCCACTCCTCCTCCTTTCTTGTCTAGTCTGTTTCTCTGAAATAGATTGTTTCCCTCCATTATTACATTCCAATCGTGGGACTTATCCCACCAGGTTTCAGTGATGCCTATTATGTCATATTTAGTTTGCTGTACCAAGAGCTCAAGCTCATCTTGTTTATTTCCCATGCTTTGCGCATTAGTGTACAGACATTGAAGTCCATTAATCATTCCCCCGTGTCTCTTATTTAAGGATTTCCCCCCCCCCACTAGGTCTGCGTGCTGTTTGCTCCATTTGGTCTATGACATTTGGATGATCATCTTCATCAATTGATAGACTCTTACCTTCAGGAGCACTGTCTCCCTCACCCACATTAGTCAGTTTAAAGCCCTCCTGATGAGGTTTCTGAGATTTTTGGCAAAAACATTCCTCCCAACCGTTGTGAGGTGCAGTCCATCGGTTGCCAGAAGTTCATCTTCAAGAAACTGCAGTCTGTGATCTAAGAATCCAAACCGTTCCTGTTTACACCATTTGCAAAGCCAGCTGTTCACTTCCACTATTTTTCCCTCTCTCCCTGGGCCACGTCGTTCAACTGGGAGGACAGATGAGATGACAATTTGTGCATTTAATTGCTTCAATTTCCTGCCCAGACCCTCGTAGTCTCTTTTGATCTTCTGGAGGCTATTGCTTGCAGTGTCATTGGTTCCCACATGAACCAAGAGGAAGGGGTATTTGTCAGTGGGTTTTATGATTCCTTGCAGTCGTTCAGTTACATCTTGGATTTTAGCCCCGGGGAGACAGCACACTTCCCGAGACATCTTGTCAGGCCCACAGATCACTGCTTCTGTTCCCCTCAGTAGAGAATCCCCTATCACCACTACACACCTCCTCTTAGGTTTGGTCGGGGTTCTTCCGTGAGCTGTCCGTTCCAAGGTTGCCTGCACATTCCCTGAGGACTGACTTTGCTGCTCGTCTTCATATACCTGATCGACTATAATGAGGGAGAGATCCTCAAATGGAGTCTGCTCTTCGTCTTCCATGCTAGGGGAGAGGACTTCAAAGCAATTGTGTAATTCTAAACAATCAGAGCGAACCCTGGGCCTCCTACTTCTTTGAGTCACGTTTCTCCATATATCTGGCTCCTGTGTTGGTGAACTAGCCTCCTTCTCGGGGAAGTCTCCTGTCTCCTCCTTGGTGGAGACGGTGTGCTTCCAAGAAGAGCTCCACAGCTAATCACCTGCCTCAACAGAAACCTGCCCCCTCTGACCTTTGCACAGGGAGAGCAGCTAATCAGCCACAAAGAAACACACACACAAGAAAACCCTTTTTGCTCCTTCTTCAGCTGCTGCCCTGCAAGCTCTGTGCATTATGTGCCTTCCGTGTGTGTGCCTGCCCTGTGGATGACCTGGTTCGTTGGCAGCTCCTTGACAATGAGGCAGTTGCAGTATCAGTGAGTCCCTGCCTCCAACTTCATCTTATGTATCTCTTCCACGTGAGCTGTGTGGAAGCAGGTGAAGACTACATGTAGCCTGTTTCTGCTCCTCTCTCTTCAATCCTCTCCTGGACCTGGGAGACAATGGAGCAGGAGAGATGGGGACAGGTGGTGGTGGTGGTGTGGAAGCCGTTGACTCTACACTAGCCTGACCTACCTCTTCCTTCTCCTGCACCTGTTCTTCACTCTCCAATCTTGCAGCTTCTCCTGCTTGTGACTCTCATCTCCTGGCTGTTGCAGGCTCCCCCAGATCACCGATCCTTTCTTCCAAGACCCCCCTTTTCATCTCCCCCCTCCCATGTTCTGTGCTGTCCCTGAACCTGCTCTGGAGGGTCAGGGGAATCCCAGAACAGATTTAGGGGCCTCATAGAAGAGGGGGGAGAAGGGGAGAGCATTCCATTGTGCACAGAGAGATCCTTGAGTCCAAAGAATGGTCTCATCAGTGCTAGGTGGAATTCAACCCTTAGTAAATTTTAGAAAGGCTTCGCGGTTAATGTAATTTCATAACCTTTGAGGAATGCTGGTTTAGAGTGTGCTCTTTCTTTTTAATGTTAGTATCGCTAAGCCAAGCTATAGCACAGTAAAGGAAGCCTGCCCTCTTTCTGGCAGCCTCTGGCCATTGAAAGCACAACTTTAATGAAGCTCAGATAGTTTGATACAAGGGATCCAATTTTATTGCCCTCTCGCTCAAGAACTCTCACCGAACTCAGCCTCTTTCAAACAATAACACATTACAGCACATTATAGGCTGCACAATGCATTACATAAATACAAACAAAATTGCAACTCACGCCATAAAACTGTCACCGAGGCCCCCCTTTTTCCTTCTTCCTCCTCACCCCCCCCATTTTTGGCTAACTAACAGGTATTCATTGGGTTGGGAAGATTTATAAAAACGGGTAATCACATTCAACAGAGAGGCAGCCTTGAAAGAAAAGTTAATCTTTGCAATACAGTGGTTAAAAAAGAAAGAAAGGAAAAAGTGACCAGACCTCGCAGATGCTTAGAAAGAAACCAATTAAAATTCTGCAGCGTCTCTGCTTTGTAATGGGGGTGGTGCAGGGATAGGGGGAAAAGAGTAACATCCTTGTGTGGTTTGGCTTGCCAATTCATTTGCTGAAACAATTATACAATGCAAATATTTATGAAGCACTGTATAGGTTGTAATCTTTATTTCAAAACAAACATTGCCTTTCACTGTAGCTCCTTAATGCTATATGAGGTTTTTTTTTGGGGGGGGGCGGGCGGGTCTGGTGTGTGTGTGTGTGTGTGTGTGTGTGTGTGTGTGATCTCATTTCAAACGATGAGCTTCCAGGGATGAATGCTGAGGCTCTGAAAATTACATCAGCTGCTAAATCTCTGGATGCATTCATGCAGGCTGGTGGCTCCCATCCAACAATGCACTGCATCATTGGACTTTGCTTTTAAATCAGCAACTATGGCTGCCTAGGGGGCAGACTTTGGCCTTTCAGATTTCAGTGGCACCCTGTGCGAGGCCACAATTTGGCACCTCCCGCCTTCCGTTCTGCTCAATTCGCTATGTCATAGTTGCACCCCCTGCTTTGGCTCAGCGCCCAGTGTGGACAGAAATGGTCACGCTGCCTTAGATCTACCTCTGTCTTCGATGACCACTGAAGTCCAATGACAAAACCCACTTTAATGGAGCTGGGTGGTCTCCTATATCTCATTTCCATTCTGCCTCTTTGTTGTAGCTCCAGTGCAACCTGCATTAGGCTTGTGATGGATTTCTCAGTGGTTTGTGTCTGAATGCTGAGATGTTACTTCTCAAGTCTTCTTGCTATCCCTAAACACAGTGCTGAAAGAGAGGCTGTTTTTATATGGTCAGGAGCATGTTTGTTTGTTAGTTTTCTGGAATGACCGCTCCCCGCTTAAAATGGGGGGCGCCCTTTGCGTGGACGTGTGCAGCCCCTATATCTGGAGCGGCTCCAACAGCATAGGCTTGGCTTTGCCTTCCCTCAGGTGGGATACCTGGAGGTCTCCGCCTACCTCAGTCAGTTGTCCAATCCCACCTGGGAGAAGCGTTGCCAAGGAGACCAGGCCAGGTAGGGGAGGGATTACCTGCCCACACAATAGAGGGAGGATCTTACCTGGGAATCCTCACTTCGGTCTCGGGTGGCGGTATCAGGCCTTGGGCGGAATCCTTTAGTCCATTTTCCTCTTTGTGGCGGCGATACCAGGGTTCCCCGTTAAAGGGGTTTTCTGAAGGGAGGCTTTGACCGTACGCCGGAAGGTCGTCATTGCTCTCCCCTGCAGCGGCGGCGTAACGGTGGCGGCTACCTCTGCTTGAACATATGTTCTCCGGAGCCGGTCCATCCCCCCCCCACTGGATAACCCTGATGCTCCCTAGGTCCCCGGCTGGGGACTGAGGAGGGAGAACGCCCAATGCCTGAGCCAAGGTCTACCCACATTTGAAATTTAATAAAGTTGTGGCCAATTTAATCCCATAGCACGTTGTCTTGAGTTGTTATTCCACATGACGGGGGGACCACGCGGGATCTGGGGACTCCGCCTGTCCACGCAATGAGTCCTGGCATCTGCAGCAATTCAAGACTGCTGTCTTGCTGAGGCTGCATTCTGACAATAAACATTTCAGACACTTGAAGATGGTGTGATAGAGTCATTATGATCTCCTTTAAAGCAAGCTTTGCAAGGGTTTGGCCTTTGTTTAGGAACCAGTTGGGTTTGCCTGCCAAGAGAGACCTTTACTGGAGAGGGAAAGATCCTGTGAGTTCCGGAGAGTTCCAGAACGCCATTCCAGAGAGTTCCAGCTGAAAGAAAGCCCACGGCAGATCTACTATGAAACTAATGAAGTTTAAGCTTGAGGGCCCCTAATCCCAGAGGGGCTCCAGAAGCAACTTTAGTCTAATTTTCTTAAAAACTTTGGGTCTAGTAGACCCAATTTGAGTCACACAGCTCAAATTGATTAATGTTGTTGTTGTAGTATGTATTTCAACAATCCCAAAGTTTGAGAGTCAGTAGCACAGATACTGCAAAGGTGGAGTGTCGCAGTAAGTTATCAGTTCAAAGAATATTTGCGCCTTAGGAAATCCAAAAACACAGAAGAAAACGCACCATCTAAAATTCAATGTGCAGAAGTTCTTCGGTTTATTGGTGAGCAACTTTAATTAGGTTACATTAGATAATATCAAATGAGAAGGTGAGCTGTTGTGAACAGCAGACTGAGGTGCTTTTGGGAGCCAAGGATCTCCTGAAGGGAAGAGTTTTGAGAGCCAAGGATAGCTGTTGAAAAGTGTTTCCAACAGACCTAGCTTTTCTTAAAGGCAGCATCTTGTTCACGTTAATCTGAATATATTTAATTTGCCTTCCCTTCTTTCCCCCAGGGTGCTATTGATAATATCTTAGTGTGCAAGGATCTCTTTTGTATGCCATCCCTTTGTGTTTGCAGAGAGCATTTCTTCCCCTCAGCTGTATTGTGGAATGGACAAAAACTATTATAGTGCTGACTGGTTCTTTCCCCCCTTTTACTTCATTTTCACTGAGTCAGGCAGTTTTCTTGGTTTCTTCTTTCCCTATTCATAGGATTGCTCCTGTGATACTTTTTTGTCTGTTGTGATATCTTGAAAAAGCCAATTTATGATGCAATGCTTAATATATACATTGATACGCTTAGAATATGGAAAAAACAACAACCCAACCTATCAGCAATATGCTGTAACTACTAATTAATAGGTTATCAGATAACATGTTAAGTTGCAAACGTGGCAAACGTGGCATTATCTCCATTATCCATAGAGATATTACACTTTAATGACCATAAATCTATTTGACTACCATGTGCATGTAACATACACGTTGTGTCCGAACCCTTGAAAACTTATTCAGACAGCATTACCTTACTTGTTGCATTATTGCCCTACCATCTTTTTAAAAATCCTCAGAAACAATGAAACAACAAATATGGCTTTGCTAAATCAAAGGCTCTTTCACAGTATTAGCTAAGTCCTGCTAACAGCAGACCCCCTTTGTTCCTGATGTAGATCTTCACCTATCCCTTCTTTCCTGTTGGGAGGGCATTTTGGGGTTTGCCTCAGGTGCCAAAATGTCTTGGGCAGGCCTTAAAGACCTACATTGGCTCCCAGTATGTTTCCGAGCACAATTCAAAGTGTTGGTGCTGACCTTTAAAGCCCCAAACCGCCTCAGCCCACTATACCTGAAGGAGCATCTCCACCCCCATCGTTCAGCCCAGACACTGAGGTTCAGCGCCAGGGGCCTTCTGGCAGTTCCCTCACTGTGAGAAGCAAAGTTGCAGGGAACCAGGCAGTGGCGCCCGCCCTGTGGAATGCCCTCCCATCAGATGTCAAGGAATTAAACAACTATTTGACTTTTAGAAGACATCTGAAGGCAGCCCTGTTTAGGGAAGTTTTTAATGGTTTATGTTTTATCATGTTTTTAAAATTCTGTTGGTAGCTGCCCAGATGGGCATGGGGTATAAATAATAAGAATAAGAATAAGAATAAGAATTCAATGAAATATGTTGCAACTGCCTACCCTTACCCCTGCATCGCATGGGGTCAGCTGTCCAAAGAGCAGATTAAAATAAAAAAATACAGGCTAGCACAAGGCTTTTATTTGGCCCAAGCAGGCCTTCAGATCCCAGCTTCTGTGGCAAACACAGTGCTTTAAGCCTTAAGGCTGCTTTGCCTTCTGTTAAGACCATACTCCAGTGGCACAATGGGTCAGTGCATGTAAGCTGTTAACCACAAGGTTGGTGGTTTGAGCCCAGCCAGAGATGAATGTGGGCAAGATTCCTGCATTGCAGGGGGTTGGGTTAAATGGATGATTCTCAAAGGTCCCTTCCAAGTCTACCATTCTATGATTCATTTATATTCAGGTATCTAATATACATGAGAATAACTGATACTACACTAACAGAGACTAGCATGCCCTATGTACACTGGAATCTGAAAGAAGCCAAAATAAGGTACCTCTCTTGTGCATTTTCATTACACTGCACTCGTATTGGGTGATTATCAGGCAGCATTTCCATCCCCGCTGCTAAATGCCTGCTTTTATCCAGCATATTTGTTCTGCACAAACTATATTACTTTAATCTTTTTCTTCTTTTAGTGAAGTAATCAAAGAGCACAGATGGAAAACAAAGTGGTGGTAATCGGCTATCACTTCCCGTAGGTACAGAACAAATAGGGTCAAGTAGGATGATTAATAGTTTCTGAAACATAACATTATTAACAGAGCTTGTAAAGATTCCACATGCAATGTTTTGTTTTTAAAATAAGCACCCTATTATACCACAGCACAAGTTCGTCACAGTATTCGGTGACGACAAGCTGGATAATGAGGGAAGCCAGGAACAAAGGTTGAAATTCAGAAGTCAAATGGATATTTTTGAATAGACTCTGGTGGGGATGAAGATTTCATTCATTTTTTTTGCAGGACTAAAAAGAAAACAAAAGACAAAGCTTTGCACTGAGGGAACACTGTGTGCTTGTGTATGGTGAAACTATATGCCCCTTTAAATGTCCCTCACTGGAAGTGCCATGAGATATTTGGTGTTGCTCCTTTGGGTTCCAAAATGGTCAGAGAGATTTAAGGGCAGTTCAACACACACACACACACACACACACACACACACACACGTAGTGCAGATATTAATATTGTGTAGCTTGAAGCAGCTGGATGCATAAAAACTGATTCCTTTTGGAATAAAGCATTGTCCAGACCTATTAGATATTATTCCAAACTTTACTTGCAGAACTTCCTTCAAAACACAACAAAAACATCAAAGATATATCCAAATGGTTGTACAATATCTTGTGTATGTCCAGCATAGGCTCAGCATCTTGTAAGAAATAAAATAACTTATAATCAGGAGCTGACAAATAATTATAATAGCTGTTCTCTGTTCTACCATGAGAAACATTTCCTTGGTTTTCAAAAGGCTTTCTAAAAGCACCTGAAGCTGAAAAAGTAACTGGAACAACATGCTAGCTAATAATAAACCCTTCTTTCATAACGTTAACATTTAAATAGATCAAAGCTTCTATGCCAATTAAATGAACAATTTGAAAGTGCACACTCTTTCATCCTCTCAACAGCATGATGAATAAGGAAGGCCATCAATTGTATTGCAATACATATATAGGATTCAGGCCTAAAACCTTTAAGGTTTCTCCATTGCTGCTGCTCAGTGAGAGCTTGATTTATTTTCACATCCTCCTGAATCTGCAGGTCTCTTATTATTAATTCTTCTGACTATTTTAGTGGCATGTGCATACCCTCCAACATTTATCGGATGAAAATAGGGATGTCCTAAGGAACAGCAGGACATTCTGGAATCAAATCAGAACCCGGGATGGCTTCTGTAAATCTGGGACTGTCCCTGGAAGGTTCCACTTGTGTACAAAGCCAGGCTTAAAAATTGCAAGTTATGTAATGTGGAAAATGGACCAGTCAAAAGCTCCTCCTCTTTGTTCCCCAGGTGGTGTGTTGTTGTTGTTGTTGTAGCCCTAACATCGTTTTCCATTGACTCATCAGTTTTTGTCATAATGGAAATAACATGGTGGAGAAGAATTTGCAAAGCCTTACTAATTAGGCCTACTTGTGATTTCATTTTTATTTTAAAGAAATTGCAGCCCCACTTTCCCTTTAAAACCAGCACAGTTCGCACAAGGGGAAATGACAAAAGTTTTATCATTTATTTAAATGAATTTCTAATTGTTTTTTTTTATAATAGTCTCTAACCTAGTCAAAGATACAATGTGATGAAAGGAAGGTGGCTTTGTGGGTAGAGAAATATTTGGGATTCTATAAGCTATTAGGATGTGTTCCTCTGACACATTGATGGTTGCATCCAGCAAAGTCATCCTATTAGTGCAAGTGCCTTCTCCTGCACAAGAGAACTTCTTCTCTCTTAGCTCTCTCTGTGCCCACTACACTTTCCCCAAATCCACTCTGAAGGATTGAGGAACCCCCAAAATTGTAGGGGGACCTGTGGAGAGGAGAACAAAAGGAAGTCCTTATGCTAATGGGACAACTTCATTGGATGTAACCTGTTGCTTCAAAACGGCATGCTTTTCTGCATATAGAAAACTTTCGCTTCTCAAATATAGATTCTTGATTGTATCCCAATTCAACCTCTGGATTAGCAAGCCTTGGTGTGGTTCAGAGCAGACATGGGGAATTTTCACTTTGTGGGTTGCCATTTCTGACCCACTCCCCGAGGCAAGAGCCTGGCTTTTTAAAAGCTAGGTTTTATTTAAAATCTAATTGCTGTATGACATTTTTTAAGGGGAGGGTCACAGCAAGGGAGAGAATGATTAACACTTCCCTCCCTGTGCACTGTGAGCTCCCTTAACCCCCCTCCTGCTACACAGCTTTCATTGATATATATTTGGAGGCACATTTGGGAGGGTTGCAGCTGGGGAGGGAATGGTTAACTTTGGAGCTTTCACATATTCTCTCCTTGCCAGGAAAAGGTTAAAAGCCGCCTTGCTTCTGCTTGGCAGCCTTCCTTCCTTTCATTACAAAAGCTGTCTAAGACACCTTCTGTTTCTAAGCCTGCTATTTTCCCCTGATCGCTTCAGGGAACTGGTTTTTACCATGATTTTATTTATTTGACTTATTTGATTTCTTCAATAGATGTTTAGACTGCTCTTTGGGCAAAACCCCCCCTCAGGTGATGTAGAATATAAACCCATAAAATCTAACAAGAATATCATTCAAAAAGAAGAAGAGTTCAGCTGGCTGAAAACCCCTCCTAATATTTATAGAGGTTAATTGGCCCCCAAGGGCTATGATGAAAACTAAGGTTTTAAGAGCTGTTTAAAATTAACAAGGGGTGGGGTGTGCCTGATCTTATTTGGAACTGAATGCCAATTGGGGAGGGGGCACCACAGAAAAGGCCCTGTGTATCTACCAATCTGTTTTTAAAGGTAGGTATCTCAATAGAGCCTCCAAAGTACAGTGGTAAATTGGGTTAAGTACTTAATTCATTCTGGAGGTCCGTACTTAACCTGAAACTGTTCTTAACCTGAAGCACAACTTTAGCTAATGGAGCCCCCTGCTGCTGCTGTTGCGGCACTGGAGCACGATTTCTGTTCTCATCCTGAAGCAAAGTTCTTAACCCGAGGTATTATTTCTGGGTTAGCGGAGTCTGTAACCTGAAGCGTATGTAACCTGAAGTACCACTGTAGATCTTAAGATATGGGGCAGATTGATATGGGTGAAGGCCATCCTTAAGATAACTCGCACCCAAATTATTTAGGGCTTTGAAGATCATCAAAAGCACTTTGATTTGAACCCTGTACTCCAGTTTAATTAATCTGGTATTGGTGTGACAGCTTCCCAGGAATTAAAGCTGATGTGGTGAACTTCAGCAACAAATATGTTTCTCCCCCAAACCAGACTTTTTGCAGTAAAGAAAGTGAGGGGAAAACAAAAAGTATGGGATAGCACCTGCTTGACACAACATTCCTGCAAAGTGTGGAATGCCATATGCTTGGCACAACATCACACAACCTCCTGGCAAACCATTCATAATGAACACTCAATAAATAGTTGACATGGTCTAACCTGCTTCGTGCAAACAAATCAGGTCAGTAAACAGGTAATCTGGAAGTCCTAGTGTCCTTCCACATGGTGACTAGAAAATAAGAAAATGTGGAGGTTTTCAAAGAAAAACTAACCGGAATAATGGTCATCAGTGGTGGGTGGGGTGTGTTGTGGAGAGGTTTACGAGCCACTAGTGTCGAGTATTCCTCTGCAATGGTTTTCAAGCTGTATTCTGGGGAGCAAAGAGGCTTATCAGGAGTTCCTTAATGAAAAGATCAATAATGGGAGAAAGCTTTCCTGAAAGACAGCTTGCCCATCAGTACCAATCATACCTTGTGTTTAGTGGCCCAGGAGAGTGTTGATTGCACACTCAGTTCATCAGGTATGTGACGATGCCTTTCCAATAGACTTGGCCAGAGCTGCAGACATGCAGAGGGATTCACTGTAGGCTAGTTTGATGTGGAATGGGTTCCTTGAAGGTGCAAAATCTGAAAAACGCTGGAGTACTTTGTGGAACAGAGGCCACAGGAGAAGCAATTTGTTCTCAGGATAAATGGCATATTTGAAATACGTAATGCAAGAGTGTGTACAGGAAATAAATAATCACCTACACTGTTGGTCTTGCAACTTTCTGAGAACGTATTGTGATACCTTAAATTACTGAAAATTGGCATGTTTTTAACAGACACTGGATAACGTGTGGCATGTGGATTTTGTAAAAATTGGCTAGATGTTTAAATATCCATGACAACGACTGTAACAAAGGTTTTACCCAATTAATCTGATTTTCCATAGCTGTATAGATATGTATAGAAATACATTGCAATGAATTAATGGTATTGTTAGTATGCAGATATCATTGTACTGGACTGGCATATAAGAATTTGAATTCATAACTTTTGTTGGCGATTCGATTGGTTTTTGAATGCACATTTCACCCTTATTGCCAAAGTCTGCTGCTATCACAACTCCACTGGAACCAGCACTGTTTGTACACTGGGAATATGGGATGTACATTGAGTTTTTGTTTATGAAAATTTACCCAAGTGGCATGGCATAGGCATTCCATATTATTTGAAAGTGTAGTTTTGGTGTTTAGCAGATTTTAGGTGCCAGTTATTGACAGTAATAATTCCCCCCCCCACCTTCAGCAAATGCTCAGAAGCTTAAAAATGACTCAACATGGGGGGGGATGGTGAAAGGAAATCTCAAGGGGGGCAACAGAAGTCAAAACCTGTCAGGGGGCTGGAAAAAAGTAATAACCAGAATCTCAGAGTGCTAGAGTAGTCCTGTGTTTAGTTTGAAAACCAGACAGATAAGCTGTTTGGAGACTGACCATCAAAGAGACTTAAGGGTAGACAGGAAATATCCCAAACCCATTTTGAGCAGTGACAGAAAAATGCCCTTCATTCATTTATCATCTTTAAAATGTCCAGCTACAAAACACAAACTAATTCCAAAGAGACAGCAAAAGAGATAGCTGCCATATCAGTGTTGAGTAACTGTAGCGTTTCACTGGTCTACAGATGGCATTTTGCAAGGTTATTTCAAAATGGTGCCCCTCCCCACTCCTATATAGTGCTTTTCAGAAGCTCCTGGGGAGGCGTGGAGAATCTCCTAAATAGCCCTCCTTAATGACATGTTTACCAGTGTATAACTAGAGCTGGGGCATGGGGCTCTACCGTGTCCTACACAGAAATATGGTCTAGAAAGTGTGCTTTGGCAAGAAGGAAGCTCTGACCTACATGAACCAGATGGGCGGGGTATAAAGAATAAATTATTATTATTATGTACGAGGGTCTGAAAACAGAGTTATTGTAGCCTGTACTGGAGCTGAAATTGTTCTTACATATGAAAATTACCAAGAGTGTGGAAGGAAAAAGAGCAGGAGAGTGAAACTGATGGTCAGAAACAGTGGCGTAGCGTGGGTTGTCAGCACCCGGGGCAAGGCAAGTAATTTGCGCACCCTAACCCGTGGATTTGCGCCCCCTAACCCGTGGATTTGCGCCCCCTAACCCTAACCCCCAGATGTTGCGCCCGGTGCGGCTGGCCCCCTGCACCCCCACGCTACGCCACTGGTCAGAAAGCCCAGAGGGTTGGTAGGAGGTTGCCTGCTGGGATGTGGTCTTGGGTCCAACAATGTTAGGTTGTTCCTGATTCTTCCTCCTTCCTCCTTTGTGCTTCAGAGCAGGGGTGGGGGAACCTGTGGCCCTCCAAACCTTGTTGGATGCCAAGTCCTATCAGTCCCATTCAGCATGGGCCTAGGTCAGAAATTGTCAAGCTTCAGGGAATCTGATCCCCTTCCCTCATGGCTGGCAGCCAGAAATGGGAAAACAAGAAGTTCTTACCATGTCATTTTATTCAATATTCACGGAGATAGGCGGATGATGCCACCTTTCAGATAATGGTGTTGCTCTGAGTAAAGTCCCACCCCCTCCGTCTCTCCTATCATACGTCATCCCTGCACTGGCTGAACTGTGCTGTGATGGCCTGGGATTCGGACTCGAATGCTGAACCTGAGGGATCCCAGCCTGCACAGGAGTCCCTGCCTCCAGAACCAGCTGAGCCAGGGCTGGGGCATGAGCCTGAAGGGTCCTCACCTGTGCTGGATCCTCAGGTGCAGGCATCAGCTGAGTCTGCTCTGGCTCCTGAGGTGATGGAGGACCCATTGCCTGCAGGTGCTCCACTCTCAGCCCTGTCAGAGGAAGCTGAGTTTGCCTCTGGGTCCGGTAACCCTCCAGCCTCTCCTGAGCTGCAGAGGCTCAGGGCAGAGAGGCGGAGGAAACTAAGTTCCCGCAGGAGGAGTGCTCGCCTCCAGGCCAGGAGAGGCGAGTCACCAGAGGATCGGGGCTGCCCTATGCCTCGGGGCAGATAAAAGCCGGTCAGCCCCAGTCCCAAGTTGCGGGAGCAACATTGTTGGATGCTAGTTCCTGAACCCTGTCCTGCTTACCTGCCTGAGCTCCTGATCTGCCCTGGCTCCCTGCTTGCATCCCTGTCCCTGACTTCACCCGACTCCCTGCCCTGCACCCAGCTTCAGCTGCTACGGACTGCTTTCACGTTGCACCTTTGACCACGGACCGGACTTGGACCTTGCCTCTTGAGTAACCCACGGGACCAGCTCATGTGCTTTCTGCCTCTGAGCTTTCTGTTCTACTACTCTCAATGCTTGCTGGGACCTGGGAGGGGTGTGGTCTGGCATGCTTTCCAAAGACACTGAGTCTGTCAGCTGTCCCTCCCCTGGTGCTTCTTCTCCCTGCTGTTCCTCTCCCAATATTCCCCAGCTTCTCCCCTCTGCAGCCTCCAAACTATGGCCTCTATACTGTCCTCCTGTTCTCGGGAGAATTCATGAGGTGGGGGGCAGTCCTCACCATTCCTCCTCAGTCCTGTCCCTGACATCAATGAAGAGATCTATAGTTTAGCACAGTCTGTCTAGAGGAACACTCGTTCGCCATCTCTGCTCAGAAGCATTCTCACAGAGCCCTTGAATTCCCCCAAACCTATTTACGGAGAGGACGGAATAATTAATATGAAGTCAGACAACACTGTCAATAGTGCTGACACTCTTCTCTGTGTTTGGTTTTGTTTGTAACTGTACATACAGCCCGCAAAATTTCCTCTTTCAGGTGTGTGACACACCCCTGTTGAAATGTGGGATTGAGTACATGCTCAGTAAGCCACATCTGAAGTTCTCCATGCAGTTTGATCCAATACAGTCTCACTCCTGTTCCAATCCGAATGAGTTCAATGGGACCTACTGCCATGAGTGAGCGCATACGATGGTAGCACTAGTCTAATTTTCTCTAGGTGGGGTTTGTTAAAGCAGCTTTAGTTTCTCACCCTGGAGCTTTAGGGCTTATTGAACTTTATCCAAGATCTTATTATTTGATAGAGTTGGGATCTCATATAGTGGGAAAATACACCCTAGATAATGAAAAAGATCATCCACATCCCCCCTCCCTCTCATACCCTAGCCCAACCAAGTAAATACATGAAAGAGAATCTCCATTACTAGTGAAAAATGGAAGCCCCCTTCCAAGTCTCTCTCAGAGCTCGCTATCACAGGAGTGAATTAAAATAACAACAGGTGCTATTCAGAAACTGTATTACCGCTAAAATGGGAAGAACTGGGGGCTTTGCCACATGGGAATCTGAATACAGATACATAAAGAACTAGAGTTCAGGAACAGACGTAATGAATAGATTTTCTAATCTGTATCAGAATGTCTCTGGATCATTAGTGTTAGCTTCATGTCTATCTATGCAGTGCCCAGAGCCCTTCACAAGTCCTTGGATACTTCATTCAATAGGTGGAATCTCTTCTACATCCTTACAATTCATTTTTGCAACAGCCTCTGCACTATTTTCTCTTCCATGTACCTTATTTTTTATTAATTAGACGACAGAAAGGAGCTGGTCAACCAGGGGAAGCTGGGGACACCCTCCAGGTGTTGTTTGGCTCCATCTCCCATCAGTCCCAGCCAGCATGGCCAACAGTCAGAGATGAGGGGACCTGTAATCTGCAGGGCCACAGCTTCCCCATCACTGCGGTCCACAATGGGACGAGAAAATAAAGGTATGCATGACCTATATTAATAATTACCTGGTTTTCATGACACAGTGTGGAAGTGTAGATTGGAACAGAAAACCAACGGTTGCACATGCCAACGCCCGAGCTAAAAAACAAACAACATGTGTTTGCTTCCTAATCCATTAGTAGTATGGCGCCACTAATACGTGCAACTCTACTTGCCAGGTGATGCGTCGACAGGAAATTAATAGACGCGAAGGCAGAAGCTGAAGCTCAGAAAGTTCATAAAATGTTGTCTCCTTCTGGAAGAGCGACAGACAAATGATTAATTTAGATAGAAAAGAGAAAACGGTTCTTGAAGATACAGTGATACCTTTAGAAGCCTGAAATTAAAAACAGGTTGGTGGTCTTCCCGTGCACCCCTGCTTTAAGCCATTCTAGTCATCATTCTCCTAACTCATATCAGGGATGAGTTGATTGTTTTGGGAGGAATGTCCTTTAAGGGGGGGGGGGAAAGCACAGTTACACCAATGGTGAAGATGGATTCAATTGAAATTAATTCTGTATGCTGGGAGGCATGGGAGGTAGCTCAGAAGGGGACAGAGATACATTTGCTGACTGCCAAAAAGAAAAAAGAGTTTGGGGGGATTTCAAGATACCTTTTGACATATGTCAGTCCTAGAAAAATGAGCCATCTAGGGGTGGAGTTAATCTGCAGTGGTGTATCAGAAAATGTCCTGTTATTACCAGCCCTGGTGAGGGGAGAATGCAACGAGAGAGAGAGAGAGAAAAAACTTTTTGAAAACTCATCAGAAAAGTACTGAGATGACAGCTACATTTTAATCAGCCTGTGTGACCTGGGCTGGCTTAAAGAAAAGTTAATTACACAACGAAAGGAGAATTCGAAGACTGGCTATATGACAGTAGCTAAATGAACATTCAGCGGCCAGGTCAGGATCAATAGTAACAAGCGAGTGGTTTATTTTCTTAATTTTGAACATTTTATTTCTGCTTCTTCCTTTGTGCGCAGGGTGGCTATCAACCATTGCGAATAAACAGGACCAGATAATTCCCTTCCATCTCACTTTGCAGTCTATTTTATAACTTCTCCTGTACTTTGTACTGTCTTTTCCCTGCTCTTTTTATTCAGCTCTCCACTCGCCCACGCTGCCCACAACACAAGAAGGAGCCAATGACTAGTGCCCAACCTTTGTCAACTACCTCGTCTCCTGCCTTGTCAAATAGATGCCAGACTGTCCTCCCTTTTGACATCCCACTCGCTTGCGATTACTTGCAATTAGGGTTTGACATGTGTTGCTTGATTTACAATCAAACCAGTATAACCAAACTTTAGGACTAGTTCTCACCAACAGAAGGTGAGGGGACAACCCTGTAACTCTTCAGACTCCCACATGACTGAATGGTCATATCATACACCCCCACCCTCTATGTACCACATCCCTGTACATAACATTGGAATGCCAGTATAGTAGACTTCCTCTAGCTGTGGGTCCAGGGGGTGGAGTATTTGCTTGAGTTTCCATGCCCACACAGCAGAAAGAGCTAGATTTAGAAATAGTTTCCTTGTCACTAGGAAGAACATAAATAAACCAAGAACTGATCTTCTAAGATTGTGTTTCTCAAACTTTCTTCCTCTGTGCCATACTTTCAGAATGAGAATTTGCACACACCAACAAAGGGGGTGTCTACGGCCCCCATGATATTCCCCAGATATACACTGAAGAGGCAGCTCAAATATAGCCAGCTGCTGGCGAGTTTATGAAACCATCAATGTTTTCTTTAAAACGCTCAGGTATTGATTCTCTTGAGTAAAGATGGTAAATATTCACCGTTCCTATTGCATAATGAATTTAACTTGATATTACTTCTCGCTTCCAAAATGGCTTTGGCCGCAACCCAGCACACTGTTAAACGGATTACATCCCAAAGTCAGCTGGATTTAAGTTGCCTTATGCATAAGTTCAGAGCTCTTTGCTGAAATGTTTCTTATTCTCTTCTCTAGTCCATCAGTAGGAAAGAACTTTAAGCATATCTGCTGTTGACTGAGCAACACAACAAATTTTTAAAATTAGTTCCCCCCCCTTGCCCTTTGGCATTGCAGGCTCCATTTGAATGCTTGATTGGATACTCAGGTAGTGGTGATGAAAAAGAGGGCCTTTCACCACCTTGGGCTGGTTCCAACTTTTTCTGAAGACTTGAAAGGCTGCCTATCCATTATATACCCAATAGGCCACTGTGGTCTGTGGGAGAATTTAACCTTAGACGTTCCAGAAATATCAGAAGCTCACTCCACAGTCACTCAGAGCAGGTCTTTTAGTGTGGCTGTCCTGTTGAGTTATGACAGGTGCTCTCTATTTGCACTTTCCAGAAACAATTGAAGACATTTTTTGTTCTCACAAGATTTCTCAGACAGGTGAATAGGTCTCTGCCATGGATAACTCCTTTTATGGTTTTTCAGTTAATTTGCTGTGCCATTTTTAATTATGCTATGCACTATTGCGTTTTTATACTGTAAACCATCTTGTGATTCTCGGATGAAGGGTGGTATATAATTTTAATAAACAAAAAATAATTGTTTTTAGCTGTTTTTATTACGTTGTGTCCATCACCTTGAGACACATATAAAGATGATGAAGATGATCATCACGATACAAACCTGCCCCCAGTTATCCCTTAATTATTTTCAGGTGAGATTATTCCTATATGAGGCTGGTTTTAAAGACAGGTGAAGTTCCTGGACTAGACCAAATGAGATTTGTCTGGATCCATGGAGGTGAAGGTTAATTCTATGTCCAGGGCGGCTGTCTACCAGCTCTTCTGGTATGCCGGCTGAAATCCTACCTGCCTGGGCACTGTCTCGCCAGAGTGGTGCATGCTCTGGTTATCTCCCACTTGGACTACTGCAATGCACTGTATGCCACCTTTGAAGGTGACCTGGAAACTACAGCTAATCCAGAATGCGGTTGCCAGACTGCAGACCGGGAGTAGCCACCAGGAACCATATAACACCAGTCTTAAAAGATCTACATTGTCTCCCAGTATGTTTCTGAGCCCAATTCAAAGTGTTGGTGTTGACCTTTAAAGCCCTAAACGGCTGAGACCCTGTATACCTGAAGGAGCAGCTCTACCTCCATTGCCCGAACATTGAGGTGTCCAGCTTTGAGGGCCTTCTGGCGGTTCCCTCACCGCAAGATGTGAAGCTACAGGGAACCAGGTAGAGGGCCTTCTTGGTAGTGTCACCTGTCCAGTGGAATGCCCTCCCATCAAAAGTTAAGGAGACAAACAACTATTTGAGTTTTAGAAGACATCTGAAGGCAGCCCTGTTCAGGGAAGTTTTTAATGGTTGATGTTCTTTTACTGAGCTTTTAATATTTTGTAGGGAGAGTGGCATATAAATATAAATATTAATTAATATCTATCTATCATCTATCATATTTGCAGTTAATATGATCATTTATGATGCTAACTCTGAACATGACTTTGCAAAACTATCACAGCACTCTAAGTTGCGAAGCACATGTTTGAGGCTTCAAGTTTTATCATGGGACTGGGCTGCCTATCTTTGAGCCATGCTCCAACAAATGCTCAGCTGAAGGAAAAAATATATACGGGTGATTGAATCTAAGCTATCAGAGTATAGGACGAAAGTATTGTAAAGGTTGGATAGTGAGTCAAGCTCTTCCCCAGGAGAACCAGTAGCATGTTGAAGATTTATAAGGTGGTTCAATTCCTATCAGATCAAAACTGAAACCAGAAGCTAAATTGCTTCATTTTTATTATCGTCTTGATGCTCTATGGCTAGAAGCTGCAGAAATTCAGGAAGAGCCTCATAATACATCACCTGACAAAGAAACTTCCCTATAGAAATGCCTGAGCTTCCCAATATAATATTTTAGGCATTATTCTCTTCCCAATCAGTACTGCTTTTATTAAATACTCACAACTCCTGGCTAGGATCTCTCTTTTAAATCACATTTATTTTCCTCTGAATACAGAGGTAATCAGAATTCAGTCAAGTGGGCTGACTCTGTGAGTCCTGACATCAAAGGGCAGTACGGTTTGATTGATATCACTCAGATGGCAATATTGTTTGAAGAAATGTAGTCAGAAGGCTGGCAATTTAAAGGCTGTAAAAAGTTACAGGAGTGCAGTGTTCCATACTGATTTCCAGTGTACAAGGCTATGTCTTACAGGATTGGCAATAACATGGCAATCTTGCCTCTCCAACATATTTGTTGTTCGAAAGGACAGCAAGAAAGAAAATTCAGCAGCTGGTTTCCAAGGATGGCACATTAACACTACGGTAGTAAATGATTCCTTGTAATCCACGAGATTTGTGTGTGTGCCTTATTTGCATTTGTGCTTGTGTGAACTTAGTATATATAAGAAATGTTTGAATGTTGTGGGCAGAGGCAGACAATAGCTTTTATTTCCCAGACAGTTGCAAGTTATTCATGGCATGTTCTTTTTCCTCTCTCTCAGATCTTGATCCTAACAGGTTTTGCAGCATTTGGTAATAGCTCAAAACCTGCAAAGCCCATTTAACTAGAGGCGTTAGTGGCAGTGGAACAAAAGAAATGATCATGTACACCGCAAATGTGTCTATATCTCTGGACTGCTCTGTTCATTGATGACTCCATACATAAATAAAACTTTTCTTCTCCCCCCCCCCTTTCCAGAACAGTTATCCTCTCTGTAGAAAAGACTGCTATGGTTGCTCTGCCTAAATATGTTCTACTTTGATGCACTGTGCTCAGAGAAACAGGGGGGTGAATGTTGCTGTATTACAGCTTTTTTTTTATTGAACAAACCCTGATTGAGTAATCCGCCCCCACAGGCAGAAAAGAATTTTAACTTCATGAAAACTCCATGATGGAAAGTGCATGAATTACAGAGAAATAAGCAGAGATTGGCAAAACATTAAAAATAATAGAACATACTCATAAAAGTTGGTAGGTCAAGGTATTACCCTATTGCAAGGCGAGGAACATCAGGTTAAGATGTGTGTGTGTGTATCATGAATATAGGGGTAGCTTACATGAGTAAGGAATGTAAATCTAAACCTCTGGCTGCAAATGCTGACTTTAATAGTACAGATTCAGGAAGGAGCAGAACAGCAATTACTGAAGAAATTCACATTTCAAGGTGTTCTTGCTACTTAAATAATGGAGATAGCTAATAAAAGCATGGTACTAAGGTAGTTTAACAAAGAAAGAGACTTGGTTAATAAGCTTCCATCTCCTTGCCCTCATATCTCTCCCTGTAATTATATATATTTGATAACAGCACGTCGTGTTCTATTTTAGCAGGAGGGCTGCGAGGCAGTTGAATGGATTCATAGTCCAAAAATCCCCAGACAGAAATATGTTCATTTTTTTTATTTAAAAAATACTTGTATGTATTTTGTTAAGGAAAAAGCCCACCACTTTTGATCCCTCACCCAAAGCATTGTATTTATTTTTTCTTGCGATGCAGTGTTTTAAAGAAATCGCTCCTTCAGGGGAAGAACTTGAAAAAGAGACAGCGATCTCACCTAACGCGTTCCCTTTTCTCTGATGTGTCTCCTTTTATTGCAGTGGAAAGAGCTTGTATTACAAGGCTGCAATCCTAAATTTGCTTACTAGGGAGTGAGTTGTACTGAAATTAGTGGGGCTTACTTCTGAATAGACACATACGAGATTCCACTGCATCTCTCTTAGCTCTGTCTTTGCACATACCTTGTTGTAAGACTTTGGCTGCAGCGATGCTTGCAGGTACATGTTTGTTCGTTTATTTAAAGCATTTCCCCTTCAGTGCAAAAACTCCCAAGGCGACTTACGTATCAATTACTCAGGTTGACAATCTAAAAGATGTGGCACTGAAGGGGAAAGGGATGGGGAGGCGGGAGGAAGGAAGCAAACCCAGGGACCAGTTCTTAAAGTTACAGTTCCATACCAATGAGATAGCCTAGTGGACCAGCTGCTGCTAGGTGACAACTGAGGAAGGGCCAAATGTCGCTGGTTTCTCAGCACAGCCAGTGGAATTGCCCCCTTCCCCTTCTCTCCCGCTTTTGCAGTATGATAGGACTGCCTAATTCTCACATGCTTGATGATCGTTTGGTGCTGTGAAGAACTTTTTAGTTTAAGGGTGTGTGTGTGTATTACTGTCAGAGTTTAGAACAGAGGTGGGTAACTTTCAGCTGTCCATATGTTGGTGTACTCCAACTTCCATCAACTTCAGCCAGTATGGCCATGGACAATGGGAGTTATAGTCCAACATCGTCTACAGGGTTTCCCAAACTTGGGCCTCAAGCTGTTTTTGGACTACAACTCCCATCATTCCTAGCTATCAGGACCAGTGTTCAGTCCAAAAGCAGCTGGAGCGACCCAAGTTTGGGAAACCCTGGAAGGATGCAACATCCACCCACCGTGCCTGCTTTAGAAATAGGGTGGCAGTAAATGAAGGGAAATTAATTTATTAATGGAAATTATAGGATCTGTCTACCATCCAGTGAAATGGGAAGGCTCTGGGTTTAAGTTAAAATTGATGAAATGGCGCTTCACATAATGTTGACCTGAATTATAGAACTCGCAAGGGGCACCTAAAACAAAATGTTGTGCATTGTCGCCTCCTAACAGAAGTGTGATCACTGCAGATGGTGACAGCAGCCACGAAATTAAAAGACGCTTGCTTCTTGGGAGAAAAGCAATGACAAACCTAGACAGCATCTTAAAAAGCAGAGACATCACCTTGCCAACAAAGGTCCATATAGTTAAAGCTATGGTTTTCCCAGTAGTGATGTATGGAAGTGAGAGCTGGACCATAAAGAAGGCTGATCGCTGAAGAATTGATGCTTTTGAATTATGGTGCTGGAGGAGACTCTTGAGAGTCCCATGGGGATGACAGGAGAAGGGGATGTCAGAGAAGGGGATGGTTGGACAGTGTTCTCAAGGCTACCAGCATGAGTTTGACCAAACTGCGGGAGGCAGTGGAAGACAGGAGTGCCTGGCGTGCTCTGGTCCATGGGGTCACAAAGAGTCGGACACGACTAAATGACTAAACAACAACAACAACAACAACAGAAGTGTTCCTGTTCAGGGAGCCATCCATTCTTTTCTTTGCATGATACTAAGCAGCTCTTTGGATCCTGGCCCTGTTGAGAGGTGATTCTGAGGCTGAGGGTGATACGCAACAGCAGATGCCTGGCTTGTGAACCTTTTGAAGCTTCCGACTGACCGCAGCCAGAGGCAGAGCGCTTGGAGTACTCTGGGAGTACTCTGGGTCTCAACACACTATGTTTATTTTATTTCGTTTTCTGGCAAAATGGCTGAAGTCTCCATAACAGTGCCCAAAGCCTATTAGCATGAATCTGATTAGAGTTCCCATTCAGTGCCAATTAATGCAGGTAAACTTGTTAACCTGAAGTATTATTATTGCTGTTTTGTTTTTGTTTTTGCTTTGTTTGTCTTCAACTGAATTGAACCGAAAGAAGTAAAGAGTTTGGAAACTCCTTTAGATGTCGGAGTGAATGTTTTGTTGCCCACAAACTAAGGAAGAGAGGCTAGCATGCAGCTTGTTTCTAATAGCTCCCTCGCGCACACTGTTTCTTTATTTAGAGTTTCTTTACCAGTATCAATTAAACCCCCGTTAAATCTGACACATCTTAACCTTGCGTTGGATCCAATTCATTGCTACAGCAGAACCCATATGGCACCAAGACAGTTTCAGGCATCAGTTCATTGCTTATGTAGAGTTACTGGCTGAAAGCCAAGCAGTAATCACTGCTTTTCTGTTAATAGACATGTTTGCTTTTGCAGTCGTTTCTATACACAGTGCTCTAGATTAATTAGAACAAAATCTGTCATCCAGTTAAGAAACAACTAAAACTAACCCCCCCCTCCCCGACCTTGCGCTTCACAACTAAAAGGGGAAAAATGAGTTGGCCATAATGAAGTTTCATCATGCGGTAGTCTGGTTCCCCTTTGTTTGGAAATGTACATGAATATGGTTCACTTCTAATAACTATAGGGAAAGAAAAGGCGGGCAAAGGAGTTCTGGCCATCATCACAAATGTACAGTGTGCTAACGCAAATTAAAGGTCAACAGTGAACGTATGGTATGTGGGAAATAAGACCGCTTCTCAAGAACCCAACTTCTTTTCATTGCTTGTGTAATGTGCCTTTAGGAGACTATGGATGGAGCACGAGATGGGCCACACACAAGTCTATAGGGTGGTGAACAGGTTTTGCAGTCACCACCAAGTTCTTCCTCAAGGCTATTTTTTATTTTTTTTTGTTTTTGTTTTTAAACAAATGCAAATGCAAATGCAAATGTAAGAACCATTAAACACTTACCCAGCAGTACATCTAATGGTGTTTGTTTCATCCATTGACATAAACTTACACATTCAACATTCAAACATATCACTTAATATAACCTTTCCACTGAGAACGTTAAGCTGTAGGTATAATGAGGTCTTGATTTTTGGCCCTTGACACAGTTAAGGAAAGGGCTCCATGTTTCTTGGAGGGTGTCTCTATGTGTTATGCCTTTAATTCCACTCCTGTGTCTGGTGAGACACTCAGATATTGCTGCATCCCAGATATTATTTTCCCATATGATTGGTGTCTTTCTGATTCTTCCATTGTCGAGCAATTGCTAATTGTGGTGCAGTTAGTAAGAAGCCTACCAGTTCTCTGGGTAGTAGGGCTAAGGCAGGATTTGGAGAAAGGGATTGGCCTGTAATTGTGGATATAATGGAGGAGGCTCCAAATACTTCCAAAGGTTTTAACATGTGGGCATTCCCACCAAATATGAATAAATAGACCAAAATCTCTACAGCACTTCCAGTGCCATCAGAGGATGAGGCCTCCTGTAAGTGAGCAGAGATCTCATTTGTGATCTTCAACTTGGTGGCCTAAATCCAATTCTCAAGGCTATTGTCTTATGTCCCCCTACAATTCACAAGATTCTTTGAACAGGAAGGGATTTAGTAAATAAATCAAATCAATTTAGTGAGAAGGGACAATATAACAACAGGAATCAACTTTTGACTCTAACAGGAACTGATTTGTTTTGACGTGGACTGTCTCGATTTCTAACCTTAGCTTCCACTTGATATTTCTGTGAGTAGGTTGGCAGTAAAAAAGGCCAGAAAAAGAACTAAGGAACAATAAGGACAAGAAACAAAGGGCTGTGTTTCTTCTGCCTCAAAATAAAGGTAGCGTTCTCATGTGGCATATTTAGTGAAGAAAAGACGGCTTCTAACCAGTCCAATTGAGCTATCTAACACACAGCCTTCAAAATTTGGAACTGAAATGCCCAGTGGATGGATCAGAACTGAACAATGTAAAATGTACTCTTTAGGGGGGACGCAGAAGGAGGAGAGAGGGAGAAAGTCCAGTTGTGAATTTCAATAGGGACAAATGTAATGTTCTGCACTTAGACAGCAGGAACCAGATGCACAAATCTAAGATGGGTGGCACCTGCCTTGTCAGTAGTATATGTGGAAAGGATCTAGGGGTCTTAGTAGGCCACAAATTTAACATAAGTCAAACAGTGGGATGAAACTGCAAAAAAAAACCCACTAATGCTATTCTAGGCTGCATCAATAGAAGTCAAGTGGCTAGGCCAAAGCAAGTAATAATCCCTCTGTATTCTGCCTTGCTCAGACCACACCTGGAATACCGTGTCCAGTTCTGGGTGCCACAATTTAAGAAGAATATTGAGAAGTTGGAACGCGTGCAGAGGATTGCAACCAAGATGATCAAGGGTCTGGAAACCAAGCCTTATGAGGAATGGTTGAAGGAGTTGGGTATGTTTAGTCTGAAAGAGGGGAGACTGAGAGGAGATATGATAGCCATCTTCAAATATCTCATGGGCTATCATATGGAAGAAGGAACAAGCTTGCTTTTTTCAGCATCGGAGGGTAATAACTGAAACAATGGCTTCAAGTGACAAGAAATCTCAAGTAACTAACAAGAGATTCTGACTAAACACCAGGAAGAACTTTCTGACAGTAAGAGCTGTTTGACAGTGGAACGGACTCCCTTGGAAGGTGGTGGGCTCTTCTTCCTTGCAGGTTTTAAAGCAGAGGTTGGGTGGCCATCTGTCATGGATGCTTTAGTTGAGATTCTTGCATTGCAGGGGGTTGGGCTAGGATCCAGAGTTCCTGAGCTGTCTATAAAACCTGGACTGGAACTCCTCCAGAACCTGTTGAACTGCAACACATAAGAACACAGACATTTCCCCTTTTTGCTTCTGTGAGAGCCGGTTCTCTTTTTCCATCTCAAAGTTGTGTGCAGGCACTGGAAACCCTGACTGCTGTACTTTTAGCTTTCATGCAAACTTAGCCAGAGCCAAGGTTCCCAATCAATTGCAAATGATGCTGGCAGAGAAACTGATGATGTATGCAGACTACAGCAGCCTGGGCCTCCCTCCCATTGTCGTCTGCCCAACTGTGCCGCTGCAGAAGGCCTTCGATTTCCGTGACTGTTTGCCATTAACCTAATTAGCCACAGGAAAGGAAGAAATCAAGGCAGCAGTTAATGCCCTTGCTTTTCATAATGTTGTGCTGCGTTTCTGTGTGACCTGTATAAAGCTATGAGCTCAGTAGTCAAAAGGAGGTCGAAGGAGGAGAGGGGAATATGGAGCAGGCTTCCTTTTTTAGAGAAGCTTCTGTGAAAAACGAAATGCAAAGCAGTTAAGAGTGAAACTGGCTATGGCTGAAACAGAGAAGCACCATCTTATTTCAGCAATGGCAGTAGGACAGAGGTTCTTGTTCCTGGGTTGTGTGGTGTCTATAACGTAAAGGTAAAGGGACCCCTGACCTTTAGGTCCAGTCGTGGCCGACTCTGGGGTTGCAGCGCTCATCTCGCTTTATTGTCCAAGGGAGCTGGCATACAGCTTCCGGGTCATGTAGCCAGCATGACTAAGCCGCTTCTGGCGAACCAGAGCAGTGCACGGAAATACCATTTACCTTCCCACTGGAGTGGTACCTATTTATCTACTTGCACTTTGACGTGCTTTCGAACTGCTAGGTTGGCAGGAGCAGGGACCGAGCAACGGGAGCTCACCCCGTCACGGGGATTCAAACCACTGACCTTCTGATCAGCAAGTCCTAGGCTCTGTGGTTTAACCCACAGTGCCACCCGCATCCCTTGTGGTATCTATAGAAGTTACTTAAACACAAAGCCCTGCCCTCTTTTTTTCAATGCAGTAATACATTCAAGGAGACACAAATATTTACTTTGGTACTCAGGGCTTTGCAATAAATAAATAAATAAATAAATAAATAAATAAATAAATAAATAATAATAAAATAGACTTGCAACATTTGCAACATTTCTGCAAGCAAATCTTAAGCCAGTTTTTGCTAAAATTGGTCTACAATGCATTTGTTGCATTGTATACTTTATGTTTCTCTTCTGAGAAAAGAAAAATGCTCAATGCTGTGCCATCGGTCAACCATTTCACTTGTAAGTTTAGATGGCTGTATATTTATGGCTCATTCTGTCCTGCATTAACAACATTCATTCATTGCACAAGTACTAAGAAAGAGAGGATAAAAAATGTGCTGGTGTGGAGGTCACTGGGCCAACCAGTGGTGACCACTGCATCTTGGACTATATGTTGGATGTGGCAGAAAACAGCGCAAGTAGACCAGAAACTTCTATAACACAGCCCCCTCACTTGCAGCACAGGAATAACCCAAACAGAAAGGCAGCTTTTTTGTTAACTAGTTGTGTTGACTTCATCTTAAGAGCCAACTTCTCAACGTGTGTGTTGGGTGTCACTTCTGCACACTGGTGAAGTGGAGGCAGGCTGTCATCTCGGTGGGCTTCTGTGCCATAGCTCAGGTGGTCCTGGGATCCCAGAATCCAATGGGTAGTCCATGCTGGTTCCTGGGGTGTGGGGCTTGTGTAGAAGACCTTCTCCTTCCATTCCCATGTTCAGTCTCTGGGCTTCTCCATGGACCCTGCCTGGGTCGCAGTAATCCTTGCTGTGGAAAGTGTCAACTGCTGCTTAATGGGGACAAGAAGGTATTTTACTCATGGTCTTTATTGGTCGATTGACCAGGAGGCTTTGTGCCTTCCCCGCAGCAAGGTTCTGAGTAAGTATATATTTGTTGGCTATGTTAGTCTGTCACAACTTCTCCATTAGCAGGAGAGAGCATTGTGTTGGATCCACAGCTTACATAAGGGGTCTTGGAGTCACCCCAAAAAGCTTCTATGTCATGAACTGGGGAGAAGGAAGAGGAGGAAGAGGATCCTGGCAAGGGGTACAGCCAGGACTGGGACACACCAGGGCAAGCAGGAAATGAGGAAGGAAGTATGCACAGGGTGATGGAGGATGGCGTGGAGATGGAGGTACAGGAACCAGAGCAGCAGGACCCATCATCAGAGCCAGAGGGGTCCCTGTCCCCTTTAACACAGCAGGCTCTGAGGCATAAGGAGAAGCAGGAGGGGTGCTCTAGGAGGCTGAGGCAGGCAAGGGCCCACAGCCCAGCCCCATAGCTGGCCAGGTGGGGCTCACTAGCTCTGGGAAGGTGTGTGTGACTCCTCATCTGGTGTAGGCTTAGAACTGGTGAGGGTCACCTGCCTCATCAAGCCCAGATGCTGCAATCCGCATACAAAGTATAAAAGGGCAGCAGAGTTGAGGTGCTGTTCAACTGGCCATGTTTTGATGGATCTTGGCTTGGATGCTCCTGGGCCTCAGTGGGACTATACTTTGGGTTTGACTCTGCACTGCTGGACTTCAGACTTGGTTCCTTGAATTGACCCTGGACTACATTTCCTCACCTTTGGACATTGGACATTTGGACTTGACATACTGACTTGCTGCCAGTTAGGCCAGGGGTTCAGGACATTCTGTCCCAGCTGGGTGGGGAGGAGGCCGGTGATCATGCTCCCCAGTTTGTGGACCCACATGTTTGGCATGTTCTATGGTGGTACCTACCTGTTTGTCAGCTTCTCTGGTTCAACCCAGTGAGCAGGCTGGGTGGTGATATTGGCCAGTAGGCAAGCTACCCAATGGATGCACTTTGCTGCACCAAATTAGGCAATGATGTGGCCGATAAAGTTATGACCCAGTAGTTTCTGGTTCATTATTGCTTTGAGACCTTACTTCACATGAATGTGCCTGGCACACAAATATTTTACATGAGGTTTTCTGCCATAGACTGCCTTCTACATTTCAGAAGGAGGTACATCAGTAGAGTACAAACTGTCAAAATGATCAAGCCTCATTTGTCTTTTAAGGAAGAGTGACTGGTCAATACTTTGCCGGCATGATTCTGCTTGATTTTTATCAAGTTTGACTATTGTGGCGAGTCCCTTGTCTCTGAAGCTAATATAATTAAATCCTATTAACACATCAGGAATAAAATCCTGTAATAGGCACACATGGCTTTGAAAAGCAGCTCATTCCTGAGCAGATTTAATATCCTTAAATTAAGCAAGTGTGAATAGGAGGATGAATCTTATTAAAACCTTAAATCTGATTATATTTGAAAATTATTGGTTTCTTAATGCAATAATTTATCCAATACAGACTAGAGCAAATAATATATCTTAGCCTTACAGAACTCCACTCTGTAACAAACGACAAATGAAATTAAGTGTTTTCAGAAGGGCAGAAAGAAAGGTCTTTTAAGAGTCTTTGTGCATAATGAAATAGCTAAATAATTTTAAACAAACACTTTGGGAACTAAATGTACATGCAGATGACAACATAGTTTGGGTGGGTGTAGTTCCTTCTCTACAGAACAGGGAGTCTGAGAGAGCGAAGCTTTTTTCCCTTTCTTTTTTTGTAATGCCATTCTGACCATTTCCTTGTAAACTTGAAAAGAAAAACTTGCAGCTTATGTTGGTAGAAGCGGATTCCTTTTCCAGAAGGCGAATGCAAATGCAAACCATCTGCCACACATTCTGCTGGTAAAGCTGTGGTACCACACAATGAAGCAGCAGTCCTGGAATATTAAAACATAAATCTGAACATATGAAATATTAGCACTGAACTGATTTTAATCTTTTTTTAAAAACCAAATATAAGGTCCCCCCTGAAATCTATCGCGTTCCATATTTCTAAGTCTGCTTTCCCACCTTCTCAGGGTAAGCAAGTGGGAGTCACAAGATGAGGATGCTTTGGCCACCTGTGTCCTGCTACCACTTGTGGGGAAAAAGATCCTTACAGGTGCAGGAAACAGCAATGCCATCTTTCTATGCAGGCTTCGTGAGATTAGCTGCTGCTTCATCTGTCTCTTCCTTCTCCTAACACCAGTCTGAATATATATACGGGATTATCTGGCTCAGTATTATGTACACTGACAGGTAGTGGTCCTCCAGGTTTTCGGATGGTCGATTTCCTTAGTCATACCTCTGGAGTTGCAAGAGGATGATCTCGAGAACTTCTGCATGCAGAGCATGTGTTCTGCTATGGAGCTATGGTCCGAAGCTCGTGTCATTAGCCACAACTAGTTTTGCTCTAGGGTTTGATTTAAATTTAAATTTGGGGGCCAAGTCTTTTTCATGCCTCTGTGTACATCTACGAAAGAGGAAAGGATGCATCAGGTTTTGGGACTAGTCAAGTCCCACCTTGTGATCCTGGTTTCAGTCGAGACTGAAAACACTGCCACCTTTCTAATCAGGGTTCCTTGCATTGACAGGATTTGATTCTGCAGCACATCTATGCTACAGCGAGATCAAACAGATGGAGAAATGTATCTTTAAAAAACAACAACCCCCAAAGTTTTAGCATTAAGCTTGTCAAGTGGAATGTTTGCATTCAAAAAGCAAAAAATAATGCCCTTAAATTTCTGTGGAAATGGGGGAAAGTTAGTCTCCTAAACATAGTTTTATGACTTATTAAAAAGCATTCTAAACTACAGGTTGGAGGCAGAATGCAAGACTTGCTCAGTGTCATTTTGTCCCCCAAGGATGCTTTTATTATCACATTTCAGATTTGAAGACAAGACATCTGCTTCCATTCTTTCAGCATCAATATACACCTGGGATCCCTGGAATTTAAGCAAGCTTTATGCCTCTCTCTCCCTCCTCCTATCCTCGATTGCAAAGAGTTCAGGTTCATGGTACAAACAGACATAGCTCTTTCAGGGCTTCAGAAGGAGGTTCACTTCATATACTGGAGAGGGGGAAGAAATACGTTTCCCACCACAATGAAGGAAATCAAACACCCCGCAGGATACGGAAGCCTTAGACCATTTCCAAATCCCTCCATCCCTATGATGAACAAGGACTTCCAATGTTTTCAGGCTGGGTTCCTCTGTCGTTTTCCATGGGTGAATCTACACACAGTCTTGCCCTTTGGGAAGGGAGGAAGAGGGTGCCTTTGATTAATTCCCACAGTGATGAGCTGCAAAGAGAGTGCATATTTGGGCAGAAACTTTTAATCAAAAGCTGTGTGAAACAGCTAGTTGTACTTTGCAGAGGAGGTGTATAGAAAAACAAACGTAACAAGCATGGAGAGAAAGAAAGTTGTTCAGAATAAAATTTGTGGACCCAGGTGCACGGGAGCCAACGGGGATGTGCCATAAACACAATAAAGACCCAGGACAGCACTATTGGGATTCAATCAGGACACAACTTTTATTGATGACAGATGTCGGCAGATTTTGGCGCAGGCATTGGGTGCGTATCCTGAAACCAGCCAAACTGCTGGTTGCTGGTAGGTAGAGGCTGACCAAGCTCACCACCATGGTCAGTGGTAGGGGGCACTAAGGCCTGTCAGCCCCAGAGCTGGGTGTCTGGACATGAAGCACCCCCCAGGCTCCCTTAAGGGAATACCCCATGACAGCAGGGTGGGGGAGCCACTTCCATGCTTCCTGGACTAAGGATCCAACCCAATCCCTTATCTGCCAGTAAGCTGTGATGATTGCTATGAGGCAGGTAAAACCGTGCAGACAGGCCCAACTACAGTCATACCTCGGGTTGAAGTAGCTTCGGGATGAATAATTTCGGGTTGCGCTCTGCGGCGACCCGTAAGTAACAGAGTGCGTTACTTCCGGGTTTCGCCGCTCGCGCATGCCCAGACGCTCAAAATGATGTCACACGCATGCGCGGAAGTAGTGAATCGCAGCCCGTGGAAACGCAGACGCGGGTTGCATTCTCTTCAGCATGCGAACAGGGCTCCGGAATGGATCTCATTCGCATCCAGAGGTACCACTGTAGTCTGCATGGATGATTCCTCCCTGACCCTGAATACAGCAACTGATGTACTCCCAGCCTGTGAACTTAACCGACAGTAACAAGGGAGGGAAAGGGGAGGGGATCCAATGTCAACTGAGGTCTGAGCCCCGGAACAACTGGCTTTTATAGCTGGGGGAGCGGACCAGAGAGAGGAAGCTCTCTCTCCAGTTCACTCCTCAGCTGCGTCCCCTCATTTACCCATGAAATAGCTCAGTTAGAGCATGGTGTTGATAATTCCAAGGCTGCAGGTTCGATCCCCGTATGGGACAGCTGCATATTCCTGCATTGCAGGAGGTTGGACTAGAGGATCCTCAGCTCTACAATTCTACGATTGGCTGCTGAGCCTTGTGAGCAGTTGGCGCAGTAAGAGGAGCCGGAAGTGTGCCTCTCCTGCTGCTTCAAAGCTGAGGAGAGGGAGCCCTGCCCCAACATGGCCTCCTTTCAGACGTTCTTCTTGGTTTGATGTTAGTTCTTGTGTCCTGACCCAGACTACACTTTAATAACTAACCCTTTCGAAGCTGGAGGATGCTTCCCACGCCCACAGGCTAAGCTATACTGAGCGGCCAATTGCAATATTCCCCTCACTTTTCACCAAATCATTTGATACAGGATGCTGCCAGGCATTTGCCAGACTTCCTCCCCCGTCTCCCAATTCAGTAATGCTTATGCCTTGGAATCCAGTCCTTAGTGTGTTGCTATCATTTGATTGATTAGTTGATGTTCGTACGGCAATTTGAACATGCAAAGTACCCACCGAGTGCTAACTATTATTATTGATTGTGTATCGGGAGTTTCATTGTATTGTATAATGTGGGTCGAGCAGGAGGTGACAAACAACATAATGATATCCAATTTTCGTCAAGTTTATTTATGTTAATAGGCTGTTTTATGGCCATCATTGACATTTCAGTATTCGGCTTGCATCAGGTACGATGTATCCTTTGTTGCTGTTTATCCTCAAACTTAACATTAAGAGGCAGCAGTATCCTTTATCAGCGTTATTCCATTAACTCATGGGTGGCCTGTGGCAGTCCTGATCCAGCCCCCTAAAGTGGGCCAATCAGCTCTCCAGTGACCCTATCTCATTTTTATTTAGGGACAGTTGTTTATGCCCTTATTACATTGACACCCTACCTTTCCACCATGGAGCCCAAAGCTGCATGCGTGGTGCTCCCCATTTTATCCCCACAATGATCCTGCGAGGTAGGAAAGCCTGAGTGTGTGTGTGTGTGTGTGTGTGTGTGTGACTGGTGCAAGATCATTCTGTGAGCTTCATGGCAGAAAAGGAATTTGAACCCGGGTCTCTCATGCCCTAGTTCAACACTGTACAGTCCTGGTTTCCTCAGTTATATAACAAAAATGAGCAATGAACCTGTGTTTATTTTGTATTACTATTTTTTCTGCGTTCCAGAAAAGCATAGGAATACAGTGGTATTACGAACTTAATTCGTTCTGGAGGTCCGTTTTGAACCTGAAACTGTTCTCTAACCTGAGGCACCACTTTAGCTAATGGGGCCTCCCGCTGCCACCGCGCCACCACCACTCGATTTCTGTTCTCATCCTGAAGCAAAGTTCTTAACCCGGGGTACAATTTCTGGGTTAGCGGAGCCTGTAACCTGAAGCGTCTGTAACCCGAGGTACCACTGTATAGGAATTTAGGAACGTAGGAAGCTGTCTTACATTGAGTTGGACCACCGATTCATATACAGTGGTACCTCAGGTTACAGAACTTTGCTTCAGGATAAGAACAGAAATTGTGCTCCGGCAGCGCAGCGGCAGCAGGAGGCCCCATTAGCTAAAGTGGTGCTTCAGGTTAAGAACAGTTTCAGGTTAAGAATGGACCTCCAGAACGAATTAAGTTCTTAACCTGAGGTACCACTGTAGCTTACTATTATCTATGCTCCCTGACAGTGGCTCTCCAGGGTTTCAGACCAGGTTGTCTCCCAGCCCTACCTGAAGTTGCTAGGGATTGAACCTGGGACCTTCTCCATTCAAAACAGATGTTCTGCCACAGAATTATGGCCCTCCCCTTATGAGGGAGTCAGATTGTCTCATGGATTAGCATCTGAAGAATATAATAGCCCCCCACAAACTCACAGGTTGTGGGCCATCCCTGCAGTAGTTCAAGAACTTGCAGAAGCAGCAGGCAACACCCCCCCCCATTTTAATCACCACACTGTTTGAAAAATCTGAAGATCAGCACAATGACGAGACAAAGGCTTAAGAACAAGGAGCGACTCTCTTAACTGTGTATCCATTAAGCAAGGAATTTAAATCTCCGGAGGCGATGCAGAAAAGCAATCTGTTTTCTGAGTTTGGACCACATCTAATTGCACGACATCTCAAGCGTGAAATTCCACTTGACCCAACTAATGTTTTCGCAGCATCAGATATGTATGCCGTGGCAGAAATAATGTTCACAGTTCATCGTAGATGTAGAACACCCATGGGCCGTGTCATGTGAAATCCAGTCTGCTCCGTTACAACTGGAGCTGTGAAGGCAAGGTGGCAACCTGTAACACCTGCCTGGCATTCTGTTCAGAATTTCTAGCCAGCAGGTGTGGAACCTGTACATCACTGCCGGAGATTATATGGGGCAGGTTTATCTGCATGTTAGGTGTTATGGAGCTTTTCAAAGGCATTGTTCCTGGGTACAATGTGCAGTTCATGTGCACAATGATGGCTTCACAATACTGGACCATCAACATCCACACACCCTTTCCTTCATTAACAGCTTGATAACTTGTTTTGTCATGTTCCTCCAGTGTTGCTAATGCCACAGAATGCGATAGCTCTGGCAGATTTACCCATTACTTGATCGTAGAGGGAGCACAAAAATGGAAACGGATAAGGCAGAATGCTCTGAATTGCCCTCTCTTTTGTGCGGTTGGAGGTATCTAGGGCTGTAATTTTTAGGGAGTTTTGTGCGTCTAGGGGAATCTGAATTCTCTAGAGTGAGAACTGAGCAGTTTGTGTTTGAGGCCGTGCCGTTTGAATTATCTTGTGCAGATGGTGTTTGTGGGAAAGAATTGGATTTATCTAGAGTGAAAAATGCTTGTTCTCCGAAGCCGTGTGTGTCTCTGGTGTTTTTGTTTTGAATTCTTATTTAAATAATTCAGAGGCTTGGCGCATAGACAGAGCTTGAGGTGAAGGAACTCGATGGTTTGTGCTTTTGTAGGCCTAGCCAGGCCTCAGTTGCAAGCTTCCACACTCTGGAAGAATTCTGGGTTGCAGCAGATTTCTCTGCCAAGGGTTCATCCACATGTTTGATCGTCTGAAGGTCAAATCAGACATGGATCTAGGCAGCTGCATTTGTGACTGATCCAACCAAGCGTAAACCGAGAGCGGAGTACATGTGAATTGATAATCGAAATGGGTGCACAAGTGAGAGAGCTGAACTGCCCAGTCTTACTCCATGTGTCCTTCGCCTAAAACTCTTTTCTCCGGATTTATTTATTTGTTCTGTACTGCCCTTCCTCTGGAGGAGCCCACAGAGGTGTACAAAGATAGCAAAGTGAAAACATCTAAAAAGAGAAGCAAAGCTGCACTGTGGGGTGAAATGGGGAAGACATATGGAGATAGATTGTTGCAGATGTGGGGAATCTATGCTGTCCCTGTTGTTTGATTCTCAACAGCCCGTGCCAGGAATGATGGCAGTTGAAATCCAATGATATTTGGAAGGTTGAATGTTCCCCATCTCTGAACTATACGCTTGTAGCTTTTGATGTTAAAATCAGACCCCCAGCCTCCAATACCTGGGGCAGATATATTCTTAAATACAGTAAATATGGTGGTTGCATCTCGTTTTACCCTGAAATGCTCAGCCTTTTAGTTACCCCTACCTATAAGGATGTAGAGAGATAATATAATCGAGTTGTTAAAGCAGCAATCTAGTGGTGGTCATGACCTTTGAGTCCCTGGTTCATTTTTATTGCTAGGTGACCTGTGAGTTCAGTAGGTCTCCTGCCTATTTAATATGACGGTTCAGCATAACCAATGTATGCATGACAGCCACATCCATCACTCCAGAAGCCCTTATCCTCACTGAGCCTACATTTCTTGCATTTTTGATTCTGAACGTAATTATTTTTGTACCATTTCCCATGCGGAAGCATAGGTCTATTGCCAAATAGATACTTCCAATTTACTTCTTCTATGTAATTTATTTTTAGAAGTATGTAACTTTTGAACTGATTAATTTGTTACCTTTGGAACCGACAGTTTCTAGCTTGTTGGGTCAAGAAGGTCGGTGAAATTTGGCTCGGCCTATAGGCAGCTGAATTGCGTTAATTAATCTGCACAACTTCCTTTTTCTTATGACAGCTTTCTAGTCCACATGAGGTCCTGTGGCAGGCACAGGCAAACTCAGTCCTCCAGATGTTTTGAGACTACAGTTCCCATCATCCCTGACCACTGGTCCTGTTAGCTAGGGATGATGAGAGTTGTAGTCCCAAGACATCTGGAGGGCCGTGTTTGCCCATGCCTGTCTTATGGTGTGTATCATGTGAACAGTGGCGTAGCGTGGGGGGTGCAGGGGGGGCTGGCCACACCGGGCGCAACATTTGGGGGTTAGGGTTAGGGGGCGCAAATCCACGGGTTAGGGGGCGCAAATTACTTGCCTTGCCCCGGGTGCTGACAACCCACGCTACGCCACTGCATGTGAATCAGGAAGTGGTTTTCCCAGAGTTCCTCCTGTCTTCAGCTACTACAATGAAAAGCCTCTATAAGCATCTCTTGTGTTTCAAAATGAACCTATTTTGGGGCCTGTAAGTTGTCTGGTAATGGGTTAATACTAGCAGGTTTTTAAAAACAACAAGAATTCTGTTATTGTTCTTTTTCGTTTGCATGTTTTTCTATCTGCAGCATAAGTATTATTTTTTAAAAAAACCCAACAACATACAATATTATTAGAAAGAGATGCACTGTCACTAAATCAGTAGTGGCAGTTACTTGGAGCCAAGGCAACAATTTGCAAATGGTTTTATTGAAAATCAATATACCTTTGTAAAGAATGACTTGTTTTTTAGGTCCTTTTATGTACATTGTTAGTTGTAGAATGCTTCTTAAAGTTCTGTTTCTAGGCCTGGCTCCTATAGAAGAAAATCATCTCCTCTAGTTCACAATTCAGAGGAAGAAAGGGGGAAAAATCTAAAGGAACAGAAATAAACTTTCTTGGGCAACCAGATAACTGGCGTGCCTTAAAGCATCATCTGCTGTCCATATAAGATGGCTACCTAAGATCGGATGGTTCTGCTGCTGACTAGACAGGACTGTCAATGGCCAATATAAATAAAACATTATATTGAACCACAGGAGACCCACTAGAGGTCATACTTAATAATCTGAAACTTCGCCAATGGAAAAAAAAAAGGAGGCAGAACATGGTAGGAATCCTACTTTGGTCATAATTGGATCACTGGGTTGTCCCATGTCTTGTCTGACTTGTAAGCATTGCTGGGAGAAATTTCTGGCTCATCAGCAGGTTTTGTCAAATTCAGTCTGCCGTCATGCCCCATGGTTTGCTCTCTGCATCACCAAACAGGGGCAGACCTGCACCCGTGTGTAGAATGGGGCAGGTGGCTTACAGAGACTGATAACCTCTCACTACCACTTAATTCCTTTCTTCTCCAATTCTGCAGTCTATATGGATTGGCAAGGTATCTCAAGTTCTGCACGCAGCACTTTCTTCATAGCCATAGGCTGGCCAGTTTCCCCTGATCCTTTCAAGACTGTATGTAGCGCTGTTTGGCCAGGCTTCCTTGGCACACACATTTTGGACACTTGTCTCCTCTGTTCCTGCTCAAGGCAGACCAAGTCAGCATAATCTGGACAAATCTCGTGGTTGTGATCTCCCACAATGCATTCTGTAAACTTGGATGGTGGTCACGTCACCCATCTTCCTTCTTCCCCCTCCTTTGCTACAGAACAAAATCTTTTTCACCCAAGCTTTCTTTTCATATTCTCTGCCAAACACACAGGAGTTTTGACTCTCAGGAGGCCTTTTGTCTTCTCTGTACTGTTGAGAACTACATGTGTGTGTGTGTGTGGGGGGGCTTTGCCATTACTGACACATAAAGGTAGATATAATCTGTCTTGGCCAAGCAAATGGGTGTTTAGAAACAGCAATTGCAGGTGGCTGCTTTTGACTGGAAGGAGCACATTGCACTTGTGGGGTAGATGATAATTTCTAACAGTGGCTGGATCTACACTCAGGAAAATAAATGCTATAAATAAGTCATAAAATAGATCATCGTAACAAAAGGGAAAAAAACTCTATGTAAAATCACATATACAAAGTTTTTTGCTCTACAGAGCCACCTGGTGTTTACAATGGAGTTACAATGATATAACTAAGTGTAGCTGAGTCCTCTGGAGCATAGAACTAATCTGTTGGTAAGTTGCTTTCTCCACACACATTTGAACCCTCCAAGGTGGGTGAAGCTATCATTACACTTCTGTTTATCAGCAGAGGCAGCCTCTGTGATGAGGCACGGCAAGGCGACTCCTTCAGCTTGTGGATACTTCCAGGGTAGAGTGGACGAAATCTAGCTATTTTCACATGTTTTTACCCCTAACTGAACGCCATTCCATTTCCGCATTAAACTGTGATTTTTTTTTTTTAAGAATCCTTTCAAAATATGTATCTAAATGCGCATTTTTATATGTCTTTTAAACGACAAAAAACGTCATTGTAATATTTGGAGGTGTGCGAAATGTGGAGGGGCAGCTAAATTCTGATCTGTACAGGAGCCCAAGAGGTCCAGATTAGGTCACTTGCAAATAGAAATTCAGGAAGATCAACTTCTCAAATTAAAGGTAGCAGAGTAAGAGGCGTTCACAGCCTATGAGCTGTGCAAGAGTGGAATCCAGTGCCTCTTGCGCATGGGGCTTGCACCTGAATCCTGCTTAGTTTCAATGGGATCCATGCAAGAAAACAATATGGATTGTGCCCCATGTTAATTATTGTGTGGGGGTGCCATTTTGAGTTCCTACCACTGACACCCAAAGGTCTCAAGCTGGTCCTGATTGTCAGAAGCTGTGGTTCATGTAGCGGAGGTGGTGTGTATTTCATTTTAAAAGGAAATCAATAAAACAACCTAACAAATGCCCACCTTCCTCTGTTTCAAATATTCTTTCCTGGCAGCAGTTATAGCTCCTGCTCCTGTCATCTTTTTGTTTTACAGTTTTGCGAGTGTAAAGGTTATATACACCACCGAGGACTGTTTTTCCTGCAACAAGAATTGCTGGTGTGTCAAATTAAGACAAGGGTGGGTATTTTTTTTTTTTGTTGCTGTTGAAATGTTTGCTATAACCAAAAAGCTGACCTATTACTTTCCATTGCCAAAGGTGCCCTCACTTTCTCAGCCGTTTGCTTATTTATATATAAATAGCTTCATGGTGTACCAAGATGTTGTAGATAAAGGAAGAAGAATCTTGGGTTTAGAATATAAATAATAAAACACACCCCTATAGCCTATGTATACTCTGTTAGTCATCCGAGATCACCTCCTGGCCTATCCATTTATTTATTTATTTATTTATTTATTTATTTATTTATTTATTTATTTATCGAAAGAGGGTTTCTTCCAGTTTTGTGAACTAAATCCTCGTAACAGAGTGGCAAAAAGTAATGCAAAGGGGGAGGGGAGCAGCAAATTTAGAGCAGGCCGTTGAAAATCATATTTCTGAACATAACTCAAACTATCTGTGAAACAAGAACGAGACATTCATGAAGCACTCATTAAATTTGGCTGTGGAATACAGTTGGTATCCCTTTGCACACAAAAAACCTATTACACAGACATCACTGAAGAAAGGTTAGGAGGCACCCTATAGATGGGCATGGTTAGTAAAAGTAATCAGATCAAACATACTGTGTGGTCTTATAATACCTACAAGGTATACCACAACCTTCACAATACACAGTAGTTTTAAATGGAATGACCTTGGCTGCAAAAGTATTTACCTTCTATTTGGAGGCCCTCTTTTTCGTTCACTAAAGTAACTGGGTGTTTAAATCAACTAGATTGATACAACTCTAGCTGAAATCCCCTTGAGTGGCAGGAGTTTGGCTAAAAATAGAGCTTATATCAGAACTATCCATCTGTTTTGGTTTTATAAATTAGCAACTGGAGTAAGAGAGACACCTTCTGTACTTCCACCATCCCTTAAAAATATCTAGTTTTAATTGGGGGAAGCATCAGGTTTCATTGAAGGAGGAGGGCCATAGGACAGTCGCAGAGCATCTGCATTGCATGTCGAAGGTCCCAGTTCAGTCCTCAGCATCTTCAGGTAGGGCTGGGAATGTCTCCTGGCTGAAACCCTGGAGATCTGGTGCCAGTGAAAGGCAATGAAATTGAGCTGGATGGACCGAGGGTCTCAGTTGTTGTAAGGCAGCCTTTTGTGCTTCTGTTGCATGGACTGCCCACCATCTTGATGCTCCAGTTTAGAGGGCTGGTGCTCTCTTTAAAGCAGAAGAAAACCCCAGGAAACAAACCAGGATAGGGGACATCTGGATCCACTGGAGATTCCCGGTAGGGCTGGGAATATGGCCTGGAGAACCACTGTTAGTAGATAATGCTGAGCTAGATAGAAGTGTGAGGACTTGTTGTATGTTCTTCATTGTCCTCTTTCCTGAAAATGGTTGGTTGGTTAGTTAGTTGGCATCCATGTGTCTCAAGAGACAATGGGGTGTGCCTCCAAGGATGAAGTCAAACTGCTTGCATTAGCACCACCACAGTGACCTCCCTGGGGAGTGTGTATGGAGGGTTGCACAGATGGCAATACCCCCCCTCTTGGCCTCATTGATCTGGTCCAAAGGAAAGCAGAGAAATATTTAGCATCAGCTTGGCTGCAGGACTTTCTGGAAGGAGGACTACAAGGCACCATCCAAACCATCTTAGGACCTCACTCTGGATTTGTATAGGGTTTACTCCTTAGTTGCCTTTTCCTCCCAAAGATGTCCCACAAGGCAGTGGAGGTTTAGGATGAAAAATGACAGCATAAGATATTCACCATGCTGTGAATTATATATTTCGAAACACAAATGAAAAAGCAAACTTTCATTTATAACAATGGCAGATGTCACAAAATGTGTAGAATTATAGCTGGGGGGGGGCGGACCACAATGAAACAAGGACCCTGGAGAGCTTCTCAAAGTTAGCAAAAATAACCGTGAGTCTCATAGCACCTTAGACTAACACATCTATTAGGGCTTAAGCTTTTGCAGACTAGAGTGAGCCTCATCTTATGTATGAAGTGTTATCCCAGGTTAGCAAATATTTCACACAATTGTGTATGTGGGAAGTGGGAATATTTGTAAGCCGTGTGGTCAGAGGGAAATGAAATGCATGACCGTGACAACTACATACATTTAGCAGCCCTGCAGCACATCTTGACTGCTGTAGCACCATAAACCACACAATTGCAGCAAGGTTCATACTGATACCTGAAGGGGAACTGCTTTCATCTGATCAAAAAGCAACCCACGGCTACCCTTCTTTCTGTTCTCTTTTTTGGGGGTGGGGTGGGAAGAGTTGGAAGGGGGAGCAGTTTCTTTTAGAACCAAAATCTGTGTGCAAAAAACCCCCCCACCTTATTGGAAATACAGTCTGATGCGAATCAAAATGGGTTCACTTTACACGGGAGTCAATTTATTGGCCTTTGCGCAACTTAATTTTTTTCTTTACCTTAGAATACCTTATCACTAGCGTCCAAATGTTTTGACAATTTGTCTTGAAGGTTAATAATTTTACAACTTTGTAGGTACTTTCTACTTTCCATAAAAATGTACAGTATATGGAAGATTTCTGTCTTTTTTAAAAGTATTTTTCCAAGTACTTTCCCAAGACTACTCATGTTGCACATTCAAAGCTGACACTAATATTTTAGAGAATGGGAAAGTTTGGACACACATGCATGCATCCCTGAAATTCTGTGAACCCTTGGCTCTATAGAGCTGATTAGAGACTCGAAGCGGAGTGGGTGGCGCTGTGGTCTAAACCACTGAAGCCTCTTGGGTTTGCTGATCAGAAGGTCGGCGGTTTGAATCCGCACAACAGCACGAGCTCCCGTTGCTCTGTCCCAGCTCCTGCCAACCTATCAGTTTGAAAGCATACCAACAGGAGTGGATAAATTGGTACTGCTGTGGCGGGAAGGTAAACAGTGTTTCTGTGTGCTCTGGGACTTGTCACGGTGTCCCGTTGCACCTGAAGTGGTTTAGTCATGCTGGGCACATGACCTGGAAAGCTGTCTGAGGACAAACGCTGGCTCCCTCGGCCTGAAGCAAGATGGGCACTGCACCCCATAGACAAGTTTGACTAGACTTAACCATCTATGGGTCCTTCACCTTTTTATAGAAACTCGAGTTCATTCATAAGCTGACTAGATTACCTTGACCAAGCTATTGTGGCCTTAGCCTCTCCACTTGTGGATGAAGATTCCAGCCTACCCTACAGTGCTTTTTGCAAATGTCTAAAACACTTTGCTTAAAACTGAAGCGTACTACATGAATATTGGAGAGCCAGCTGTGTTATAGTGTGTAACAGCAATGAGGGATGTTCTGAACATTCAAATAGGGGCATCTGAAAAAGTGATTGCCTTTGTTTGAATGTGTTTGAGGGAAGCGTTTTGGCTCCACTTCCTCTGCTCCAAGACCCAGTTCCTTACCTGTGGGGAGGGTACAAGTGGTGATAGCGGCTGGTGCTCCAGGCCCAGTGAAGCATCTCTAGTCCCATCATCCCTAATATCCCTAAATCATTCCTTTCTGGCACAAATGATGCTAATAGCAACATTTTCATCCCAGAGTTGAAGGATATGGAAATCCTCAATTCTTTTCCTACCTTAGAAAGATGCTCTGCTGCCCCCACAGGCGTGCTCAAAGCATGGGATGTTTACCCTGGCCCCAAGATTAGTTTCTCAACCTGGAACAAAGAAAGGTACAGTGGTGCCTTGCAAGACGAAATTAATCCGTTCCGCGAGTCTCTTTGTCTTGCGGTTTTTTCATCTTGCGAAGCACGGCTATTAGCGGCTTAGCGGCTATTAACGGCTTAGCGGCTATTAACGGCTTAACGGCTTAGCAGCTATTAATGGCTTAGCGGCTTTGAGAAAAAGGAAACAAACTCGCAAGAACTCGCAAGATGTTTCGTCTTGCAAAGCAAGCCCATAGGGAAATTCGTCTTGCGGAACGACTCAAAAAACGGAAAACTCTTTCGTCTTGTGCGTTTTTTGTCTTGCGAGGCATTCGTCTTGCGAGGTACCACTGTAGTTGGCAAAGTGATGAAGGTGAGTTCTTTGGGCATCCACAAGCCTTTTGTTGGTACTCCAACCAAGTGCTTTCAAAAAACATGAGTGTCCAAATTGGGGGCCTGTAAAAGATGAACCCTTTTCATGTCAAATCTAGGGATGCTTCTACATTGTCCTGCAATGAGAGTATTGTAAGACCAACCAACCTACTATGGTTGAGTCCACTTCATCAGATGTAGAAATAAGCGTGTCACATTTTTAAAAACATCTTGCATTTTGTGCTTTCCTAGTTTTGACCCACACACTATATTTGCTTCTCTGTACCTGTGTGTGTGTGCCAGCTTGCATGATTCCATGCATCTGATGAAGTGGACTCGAGTCCACGAAACCCCATGTCAATATGTTTTAGTCTTCCAGGTGCAACAGGAGTCTCTCTTGTCAATGACTGTTAAATGCTATTGGACCAGTGCCTATGTGTAAACCTGAAATTATTCCACTCTGTGATTAAACTTTGTGCAACACAAGACCTTTTGCACTTGTGTATGCATGAGCTATAATTCCTTCGGGGAGCTTAAAGAAGCGAAGGCGGAATTGATTTGTTTTCCCCCCCCAGCAGGCAGAGCTGAGTTAAGGGAGAGATTGCAAGGCTTCTAACTTGGCTGGAAGGTACTAATTTACTACTTCTGCTTGTCTGCTTTCCATTATTTTGTTCTAGGATTCCAAGTGGAATCTCTGCTAAAGCATGAGCAGCTGACTGTGTAAGCTTGCCTATGGACAGCTTCACATCTGAAGAGCTGCCCTTTTCAAAGAGGCATCTTTTACTTTAAGAGAAGCTTTGCAGTCAATGTCTCACCAGCATGGTCATGTCAGGGAGCCTACAGAGCCAAAGCAGGGATAGGTTGTGGAAGCTGGGCTGCTGGGTTGGTTGTTGATGTCAAGGGTGAAGTCCCTCCTCTCCTGACAGCTTCTGCACACTCTGTACACTGTTCCCAGCTTTCCTTTCTTCTCTTAGATAAGGCAGCTTGGATGCCGCTGGGTCATGGGTAATGTCTTTTCCCTCACTGCATGTTATTTTTGAAGTTATTAGAATGGGAATATCAGCTGAGACTTATGAAACCACTGCAGGGAAGAAAGTACATGTGAACTGTGGTATTTTCAGGGTTGGTGGTCTGATTCTGGGACATGGATGGCGCTGTGGTCTAAACCACTGAGCCTCTTGGGCTTGCTGATCAGAAGATCGGCGGTTTGAATGCCTGCCACAGGGTGAGCTCCCGTTGTTCGGTCCCTGCTCCTGCCAACCTAGCAGTTCAAAAGCACGTCAAAGTGCAAGTAGATAAATAGGTACCGCTCCAGCGGGAAGGTAAATGGCATTTCCGTGCACTGCTCTGGTTTCGCCAGAAGTGGCTTAGTCATACTGTCCACATGACCCGGGAAAACTGTTTGCAGATAAACGTCGGCTCCCTCAGCCAGTAAAGCGAGATGAGTGCCGCAACCCCAGAGTCGTCTGCGACTGGACTTAACTGTCAGGGGTCCTTTACCTTTACCTATACAAAGACAATCAAATCAACAGTATGCAGCAGGAGAAAAGAATGGGTGAAGAACCTGGAAATAAGCAGATCCAGGCACTAAATTCTTCATAAAGTTATATAAATATTTCTCAGACAGGACTGAGGGTTACAATTCTGGAAGAGGAGCTGAGGAGTGGCCAATCTTTTCCATCCAGGTTGATGGAGTGGCCCTGACTAGCTCACCAATCCCTCCGCTGCAGCCTGCTGGAATGGCTGCAGGGGGGCCAACCTGAATAAAATATGGGTGGGGGTAGGTAAGCTCCAACCCATAATCAACCACATGGCACGGTGCCCACATACCATTTGAATGGCAATGCCCATCAACTAGGGGGGTCAGCCCCCTCAATTATTTTATTGGGGAGCTGAAGCTTCCTTGGCCCCTAGGAGTTGGCTCCTATGAATGGCTCTCAATACATCTGGAAGAGAAGGAAAGTGTGTATATGCTTTTAGGACGCACCCTATTCTTTTTGGTTTTTTATTTTATTAATAAACAAAGTAAACGAAAGAGCAAGAGCATAAAGAAATGCTGTTAACAGCAGGTTGAATGCAGCATAAGATTGATACTGTCATTGAATTTGCTGTCCTAAAACATTACCCCCCCCATAGCTGTTTTCTCATTTAAAGAACTCCCACATTCTTTTGATTGTAAATTGTTTTAACTAAATTAACCATTGTATGTTTACATTTTATGGTGAAGGGTGGACAATAGTACCAAATACTTACTAAACAATAGTAAGAAAACCCACATCACATTAGAAAGGCAAGATAGGAGTGAATCACCCTTCTGGATCTTGCACTGGGAAGGAAGAGGAACTCAGGTGAATAAGAAACCAGAGAATTAGATCTTTTCCTATGCTCTGAAGGAGAGAGAGAAAAAAATAGAGGCTAGCATCACAGTTGGCACATATGCTTTCTAGCTCACAGAGCAGAATAGTTGGTGACATAAACTGCATTTTTATGCAGTCAGAATGCATTTCTGTTTTAGCCACTGGTTACTTCTCGAGATCTTAACTTAATACTGTTACTAGGGGCAGCTGCATTATAGCACTGTTTACTTATTTATTCACGGTAGTGACAGCTTTGTATCATACAGCAGCTGCTGAAGCCCAAGCCGCTCAGCAAGGGCAAAATGCGATTTGAAAATGCTCAGTGGAGTTTCTTACGTTTTAATTTTTGTAGTGGGATACTTTTTTTTTTTTTTTTAGTTGTCTGCTATCCTTTCCCCACCTAGGACTTTTGCTTTATGAGTGCAACACTAAAAACAACAACAAACAAATCAGCAAATATTTATGTGCAAGATTATCTTGAAAAATATATCTGTGCAGTGTGTTGTTTCTCAGTATCACACTGGGGGAAAAAACCAATTCAGGAAACGGTCTTCCCATCACAATAACAGATACCATAAATAGTGTGGGACAGATGCAGGCGCTGATTTCCTACTGCATTAACTTCTGGAGGGACAGCTGTTTGGCATGTTGAAGCAAAAACAGACTTGTGGCATCTTAAAGTCTATCACTTTATTATAGACTAAAATTCAAGTATCTGATGCAGTGGACTGAGTCACCACTGCTTGAGCCATAAATGGCTTGAAAGTGCTTTATGTGGGCTGGCTTGTGCCATTTCTGTTTTTACATGAGGAGCAAAACACAAGAAGAGCTTTGTTGAATCTGGCCAGAGACCCGCCCCCAAGTCCAGCATTCTGTTCTCTCATTGGTCAATCAAATGCACATCAGAAGCTTGCAAGCAGAACCTCAGCACAACAGTGAATTGAATTGGATCCTCTTTCACAAGATTGTTGAATGAAAGAGCTGGCCATTCCCCCACCCCTCCCTTTTGTGGCATACTGTTTGATTCTCAAACCCCTTGAGCCTTGTACAAGTAAACAGGTCCAAAACAGTAAGCTGTGCCTCTCCTGCTGGGTTTTCTTTCTCCTCAAGTGAACTCAGACTTGGTAGAAATCACAAATGAGCCTTGGCATTGCTAATGACAGGGAAACAGTTTGGGTGAAAGACACATTGACGGGTTCTAAACTTTGTGTCAGTCAGGAAGTATATATTTTTGCCCTTATTTACAGAAGTAAAACTTTGTAATGAACAGTTGGTGAGAGTGACAGGAACAGCACTGGGTGCCAGTTTTCAAAAGTGCTGACAGGAATTTGTTGGTCCCCAGCTGCAGCCTCCCACCACTCCTCAGCATCTAGCCAGTTCATGACACTGGTTTTAAATAATGCAGATTCATTATTGCTGTATCTGCATCTCATGAGCCACCACCCAACAGCAAGTAAGGTAAGAAGGTAAGAAGGCATTTATACAACAGCTCAGAAGGCCAACTGCCCAACTGTGTACTTTCCAATAACGACTAATAATCATTTTTCCCAGTTGAAGCTGGAAGTTTCTTGGTGTTTTTTCTTTTTTGCAAGGGAACCTTATCCTTCAATTCTTCACCATGAGCAGCCAACTGCAATCTCTGTGAACCTAGACTGGGAATCACTCGTGACCATGAGAGGATAGATGATAAAGCTCCTTCATTAGCTTCTACCTAGAGTCATTTGAAACCTCAAACACTGGAAGGCATATTAACTATTAATGCATAGCATCCTCTTCCCTCCCCATCCTTTTTTCCTTTTGGGTCTTATTTTATTTTATTTTTGAAGATGGTAAGCCAGAGGGCAAGGACTCAGTTGGTTTTATTAATCTGTAAGCCACTGTGGGAGCCTTTTCTGTCTAAAGAGGGGAAGCGTAAATGCTTTTAATACATAAGGAATAAAAGAGAGACCCGAAGTTAAGAATTCACTAAGCAAGAGAGAGAGAGCAATGCATGTGTTTCAATGCCAAAATAAGGCATGTGCATTCTAGTTCAATATAAAGGAGACAGTGGCTTTGTGCAGTTGTAGTGCCAAACCATTGCATGGTTCAGCACTGCATGCTGGAGCAGCTCTGTGCCTTCGGCTCACATGCTTCTTCCTCCCCTCCCCCTTTTGTGCTCCACCATCAGTCAATGAAAAATCATAGTAGTTAGTAGAAAAAACACAAAGACTAAATCTCCCAAACAACCAAGGTTTGTCCTAAAACTACAACGGTGAACAAGGGTCATACCATGGTTTCCAGTCCTGGTCTCCTGACAAATAATGGGTTTTCTGTTAACCGCAGTGAGTGGATTCCAGTCATAGTGTGCAAGAGGAGGAGGCAAGAGAAGAGGAGGCATCATTGCCATTCACACATGTAACACTAAACTGTGGTTAGGTAAACCATCTGAACAGCTCTGTGGCATTAATGGTTTGTGACACCAACTTACTGGTTAGGGAGGAGGTGAACTTGCCACTTTTCCTGCTGTGAAACACAATCAATCCAAATAAGAAGAATACAAATACATGAAAGAAATGTTTAGAACCCAAATGTATGCTGTTAAAATAAACTTTGGGGAATGGCAAAAATCATACGCTGTCTTGATAGTTCCCTTAGCAATGTTTCCTACTAGATTATTGCCTTTCCTACCTTTTGCTCCTTGTGCTGTTTCCTTAACCCCTATGACAATGAGAAAAGACCAGGAACGTCTCTTTAGGGTTTGATTCCTTGATGAAAACGTACTGTCAAAACCAGTGGTTCTATATTTCCCCTGTCTCTGGATTTCTCTTAGTAGCATGAACTTGCCTGCTTTGAAAACCAGGTGGTTTCCTCTTGGGTCCCTTATTTCCACTGTTTCCCCCTCCTACCAGGAAGGGTCTGACTTTGAAACCTGTTTTCTCACTACACTGGAAATATCTGCTACACCCTGGGAATTAGCAGTACTAGTCATAATGTTTTTCTTTATAGCTATTTACAAATGTGTCCAAATAGTGCAATATAATCAGGCATAATAAGATTTAAATGCCTCTTCAGTGTATAGCCCTGCGGTAAGGCCATTTTCGTATCTCTTACTGGATTACATTACATTTATTGAATTTCATTTTAGCTTCTGTTTGCTGGTGTCACACGGTGTCTTGGAATGGGGAATCTGCTGTCGGTATCTGCCCAAATGAATATCTTTTTAATGATACTGTGAGTGTTCAGAAGTTCAAATGTAGCTGAATCCACAGCTAATGGGGTGTTTATTTTTTGTTTTGTTTTGGAAATGTGCTTTTAACAACTTTCAAAACTGGAAAGAAGGTGATGTGGAAAGAGCAACTTCCATTTTGCTGCACGATGTCAGACCAAAAAAGTGGTGGTGTTTCTGTTTACTTGTGAGGGAAATTGTACCTGTATATTAATTTGGTATACTAGTTACCCAGAACAATTAGATGGGAGGTCACACATGCATGCATGCTTGTCTGACTGCAACATCACTGTGAAACAACCAGCATAGATCATAGTTTTCTTTTACAGTGATACCTCTGGTTACTTAATTCGTTCCAGAGGTCCATTCTTAAGCTGAAACCATTTTTATCCTGAGGTGCGCGTTCGTAACCAGAGGTACCACTGTACCTGACAGTAGTACCTCCAAAAACAATATTTTTCAATGGAGAGAACTCAGAGGATTCAGCATTCAGTATTAGGCAGCAAACTGTGTGATGAGTCACTTACCAAGTGATGTATATTTAAATATGGCTTTGATATCCTATGCTATTCAAGGAGTCTGTGCCATTGTGGGGGTATGGAGACAATTTCTCCAAAGACACCAGACATTCAGAATACCAGATACAGCCATAGTCAGTACCAGCCTTGGCTAACCAAATTGCTTGGAGGAAGGTTTTACTGCCACAGTGCCAAACAACACAGACTTTTTCTGAATGGAAAGGAATATGCAATCAGGTGATTGTGATAGATTTCATGCAACTTAGAGGGCTGAAGTGCAATGCAAGCAGGTTGGATCTGAAGAAGCGAGCAGTATCCCATGGAAGCTTATACCACAATACATGTGCTAGTCTTTAAGGTGTCATAGGACATTTTCATGTGAGTTAAAATAAGAGAGGTTTGACCAGGCAGGAGCTGATTTACACATTATGCTTAATGAGGTGATAGTTTTGATGGTACAGTTCTAGATCATACCAGTTTGAATGCGTAGGGGGGATATCGTGCATTTACAAACTCTGCTTCCATAAATTCTTATTTTTATTTTTTTAAAAATCGCATGCTGTAAAATAGCATTAGAGAGATGGCAGGAAGTTTTGCTGAAACCCCTCACTACACCCAGGGAGCTATTTACATGCAGGAATAGCCATAAATACGATGTCCCACTTACACTCCGAATGGTATCATCTAGAATTCTACCACTTTGAGCTGCAATGATGTGTGGAATGGTGCTAACAAACAGACTTTTATAATATGCTCTTTATTCTTTTTTCTGTATTTCATAAAACTAATAAAAAATATTATAAAAAAAACAAAAAAAACAAACAGACTTTGGGGAGTGAGCTACTAGCTATTGATGTTTTCATAGGGCTTGTCCACACTTGCACTTGTCCTGTGTCTACAAAGCATGCGTCCGAGTGATTTTGCCTTTGCTCTGCTGCTCCCCCCAACACTCCCCCACTCAGTGCTAAATCAGAACTATCTGTGTAAAACCTGGCTGTCTTTTGCTCTTATTCAATGCAAAACCATGGGTTTTCCTGGGGGAAAGCTGTGGAGCAAATGAAACTGTGATGAGCCCATAGTTCCATGGTTGTCATTCAAGCTATAATACACCACAGTAGAAATGAGAGAAATTAAATAATAAAATCTCCAAATGTGGGACTTTCCTTTATCTCCAATATGCAGTGTCAGACTTGCGGAGCGCCTTTTCGCCCATGGGTGCAGGGATCTGCCAGGGCTCTGTTTTGGGGTACAAAACACACCTTACAGCTGGCATAACCTACGATTTGAGAACATGAAGTAAAAGAGCCTCTGAACCCCAGTACTTGTGGAGCATTCCCAGACCAGGAAAAGCAACAGAAAAGCTAAAGGAAGATTGCAGCCCCTTTGGTTGTGTGAGCCAAATGACACAAAAGATGAGTTTAGAAAGAATTAAAAATGGACACTTAGGACAGCTGGGAAAGCTGGTCGGGGAAAAAAAAATGTCTTCGGTTGTTTCCAGAAAGTGCAGCTAATGGGTACCTGTCAGATCTAAACAGGAGCGCTGCACCTCAGAACAAGGGCAGCCATCCTTAAAGCCCTGCTCTAAGTTATCAACAATGGGCTTCTCATATCTTTGGAATGTGAAGGAGAAACTGCCCTGCACAATGCAGTGACCTTCTGATTTTTTGGATGGGATTTGGATGCTTTTGTTATAGCACTGTCTGCCTCTGGCGTTTTTGATTCCAGGCTTCCTGCATTAGAATTAGACCCACAGCTGGTCCTGGACCCACAGCTTGTCTCTAAGCCTCGCTGAAACCTGACAGATTGTGACTTACCAATGCCTGTGGACATTTGGCTATATGACCTTTGTTTCTTTTAAGCTTTGCAACCCTTTAAACTGAATCTGCTCTGTATTTATCATGTGTGAACTGCTGGTTTCTTTAAAATCTAGGCACACTGTTTCATATATTAGTTGTGTCACTAACGCACATCATAAAGAGTCGAGAATGCTTTTCTGGGACATATTACTGGCAGTACTTAATAACATACGTTGATGTATGCAGATGATGTATTCAAGTGTCTAAACCAGAAAAGGAGAAGTGATTTAGAGCACGGTTAAGCACACATGTGAATCTACTCCAAATCAAATGATGTACTTCGCTCCGTGTATTTAGGTAGTTGTGCCTCATCTGTAGGCAAGTAAAGTACTTGTCAGTCCAGCAAGTTTTGCTAAAACTGAACTCTTATGAAAGGTCTTTAAAAATCACCCTCCCTTGGAGAAAAAAAATGAAGCATTTAACAGCTAAATTATAGTGCTACGAACATTTTAAAAAATCTTAAGCTTAGCAGCATGGAAGTTTTCATTATGTTTTGTCATATGTTTTTGTTCCCTTTTTTAAGTTAGGGGAGGCGACAAGGAAACCTGTAGAGAGCCCAGTCTGAATTAAGTTCCAGATTGCTAAGAGGAGCTGAAGATAGTCTTGTTAATATGACAGCTAGTGACAAGTAGTCATGCTCATCTATAGTATGAAGGGAGACAGAGTGGGACTCCGGAATGAAAGAATGCCTGTGCAGAGACCTCACGCAACGGTATATTAAAAAGGTGTGTGGAAAACACATTTGTATTGAATGTAATTGCCTGTTACTTAATGCGCCTCCTTTTCTTCTTCCACACTGCTGCATTGTCCTTCATCACCACATATCTGAAAACATCCTGAGTTGAGCCCCTGCCTCGTATCATTCTGTGAACAAATTCTTTCTTGCAAGCTGTCTCTATGTTAATAACACGAATCAATCTTGTTTATGATTAACAAAGTTTAATGCTTTCAAGAGAAATGGTGTTAACTGTTTCTAAGTAACCTACAGCAGGCAGGTTACTTATGTTGTCTTCTGATTTTGACCTTTATAAGCTTTGATACGTTATAAGGAAATCAGCCCTGAGTGCTCACTAGAAGGACAGATCCTGAAGCTGAGGCTCCAATACTTTGGCCACCTCATGAGAAGAGAAGACTCCCTGGAAAAGACCCTGGTGTTGGGAAAGATGGAGGGCACAAGAAGAAGGGGACAACAGAGGATGAGATGGTTGGACAGTGTTCTCGAAGCTACCAACATGAGTCTGACCAAACTGCGGGAGGCAGTGGAAGACAGGAGTGCCTGGCATGCTCTGGTCCATGGGGTCACAAAGAGTCAGACCCAACTAAATGACTAAACAACAACAAATTATCAATTGGTGAGACATGAGATTACCATTAGTAGCGCAGTGGTATATTCTGAAGTTGGCTACATGCAGAGAAGGGTAACTAAGACGACCAACGGTCTGGGCCCCAAGCCTTGTGGCAAATGGTTGAAGGAGCTGAGTATGTTTAGCCTGGAAAAGAGGAGACTGAGAAGAGAGATGAGAGCCATATTCAAATATCTCAAGGGCTGTCACATGGAAGAGGGAACAAGCTTGTTTTCTCCTGCTCTGGAGGTTAGGATTCAAACCAATGGCTTCAAGTTACAAGAAAGGAGATTCCGATTAAACATTTGGAAAATCTTTCTGACAGTAAGAGCTGTTCAATAGTGGAACGGTCTCCCTCAGGAGGTAGTGGACTCTCCTTCCCTTTTTTGGGATTTCCACTGGCTGAGCCAGCATAGCCTTAGCTTGGGAGTAATGCTGGTGTAACCCAGGCTAAACCCTGGCTCAGCTGGAGCCTGGCCCAGGATCTGCCTAATCCAAATGTGTCCATCCTGGCAGTTCTTGGGTTTGGATTAGGCTGTTAATCTTGAAATCTGTCTATGAGCAATATTGAACAATACTGTTAATGGCAAACATCTCCATGCTTGGAATATGGTGATAGTCTACAAAGGGAAGCGAAGGAGTTAAAATTTCATGGAAAACGGCTCTCTTGATGAAACCACGTTGGTGTAGCGTCCCTTACATCTATTAGTTTTGACAACCTCAGTTATTCCGGTGCTTCTCATCATCTGTAAAGTTAACAAGGGCTGATAAGAGATGATGAGGCCCCATACCAGTTTGTATTTCAGAACTCATAAATATTTCACAATGCCACTTTCTTACAATCAGATACATTAGTTTGCTGAGTGTAGATATTGCTGAATATTTCACTCACTTGCTGGGTTTTAACAAAGGCACTGGAAGGATAAAACATTTTTTAAAAAATCAACAGATAGCACCCGCAGGTTCTTCAGCGTTGCTCCGTTGTTGCTTGCTTTCAAATGTGTGTGTGGTAATTTGAATAGTTGATTTATTTTAATCTCTAAAAGTGGTTGTCATCTTCTACAAAAGCACATTGCTTCAATTTGCAGACATACCCTATTTTAAACCATAGTTTATTTTTTGCAGCTCTGCCTACTAATTTCAACTCGAAAGCATCTAGAGGAGAGAGAAAAGACCAACATAACCTGGAGCTTAATTAAACTAATTTTGTACAATATTCAGTTTGGACCCACCAAGCTTATTCTTTTACAGAAGATGTATGATTAGCAATTCCTTTTTCGCAACTGACAGCCTCTTAGCAGCCCTACCCTGTCAATTTGATGCAAAAGATGTTCTGTTTCCAAAAACATAAATATAGCACCTGTATTTTTGAAGCAACACCCCCCTCCCTCCTCACATTGAATAAAGTCTGGGCAAATTGGTCCAAAAGTAACAGCAATAAGGTTTTCTTCTCGCTTCTTTGGCTTTAATAAGATGGAGTGCACAAATATCACTTGATTAACAGCTGCAATATTAATTTCCCTTTTTGGTTGCTTGACTCACAGCGAGAATCATGTCAAGGCAGTGGAGAACCAATTAAATTGATTTTAATCTTTGTCAGGGAAGATAACATGCCTTTTTCTCCTCTTGTTTAAATAATTAAAGTTTCAGTAGGTATTATTTCAGGCTTTAAAGAAATTGGTATCTTAATGTAATGGAATTCTTCTAATTACATACTTAATAATTTTTAATAAGTTAATCATGGTTTTTCATTTAATGTGTATTTTGTTTTATGTATTGAGCTTGTATTTTCCTTTGTGAGACTTTGTAAAAAAAAAAAAAGGGGGGGGGAGGAAATTGGAAAGTTTTTTGAGAAGAAAAGTCTACCCTTTTTCACCCCTCCCCCTGTTTGCCTTTGTTTTTATTTCAAGCAGTACTCTCACATTTCAAGTATTTCCCCTCCTTTGAAAAAAGTTAACTAGAGAAATTTCATTAAAAGTACTTAAACAGCAGAACCTTATGGATATTTACTTGCAGTGAGACTTACTTATGGGAAAGTGTGCATGGGATCAGGCCTGCTGGATCAGGCCAATGGCTCATCAAGCCCATACCCTTCAACATTTCTAATAATAATAATAATAATAATAATAATAATAATAATAATAAATAAGTAAGTAAGTAAGTAAGTAAGTAAATAAATAAATAAATAAATAAATTTTATTTTTTATATCCCAACCATCTGACTGGGTTGCCCCAGCCACTCTGGCTGGCTTACAACATAAATAAGGTAAAAGGTAAAGGACCCCTGGATGGTTAAGTCCAGTCAAAAGTGACTATGGGGTTGAGGCGCTCATCTTGCTTTCAGGCTGAGGGAGCCGGCGTTTGCCCGCAGACAGCTTTCTGGGTCATGTGGCCAGCATGACTAGAGCGCTTCTGGTGCAACAGAACATCGTGATGGAAACCAGAGTGCACGGAAACGCCGTTTACCTTCCTGCCACAGTGGTACCTATTTATATACTTGCACTGGTGTACTTTCGAACATATATAAAAAGCTAATGAAACAGTAAACATTAAAAATACTTCCCTATACCTTCAGGTGTCCTCTAAAGATTGTATCTCCTTAGCTTGGGGGTTGCATAACTCCATACCTCAAATATTTCTTTGCTGAAAATAGAGACGTCCTATCCTTCAAAATTTATCCAGCGAAAATAGGGACTCCCCCTGGAAAATAGGGAGACTTGGGGGATCTGCTAGCCCAGCACCCTGTTCTCAGAGACCAACCAGATGCCTATGGGAAATCTGTAAGCAGGACCGAAGCACAAGAGTACAATCCCTTCCTGTGGTTTCCAGCCAGGCCGTCTTTAGCAGATGCGACGCCGGGGTGCAAATATCCGCTCAGCGCCCCCAAATTACCACGGCTAGTGGGGGGTGGGGTGGTGAAGCTGCGCACTGCCAGCCATGGGTGTGTGCGCGCAACTCTCCCCCATGCTGCTGCGGGAGACCAATCCCCGCAGAGGCGTGGGAGGGAAGCTGCGTGCCCACCAGCCAATTGTTTGATGGGGCACAGCTGGCGGGCATGCAGGGAAAGGGGAGGCCGCCGGCAAAGCCGCGCAGCTCCCCCACTTGCTGGGGTGCTCCTGAGAGGCCGGTGCCCTGGCACAAGGAACCACTAAACCGTATGGGAAAGACAGCTCTGTTTCCAGCAACTGGTATTCGGAGATTTCTACATCTTTTGTTAAACTGTTTGAAAACTATTTCCCCTTTTTTCTCATTTGAAATCCTATTTGATATTGAACCTGGGGAAAATCAAGTCCAACACTCCCGCTGCTCATTATTCTTTCCCAGCATCAGGTGCCTGCTATGATATTTTCATCTGATTCCCCCCCCACCACCACAAAAAAAGCACAAATTTCAGATTACGTTAAGAATGACAAGCAAGAATTAAAGCTGGCTTAATTGACCAGTACAAAATCAATCAGTTGAGAAATGCTTGTGTCCTCCACGGGTGAAAATGAGGTTCAGTTGCCTAGAAAGACCACGCAAAATGAAGCATGAGCAATTTGTGAGAAATATTATGAATAATGCGAGAGTCATTTCTGCGGGAGTCGGCTAGTAAATATTTTATATATTCATTAGCTATGGAAACGGGAATGGTATTGGAACTCATGCAATTACTTTTTAAACAATTCATCAAATAAAACCATCAAATTAACAGTTTATCCACACATGGGGGAGTTGCCTGTTTTGTTTCAGACCTTGTGACTGTTTGGCCTCAATTAACTATGTTACAGCCGGGAGATCATTAGCGAAAATCCTCAGCTGCATTTTATGCATGTTAAAAGTCTGACTTTGCTGTGTGTGTTGAAAAACACTTGTGGATCTTTGGTTTTATAAGAGCAATGCCTTCCTATCACTCCCCCTCCCAAAATGGTTCACTTAAAATAAACATTGGCTTCCCTGCTGGTTCCCTGGAAGAAAAAGAGTGTTAATGGCGAAAGTCTGCGTCTTTGCTGTTCAAAATGTCTACTCTTCATGCATGGGAATTTGGATGACTATAACACCATTCTAATATGTCTTTCCTTGTATGATGATGATGATGAACTTTGCACGCCATATGACAATGGTATAGCCAGTGCTTTTTTCTGGGGGGACACAGGGGTATACATACCCCTAAACTTTTGTGAATCTAACAGTTGTTTAGTTGTGTCCAACTCTTCGTGACCCCATGGACCAGAGCACGCCAGGCACTCCTGTCTTCCACTGCCTCCTGCAGCTTGGTCAAACTCATATTCATAACTTCGAGAACACTGTCCAACCATCTCGTCCTCTGTCGTCCCCTTCTCCTTGTGCCCTCCATCTTTCCCAACATCAGGGTCTTTTCCAAGGAGTCTTCTCTTCTCATGAGGTGGCCAAAGTATTGGAGCCTCAGCTTCAGGATCTGTCCTTCCAGTGAGCACTCAGGGCTGATTTCCTTAAGAATGGATAGGTTTGATCTTCTTGCAGTCCTTGGGACTCTCAAGAGTCTCCTCCAGCACCACAATTCAAAAGCATCAATTCTTCAGCGATGAGCCTTCTTTATGGTCCAGCTCTCACTTCCATACATCCCTACTGGGAAAACCATAGCTTTAACTATACGGACCTTTGTTGGCAAGGTGATACTAGGGTGTTATGGTTTGCAAAATCCTAGATTCCTGTAGAGGGGGAATTGGTAATACAAAGGTGAAAAAAAGTGTGTTTTCACCTTTCCAACTTTCTTTTCTCATGGGAATTTTATAATTATACCATGGGGTTTTTTTTTATGTCAGTCTCCTGTAAATTCAACCAGATTATTTAGCAGGGATAGCAACGTGACAGTGGCGTGTGATGACATTTTTTGGAGGGGAACAGTTAGGGATAGAGGCAGCAGCTTGCGAGGGAGGCGGGTGGGGAACACCCCAATGTCATGCATATGAGCATTGTGCCTCCCTCCCCAAGCTGGGGAGAAGCTTCCCTGGCTTTGGGAAGGAGGCACCAGGCATTAATACTTCACTACTCTAATTTACTGGGAACATTTAGGGGACTGGCCTAGCCCCCCTAGTCCACTGACCACACGCCACTGACAATGCGTTGTTGTTGTATAAAATGTGCTTCTATTTTGAAGAAAAAGTAGTTGTGAGGCCCTGTCTGGACTATGATTCTGATCTGGATGGGGGCCCTACACTATTTTGCTTATGAAACTGTTGTCCTGACTGCTGTTTGCCCCCTAAAGGTGCTGTTTGCAGCATAGAAGAATTTGGGGCCGTATAAGGCAGTGGAAGTCTCTAATCTGGATCAGAAACATGATCTGGATTGAGGCCATGCTCTTTAGGAGGAGTGCTTATTGCACTGTGTAGTTTATCCATCAGAGAGTCAGCCAAACACTTGCACTTGCTAGTTTAACTAATAGTATTCAGTTACCATCACTGGTTTGCCATTGGAAAACTCTGTTTTAAAACTATTTTTGAACTCTTGTTTGTGTGCTTAAAACCAAGTGGAAATTTGCTAAACAACCTATTTTATAAGATTTTTTTTGTATGAACTTGGTTATTAAGTAATATATCAGGGTCAGTGCAAGAACTTTTTTAATTTTCTTGCTGAATTAATCAGTTTGCCATAGGAAAATTTGCCCCTGTTCTCATTTTCTTTTCAGTGAAAAAGCACATAATTAGCTGGCTAATACTGTAAAATTGTTTTCAGATGCATGATACATCTATTTTATCTTATTAAAACAGTTTTATGTATTATCAACTTGTTTAAAAGTTAATATAGTATTTTGAACAAGTATTTATCATATATGCAGATATACGCGAATCAACTTTAATTTTTAAGATCATTTGAATTTATGTTTGTCTCTAGTACTTCATCTTTTTGTAATTCAACTTGGATTTGGTGATGTAGGACTACATTAGTGTAATATCAGTACAGTTGAGTTTTCATTAGAGAGGAACCCCAAGCAACCAAATTTTGAAGTTCTCCTCAGAACTTGTGTATAACTTACAAAGTTTCAACAAAGGCAGAAGTAGAAGGAACCATTTTGCCAGCTGAAACAGTTATGAATTATGGCAGACTAGGGATAGGAGAATCTGTCTGTTTTGGTTTCTCAAGTTTTAAATTCAGTTCTCCACATCAGTTTCCATTAAAAAAAGAAAGAAATTCTCATGATAATTCATTAGCATTTTTGTACAAATTTCTCTTGATATACACGTTTTTAATGCAATGTGCCCAATATATATGTATCCACAAGCAATTCCCCCCAATATAATGCTTTCTCCATGCTATTTTCACAAACAGATACACTTTACCCTAGTATATGCATTTTTGTAAGGATTACCTGGCTGTTGAACTGTATTGCAAAATTTAGGGAAGTGTGGATTTCAGTGGATGGCTGTGCTTTGTAAAGTGCGGATTAGGTAAATTTGCCTTTAAATGAGAAATGAACCAAATTTCTGTCCCATCTCTATGGCATGCTGAAAGACTTGACTCAAGTCTGGCGTCTTGCCCTGAGCAAGTCTTTCTAACGAAGGAGAGGTCCCAGAGGATGACAGAATACATTCACCATGAAGGTTCTGGCCCTGTGCTATCATAATGATGTGACCAAAGCATGCCCTGTCTCCTTTCAGAATGATTGTCCTCCCATTGCTTTTTAGTTTCTTATTCTTCCCCATATTGAAGAAGTTTTCAGCTTGTTAGCATTCATGAAATCATGGAAATCCATCATGGGTGGGTTGCATTGAAGTCACTGTGACTTTGGCATGGTGTTGCCCGTTGCTTCTCAGTTCGCAGCTGTGGCTTGTTTTTATCAGCTTCAGACAATATGCTGAAAAATGCTGTACATTATTCGGTTCAATTATTGAAATTCTGGGGTCTCTGAGATGGTTCTGGAATGTCTGCTGCAGCAAAATGGTGCTTGTCCATTGATGGGCTCAGTTTAACATGCTGGTTCTAATCCCCTGGGTCCTGATGATCTCATGGAATGGTTCCTCACATACGGACAGTGGAGCCTGGCCCATTATGGGAAATGGGGCACTGTCTCATTAGTCTCTGTCATACCCTCCAACATTTCTCTGATGAAACTATGGATGTTCTATTCCATAATAATAACAAACAATGCTTTTATTCTTCATACCCTGCCCGTCTGACTGGGTTGCCCCAGCCACTCTTGGTAGCTTCCAGCATACATAAAAACATAATAAAAAGGCTGCCTTCAGATGTCTTCTAAAGTTTGTATAGTTACTTATCTCCTTGGCTCGGGAGTCACATAACTCCATACTCTCCAGTGTTTCTCTGATGAACACAGGGATAGTCTAAGGAAAACTGGGAATTGATCTGGGATCAATTCAGAAACTGGGATGGCTTCTGTAAATCCAGAACTGACCCTGGAAAAATAAGGACGTTGGCAGGGTCTGCTCAGTCTGTCGTTAGCCAGCCCCCACCTGCCTCCCTTCTTACTTGCATCCAGTCATGGGGTCAGCACCTTCCTTAATATTGCCCCTTGTATTGTGAGGGACAAAACTGGAACTAGTTGACTTTGTGTGTCATTGGTTCTGGCTCCATCTACTGTTGGTTCCACAGCCTTCCACCCCACCAATCCCATGGGGCACCAGCCACCACAGTTATATGAACCTTCTCAGCAGATAAGGTTCACCTTTCAGGTGATGTTAACTGCTGATCCAGAATAGGTTTTTTTCAAATCAGTTCTACTGCTTCTTACCTCCTTGAGAGCCAGTGTGGTGTAGTGGTTAAGAGCGGTGGTGTCGTAATCTGGGGAACCAGGTTCGCGTCTTCGCTCCTCCACATGCAGCCGCTGGGTGACCTTGGGCCAGTCACATTTCTTTGAAGTCTCTCAGCCCCACTCACCTCACAGAGTGTTTGTTGTGGGGGAGGAAGGGAAAGGAGAATGTTAGCTGCTTTGAGACTCCTGAAGGGGAGTGAAAGGCAGGATATCAAATCCAAACTCCTCCTCCTCCTCCTCCTCCTCCTTCCTTGCAATACAACATGATACCACTCCTTCTGACCCTTTATTCTAGGATTTTCCAGGCTAGGTTTAAGCCTACTTTTCCTGCTTCTGTCCATATAACCAGTGGTGTGGTACTATTATAATTCTGGTGGGAGTGGTTTGGATCTAGCAGAACTGCTTGGGCAGCCCTTTCCTAACCTCCTTCTCCCACTCCAAGACCTTACTGTGGATCTGTGGGAAGCAAGTTTTAGCCTCCATTTTATTCTAATTGGCTAATCATTGGTGACATGATATTAATTTGTGTGTGTTTGACGCAACTTATCCATGCACACCTGTGCACCTGTGAAGCTCCAAATACACATTTTTCAACAAATACTGCTGCATCTATTAAATGGATGCAGACTGAACTGCTTGCTCTGCTGGAGGTGGCATGGGATAAAGGATATTTGGCATAAGCATGCAGGGGAGGAAGCAGGGAGAGGAGACAACAGAGAAACACACAATGGGAGGTGGAGAATCAGTGATAGCAGGAGATGTATGAGGAATGGGAAGGTGTCAAAAGCTTTTGATAGCTGGCTGCCTTTGCCATTCTCTCTCTCTCTCTCTCTCTCTCTCTCTCTCTCTCTCTCTCTCTCTCTCACACACACACACACACACACACACACACTTACTTCCCCTCAACTGTATCATGACCATGACCATTTGAGGCTCATTGTGGAAATGGCTTTCTCTAGGAGTTCACGTTGTAGACCTTAGCTGGGATAGTGGGTCCCCCTCTGGGACCACTGGGACTGGAGACAGTTGCCGACAGGTGCTTCTCACTGACTGAGAATGAACAACAATGTTATGTAAGGTAAAAACAGCCCGACTGGCCATTATTATAGAGCTAGCACACCAAGCCTGGATTGAGCGAATGGGACTATAATTATATTTTTGAAACTCAGCCAGCGAGAGAAAATGATGTGGGGGTAACACCCACTGCACATAGCTGTCTCTGCAAGTGCACATATGAACATGCACAGACCTGGGTAAAAAAAGAGAGAGTCAAACATCACATGGGTCCTCCCACTTTGTTGTTATAACCACCCTTTATGTATCTTTCTTTGTCCTACAGTACAAAGTAAAATAGGAAAAAAATGCATCAGAAATATAGTTGCCTACAACATAACTGCAGTGAGAATCTGTCCTGCAATTTACACATCCAAACATTTCTTCTTTTTAGTTTTGTACCTCTAAGCTAGGCAACTGAAACTTTTAAAAAATAAAGATGAAAGATTTATGAATAAAACATTGAAACAGGTGGTGGTTGAAGTCATTTTGTTAAGCACTAGAATATGGGGGAAGTAAGACATAAAGTGTAAAACAGAATGTGCTGTCCTCTTCAAATCTGTGCCTCATGCTATTCTGACAGAGTCCAAGAAACAGGTCATATTAAAAACAAACAAATCTGTGACAAATGGTTGCACAAAACCCAACCCACTGTTTTCCTAATGTGTAGATCCATCTCATTCTTGGATTTTGGGTTTTTTTTTAAAAAAAGACAACAAGTAGCTCACATTGTTTCACCTGCCTCCTTAAAACAGTTTCTCTCATGCTTTCTATTAGGGCTGTGCATCAAACACAAGATCCAGTTCAGACCCTGATTCAGAAAGTATCCCAAACAGACTCAGGTGAATTCAGAATCTTCCACTTCACCTTGGGTCTTAATCAGAAAAACAAAGTTCTGTGTCTCTTCATTCTCTTTTGGGAGGTAATTTTTAAAAATAATGATAACCTCTTTACTTTTTGGCAGAATTGAATAAAATTTCTGGGCATTTGAAGTGGGGTGTATACAGTGGTACCTCAGGTTAAGTACTTAATTCGTTCCGGAGGTCCGTACTTAACCTGAAACTGTTCTTAACCTGAAGCACCACTTTAGCTAATGGGGCCTCCTGCTGCCGCCGCACCGCAGGAGCATGATTTCCCATCCTGAAGCAAAATTCTTAACCTGAAACACCATTTCTGGGTTAGCGGAGTCTGTAGCCTGAAGCGTATGTAACCTGAGGTACCACTGTATTTCAAAAGAATGGGGGCAGGATTTCCCCCGCAAAGATAGCCATAATAAACCTTGGTTCTTTTTCAAGAAATGATTCACTTGATGTCCCTGTTGTTTTGTGTGCAATTTGTTTGAACATGTTGCATCTTAAAGGTGCCCCAAGATAAGAAACCCCCCAAATTTCAAGTTGCAAGTGCAAGGTTTTTGTGCTAGGCATCTTTTAAGATTGCTCTTGTGTGTTTGCGGGGGTAGAACTGAAGAAATTTGCTTTCTCATGTGTGATTTCGGGGGGCAATTTGCATGTGAAACTATCATACAGCAAAGAGGTGCTTCTAACCTGCAAAATTTCAGAAGGAATGGTGCAGGGGCAAAGAAGGTACGATCAATTAAAATACATCTTCTTGGCTCGGGGATCGCAAAACTCCATACCCGCCAACATTTCTCCGATGAAAATACGGACGTCCTTAGGAAAAGTGGGACATTCCAGGATCAAATCAGAAACTGGGATGGCTTCTGTAAATCCAGGACTGTCCCTGGAAAATAGGGCCACTTGGAGGGTCTGCCATGTTAAGCCTCACATCTGACAAGCCCTGGAGTATTTGCCTTGCATTCTGTATCTTGCTAGCAGCTTCTAGTATGTGTGCTAGAATACTTAATTGCATTCCCTTGTGAACCAGCAACATTCACTTGGTCTTTTCGCTGCAGTAGTGGCACCTGCTGATTGTTCTTCCTGAGGACCCAACCCATGGATAGATGGTACTTTGAGTGTTATAGATGTTTTTGAATGTATAAATCTACAGTAGGGGACAACGTGAGAGTCATCAAAGCAGAGGTGTTCTCACTAAACCAGGCCTCTGCCACTTGTGTCTGGCAACTTGTAACTACCAAACACAGCCTAGCAGCTTTGTGATGTGGCCTCCACATGTACAGAACTCCACTAGACCAAACTAATGGTTGTGCTTGGCTTGGGTAAGTCACAACTTCTGCCAGTCTGAGCTAAACTCTCAAAACCATGGCTTTGGACTTCTACCTGTAGTTTTCACTTTCAGCATTGATTGCTGTGTGTTTGTTCTATGCCTCTGTAAATATCACAGACCTCAAAACTTAAAAGGAGGAAAAATATGAACTTAATGAAAGCAGACAGTGACTTTGGTTAGGGACAGTGTATATTTGCATCTTTCCTTCCTTTCATTTTTTTTTTGCCGAGGAAAAAGTCGCTGAAGGCGCCTACCTTTGTTCAAAAGCCAACTGAGACAGAACTGGCATTCAGTAATTACAGCCAGTCGGTTTTCCAGGCGATTTCTCATTCCCCAGCTTTGTCGTTGCGCATCCCCATTTTTAACATTGTTCATTATATTCAACCTGCTGTTGTCACGGCAGAGCTTTAAAAAGGTATTCAGTGGGCTATCATGCTGAAGGACATGGAAAATGAAATACTTAGACGTGACTTGTGTTCTAATTGGCTCACCTTACTTTCATTTGGCTTGAACTGTAGAGGATTTCACAAAAGCAACAGAGATGGGCATTTTGTGTGTGTTTTAATTAGTCTCCTATGATAATTCTTGCTGCTTTTTAATGTATACTTTTACCTAGGGTTTGGTTTGGTGTTTTTTTTTTTTTAAGAGCAATGCTTGTTTTTGCAAAACTACCTTGGTGTAATCAAAGGTCAGTGTTAAAATTTTTGAATTTGAAAAGTCATCATGTCTATTTTATGTGTCTGTGTGTCCACACACACACACACACACACACACACACACACACAAACAAACACACACACACACACACACACACCTTCCACCTATAATTTATCGCTTTTTAGTGAAGATCATTTTCTGGAAAACCTCTCAAATCTCACTGTAATAATTAAACATTTAAAACCTGTTCAGCTTCATGGACCACAAATTGGACTCTAAAGAGATGAAAGGGAAATGAGCAAGATGATCTTATAACAAGAGGCACAAACAGTGCAGACTGAATAATAATAATAATAATAATAATAATAATAATAATAATACTTTGGAAATAACAAAATGTCGCAGATGCATCACCAAGACAAAAAAAAGCTGGAAGTATTTTGATTATGTCTTTCTTTTATTCTTACATCTTCAAAAAGCAAATTTAGCAGCTGATCGTTTAGTTGTACCTTAACACATGTGCAAAGTGAGATACTTGAAGTGGAATGAATAGTGGGAGGGGGGGAAATGAAGACAAGCTGGTGAAGACACACATTTCAAAAATTATATAGCAAATGCCTCCTTTTTGTAGTCGGGCTAAGGGAACATCTGAGTACTAATTCCAAAGAGAGATGGATGTGTATCAAATCTAACACATATAAAGATGAGTGAAATCTGCCCCTCATTTCTGTGGCTGTTTTTGCCTTTCTGCCACGATGCCATTGCATGTTCAGGACACTTATTTGCAAAACTGGCAATATGGTTTTCATGTTGAGATCCAACTTACTGTGGTGTATGTGTATTATTATCCATAATAACTTTAACTACGTTTTATGCTTCCCACTCGAAGGCACAGTTTCCTCTCTAAATGTAGTGCCAATTCAAATGCACAATTAGTTTAACTGTTTATCTTGTGCATCAAATCACTGCTGTCCGCACCTAACTTAATAGAGTTGCTACCCATTTTTAGCTGGCAAATTACAGCACAGCCATTCTGTGTGCAGTGTTGTGAAATACAGTGGACAATTTGAGAAAGTTCCTGTTGAAGGAAATGTGCATGCTTTTGAATGTCTTGTAGCAGAAAATGATGCAATGCAAGTTCTATCCCAAACCAAACATGAACTCCAGCACTTAGCTTTGATTACATTATTTTACACGAAGATGGCAAGCCTGTTGCCCTATTAGAGTGATTAGTTGCCAAATATTTCATGGCTGAAATTATTGATGAGCCTTTTAATGGTTCATTAAGTGGGAGCTAGAATCACTCAGATGTTGTGTTTACTGCTCTGGTGATGTGGGCAAGGCAGTAATTAGACCAGAAGATTTAAGATTGGTGATTGTAGTGAAATGACTCATAGCCTGTCCCCGTAAGAGCTGATTTGCTGGTCATCCAAGTGGACATACTTCACCCTGGTTATAGATTTCCTCAATGAAAGGCTAATTATCCATAGAGATGCCAGTCAACCCCCACACACATATACAGAGAGTGAGTGCAGGAGGGAGCGAGAGATATCGGTCATGGATGATCTTATAGAAGTTTATATTCAAGTGAATAAGGGCCTAACCACATCTCTGATATCTCTAATATATTTTTGAAAGATGGAGAAAGGTTGCCTATTCCAGGCCGAACACAGAGTTTAAACAATGTGATTTTTAATGTTGGCAACTTTTCACTTCCAACGCATATTTAACCCCCTCTTCTTACCATTCTGCTTTCTGTTATCTCCTCTTGAAACCGAATTTCTTGTGTCTTACATTACCATATGCCAATGTGGCCTACCTCACTTACCTGAGGTACCTGGGTATCCCCACCCCAAGCCAACCAACTACATGTAGGATCGCCACTAACCCCGCCCCCCAGGTAAATTGGTAAATTCCACATGACAGATGCTTGCCTCAATGTGGTGATGAGGCAATTGATGGAGGATGAGCTGCTGAAAGTTTTCTTGTTAGGCAGCTGAAAATGAAGTGGCAAGCCTATTCATGTGTCAATCACTTGTGCCATCTGTTGGTGGCTTCTGATGGGATTTGTGGGGTCTAGATCAGGCTTCCTCAACCTTGGCTCTCCACATGTTTTGAGACTACAATTCCCAGCATCCCTGAGCACTGGTCCTGCTAGCTAGGGATCATGGGAGTTGTAGGCCAAAAACATCTGGAGGTCTGAGGTTGAGGAAGCCTGGTCTAGATGAATATTTTCAGAATTGTTTCTGCTTTATCTCATTGTCTGACAAATCTGTTTGCAATTATTTACACTACAGTGGAAGGATTTAAAAGTTACTTTTTAAATGGGATTGTTGCTGCAATCCCCCCCCCCCAGGGCCTCTGTTACCTTTAAGACACACACACACACACACACACACACACACACACTCATCATCATCATCATTTTTGTTGCTTGCATTAGTTACAGCTGATTTTTGTTCATGATGCTAACATTTGCTATCTGGTCATATCTCATTGCACACCCTGTTAAGGAGGGGAACCTGTGACCCTCCAAACATCGTAGGACCACAATGACCAACGGGGTGTATGGGTTGTTAGGGGAAAGGTAGCAACTCTGGTGGGGGACATGCTGTGGGTAGTTTGTCCACCTTTGATCCCCACCCTGCACTCAGCTCTCACCTGTGGCTCCTAAAAGCTGTCAGCATGAGACAACGGCCACAACATGGGAATCACATGCAAAGACAGGCTCCAGCAGATTGAGCAGACAAGACCAATAGTGGGTCCAACGGCCAAGAAGGCGGCTTCTGCATGTGTTGTAGAGGGAAATGAGGGCAGATGGGGCTTGTCAACTTGGGAAGGTAGCCCATCTAGGTGAAGGATCCTAAACCTCTGCTGCCTTGTGGGATATCTCCAGTAGAAGTGAAGATTAAGAAGTGAACCTTTGCATAGACAAATCCGGAGTGGAGTCCCTTAGATGGTTGGATGGTGCCTTGTATGTGTCTTTCCGGCAACTGATGCAGCTAAGCTGCTGCAGACGTATTGCTCTGCTTTCCTTTGGACCATATCAGCAACACCAAGTGGGGTGGGGTCCTTATTGTCTTGGCAGCCCAGGACCTCCATACGCACTGCCCAGGCTTGTGCCCTGGGGAGGTGGGTGAAGGGTAGGTGGCATCTGATGCCAGGTGCGGCTAATTAGGAAGAATTTTGCCCCTGTGTACTTTGTGAACCGTAGTCATATGACTTACAGGGAAGTTGTGAAGGTGGAAGTGGCAAGGGCTGCAATTTACATTGCATCTTATCTACATGTTAACTAATAGGAGATTAGTATATCATGAGGGCCAGATTTAAATGGATCTTCTCAGACGCCAGTTTTATAGCCATGCTGAATTTCTGAAGGACTAGTGGTGAGACTAGATTTGAGTTAATAACAGCAGCTGGGAACACCCTGAGTACATATGTTTCAGAGTCGTTGAGGAAATTATTGAAATCAGAAAGTGAAAAGTCATTTTGGTTCAATAGTTAATTTATGAATAGCCATAAAATAAAGTAATGGCATTTTAAGAGCAAATAAATTATGTATTTTTAAACAGTTAATTTAAAAATAGTTCAATAGTATTTATATGATTAATCATTTCGGACTTAAATCTAATTTCTATTTGTTTTTCATTTTTATAAATGTCACAGCGTAATGTATTATGAACAATGCAGGAAACGGTAGGACAGACTCGTCATCTTGTAATGACTTCCTTGGTCATTTATAATTTACAAATGCTGTCACAAACTCTCCCTGATTTTGTTAGACATACATGAATTAATGGCCCAAAGTGGGGAATGATGACTTAAGGCTAGGCAAATATTTTCCATGGAAATAGCAACATTGTGAGTTGCCTTTGTCTTGGGAAAAGTGGAAGTTAATATGTTCTATCATTCTTCCATCATTTCAATATAGGCTACAAATACTGATGATCCTTCCTATTGACACTAAAATGTTGATAGGGATTATTGCATTTTGAAGTTCTTTATTATAGGGAGCTGTGGAAAATGGATCTTATTTTATTTGTTTTATTTTTTGAATCTATCTTGTCTTTACACTTGCGAAACTAACCTGACTATTCTAAGCTTTGCTAGGTACAGCAAATAAATGTTTAAGGTGTAGGCATTTTCTGGTATTGCAGATCTGTTGGGCATGGACTGTGGCACAGCATTAATGATTAAAACGGAACTGTGGAACTTGTGCTTTGCCAAGAATCGACAGCAACTGCACCTATTTGGAAGCCTCAGTAGAGGAAAGGGAATCCTTTTTGACCACCTGTTCCATTTCAAGTTAACCAACTACATCAGAGGGCTGGAAAAAAAAAAAGCAAATGGCCAGATTCTGTCAGAGAAGAGACGCTGTATATCCCAAGCCATCAGGTCCCTCCACCTGACCCTTCCATCTCTAGACAGTCTAAGTCCAAGCATCATTTTTTAGGCCCGGTACAGACTTACAACACATGTACTTATACAGGTCCAGCCTTACTATTAGGCAGACTGAGGCGGTCACCCAGGCAATGGATGCTGTGGAGTCGATAGAGTTGGCGAGGTATTGGGGAACAGAGCCCTGTGTGCCCCTGAATGTGTCCTTTCCCACCTTTAAATGTGGACTGGATCGAATTTCTCTCTAGTCCCTGCTCTCTACACCACACAGCATAGAGGAAACTGTTTAGAATACTGTTTTATGCTAGCCCTGTCTGATTTCTGCTGCAGTACAATTCTATATATGCCCCCACTGAGTTCAGCAGGACTTACTTTCAGGTAAGTATGTATAAGGATTTCAGCTTTAGATATGTTAGAGATGGACATTTCAGGCCTTTTTGTGTGTATGTGTGCAAATACAGATATCCCACATGCTACTTGAGTATGGATTGCCATTCTCAAATTTTATCTATTTACTGCCCTTCACCCAAAGATTACAGGATGCTTTACAGTATAATACAGTCTGTTACTAGAAGCAAGCACAGCCAGTGGATTGCAGCCATGTTTGCACTTTTAAAAACCTCTGCCCATCTCTGTTTCAGAGGTTTTTGACATTCTGGTATCTGTCACATCCTCTGTCTTGCCGTATTTCCACAGCTGTGGGAATTCATTTTTCTCCAGCCACTCCCTTGTTCACTTTCTCTTTTCAGCCGGAAAATGGTTGAGACATTTCTCTAAATGTCAGCACTTATGAAAGACCACTTAAAAAAACAAAACAAAAAAACCCACCCTTTATAAATTAACATCTTCCTTGGTTGGTACTGATGAAAAGTCCTTGCATTGTGCTCAGTTTATTCACTTGGGAGGCCAATTTATTTCACTAACTCTGCACTAACTGTTTGCATTGACATCAGGGTCTGCTCTGAGCAAGCATGACAAATTGTTTATTGAACTGTAAATGGGCATTGTCTGATTTTGAACAATAGCATTATCTAATTATGAAACTCTGAGCATCACTGTGGACTCATTTAGTTGGCTATAGAAACCCAGCTTACCAAACCTAAACACGCTTTCAGTCTTTTCTCTCTCCCCATCTCAAATGTTCTATCATGCATGGAAGAATAGCCCTTGTTATCATAGACTATAATTCTATAGACTGGTCTGTTGCACAGAAAAGGAACTAATATGGTACTAATCAAGACCTGTCAAATAACTCTAGGGTAGCTGAAAGGGGGGAAAGTGTGTGTGTGTGTGTGGGGGGGGAGAGGAAATAATACATACAGAGGAAGATTCAGAAATGAGATGGAAAAGAAGGCACATTCCGTATAAAGATGCTGCGATGACATTGTTGGCAGGCGTGTTCCAGTTGAAATGCAAGCATGGTTCCCAAGGTTGGCAGAACAAGTGAGTTGTACTCATTGTGATTCCTGCGCAATCTTTGAAAGGGGAAACAATCACACATTCCTCTGCATGTGCGTTCCTGAAGTGGAGTCAGGTCACATTTCTCTCCATGCGAGAAATTCAAGAATAAGTGGTTCTCACTTACACATCCTCCGTTGCTGTATCATAGGAAGCTGCCCTTAATAGTTTATATATTTCTTCAAATTTATTTCTCTTTTCTCCTCTCAGCTGAAAAGTCAGAGTAAAATACAGCTATGCGTTGAGTATAATTGATGCTTCTCTTACAGACTAAACAGAACCTCATTTCTTAAATGTATGCTCATGCCAAGATGGTGAATTTGGGGGCTCCAATTGGAGCTTGAATTTGTGTACTAATCTGACCTTGGCGAAAATGGAGTAGTAACTAATAAGGATGGGTAAATTTGTCAATTTAGGTTTTTCTCCATTTCTCATTTTTCTATTCCTAACTTCAGCTGTCCACATTTCCACATGTTGTGATTTTTTTTTAAACAAATCCTTGTGAAACTCAGCAGCATCTTACTGTCAGTTTTTCCTAATACAGCTGTACCTTGGAAGTCGAATGGAATCTGTTCCAGAAGTCTGTTCAACTGCCAAAACATTTGGAAACCATAGCATGGCTTCTGATTGACTGCAGGAAGCTCCTGAAGCCAACAAGAAGCCACGAAAGCCATGCCGGATGTTTGGCTTCTGAAACCCGTTCTAGGTTTCAATTGTTTGGGAGCCAATTTTTCCAGGAGCCAAGGTATTTGAGATCCAAGGTACAACAATGCAATATTTGCCTAATATTCACACTTTTGCAAAGTGATTTCCCCTTGCCTACTGTGCTTTGGGTGGCACTTTAACTAAAATATGCATTTTATCCATGCTTTACCCTAGTTTGTGGATTTTTGTACATATTACATGGCATTGCAAAATTCAGAGAAATGTGAATTTCAAAGGATGGCTGTGTTTCGGTTCATATATTGTTTGGAAAGTAAAAATTAGGAAGACCCACCTTTAAAAGCAAACTGAATCAAATGAACCTTCTCATCCCCAGTAATGAGAAACTTCAACCCTTAAACATGATCACAGGGATGTGAAGAGAAGGAAGTTCTTGAAAGGGATGTTTCTTGTCACTTCTGTTCCCTTGCAGTTGCCTGCACCTCTTGAAAATCCTCTCCAGGTGTTTGGGGGACCTCACCTGAACAATATGGGAGGGGAGTATGGGAGACTGCCCAGGGTGTGGAGAAGCACTCCAAATTGGGTGTGTGGACCACTTTCCAGTTGTCGCAACTCTTCACAAAAGTGGATCATATTTACAGGAACACCTTTGTGTAATGACTATAGAAGCATGGAAAATAGAGCAACAGAATAAGGACAGAGCCACTGGGGAAAAAAGGAAATTGTATAGAAAGGACCACATTACATGCAACAGAAGAACCTGGAAGCGGAAAATGAGATTGTATGGAAAGTAAAGCTTAAACAAATCTGTTTGTTGCTTTGCAACTTATTTTGTCTGGTGAGTTTTTCAGGTTGTAATCCTAGGCTCATTTATATGGAATTAAGCCCATTGAACTTCAGGAAAATTAGGATTGCACTGTGAATGTGCACATTGGTATTTATCTTCTGGCCAAATCGGTTTTAGGTTTAGTGTATATTGATTCTAAGCTGCAGCGGTGTGAAGGGCAAGCAATGGAGCTGCAGTTAAGCTACTTGTTTATTTTATTACATTTTTTTTGAGAGGGGCATTGTCTATCGATTTCAGTGGTAGAGAGTGAAGCACTTGCTCCTATTGAAATCAATAGGATTTGAACTTGCTTAACAACTTGTTAAGTGGTTGTTACCAGATCTGCTCCTGTGTCCCTACATACATGTATATAAGTTTGTATGTTATACATGAGACCCCCAAAAGCACTAATTTGGGGGCATTTGAGCTACTATTCTTGGGATCTTCAGTGAAGGCAGTTGTGCCTCATAAAAGGAATTGCATCGGCTGTGATTCAGAGGCATAGCATGGGGGGCTGGGGCGCACATTCTTCAGAATGCCCTGGTGCCCTTACCTACCCTTTGTGGGAACATTCAGGGTGGCAGGAGAGGATATATTGTTTATTAATATCCTTCCTAACTTGCACTAGCAAGTTCCTTTACTTAGCAGAGTTACATTCCCCTTTTACATGCACAGCAGGTAGCTGGTTGCAGGCTCGTGTGAGCCTCTCACTATTATACAATTCAGTCTGTCTCAGATTGAATTGTATGTTCCTGGTAAGTTCCCTTGAATCCTTCTTAAAAGAATAAAGACGCCACAATCTTAGCCAAAGTCAATAAAAGAAGTTTAATTACATGAGTTCACAGTTGAAAGTAGACTTAGTTACAAATATGTACATGTGGATCTACCCCATATGGGGGAATGATCCCAGTGCTGCTGCTAGCTGAGAGCTAGCAGAGCAGTCCTAGCCAAAAAGCTGGTCAAACGAAAAAGGAAGTAAAAAAGAGGGAAGGGTGCTGCGTGACTCGTCCTTTTGTTACCTGGACAGGTTAAGTCACGCCCACCTTCTATCACATGCAAAAGGAAGGATGCTCCAGCCAGGAGGAACAGGAAGTGTCGACAGGCTGTACCAAACATTCCCTCGCATGTCTTCTCTACCATCTCAAGGAATGTTGTACTTGACTGCCTTTCATGGATCACACCCTTCAAATAAGGGCACCTTATTTGAATGGGATTATTTCATCCTTGCTAAAAGGGGCTGTTTAAACATTCAAAAAAAAATAAATCTAAATAAATAAATAAGAAAGTAGGGTGCTTGGTTTTATCAAGACAACTGGATATGCCGGTTGTTTGGCACATTCTGTCTTCACCACAAGCAACACTCATTGTTCAGAGCAAAGCCACATCACACACCTGGTCTTGGGCCACGTGCAGAGTTCCAGCTGAGCCGAACTACTCGGTAACACTGGATTGCACCATTTATTTCTTCCCTAAAGCTAAAGGGACCCCTGACCATTAGGTCCAATTGTGGTCGACTCTGGGGTTGCGGCCCTCATCTTGCTTTATTGGCCGAGGGAGCCGGCGTACAGCTTCCGGGTCATGTGGCCAGCATGACTAAGCCGCTTCTGGCGAACCAGAGCAGCACACAGAAACACCGTTTACCTTCCTTCCGGAGCGGTACCTATTTATCTACTTGCACTTTGACATGCTTTCAAACTGCTACGTTGGCAGGAGCAGGGACCGAGCAATGGGAGCTCACCCCGTTGCAGGGATTCGAACCGCCAACCTTCTGATTGACAAGTCCTAGGCTCTGTGGTTTAACCCACAGTGCCACCTGCGCCCCTATTATTTCTTCCCTACTCTATTCTATATTCTAGGTGGCTCAGTGAAAAAGATCTATAAAATAAAACACCTAAATAGCAAGAAAGCCAGTAAAGCAAGCCTCTCAGGCTCTGCCCCAGCTGCAAGCCCAAAATCATCAGCATGTTGAAAAGAAGCTGTATATTGTGACAGATGGGGAAATCCAGCCATCTAAATGGCTGTCCGGATGCTGTGCGCAGGAGCAGCAGAGGACTGGGTTGCGGGTTGGGAATGTAGCAATAATCTCAACTGGCTACCATCCCTTAGCCAGGTATTCACTGCAAGTTCCATTGATCCCAGTATGCATAAGTGTGAGTGCAATTGGACACGGAACAGAAGTCTGTGTGCTGCTTTTTTCTTTTCTTCGGAGCTCTCCTAATCAGCTGAAGATTAGTGGAGTTTTATTCATGTACTGCCTCAAAGAGCTAATAAAGACCCTTCTCTCTCTTTTTCCAAATAGATGAGGAACGGCTGCAGCTCAGCAGGGTACCACTTGGTTTGCAGGCAAAAGGTCCCAGGATCAATCCCTTGAAATGCCTGGCAGGGCTGGGAAAGATGGATGTTTTGAAACTTCATAAAGCTGCTCCTAGGAAGGCAGAGACAATACTGAGCTGGGTGGATCTATGATCACCATAAGGTTGTTTTAGTATGGTCTTATGAGTATTTCTGAATAAGGAAATCTCCCCCCGAGAGACCAAACAAAACACACTTAAGTCTTCTTTGTGGTGACAGGTCAGTACATCTCTCTGGCTGCTTACCAGAAGGTTGGTGGTTCGAGTCCACCCAGGGACCACTGTGGGCAGGATTCTTGCACTCTCAGGGGTTGGACTAGATGACTCTCGAGGTCCCTTCCAACTTTTCGATTCTAGTTATGAGTGCAAAAGTTACCTTTTTCCGCCTTATTAGTGCCATGTAACTTGCTCTGCCCTTTAAATCCCAATTATTCACCTCATTTTACATTTCTTGCAAAATATGAAGCCTAAAGAAAATAACAATTCCATCTGAGCATTTTTTTAATACCCGGTTTTGCAACAAAATCATAAATACCTCGTGTTTTGCAGAGATATACACAGATTCTCCCTCCCCAGCCTCCCCCCCTTAAAGAATAAACAGTCTAGTCCGCCCAGCACAATGTTTATGAAAACCTTCTTGTTAGAACAACCCACGTCGGTTGGCTAAAAAAATGTAAAGGAAGTGTGGGATGGAAAGAAACAAAAGTGAAGTTTACCTGGCATAATAGAGTTTACAGCTTCTCTTGTCAGTGTCGGAAAGGCACTTACAAGAGAGGCCCAGCCGCAATCTTACAGGTTAATCCCTTTTTCACACTGGAGTTTGACTCAGATCAAACCTGGCGTGCTTAGGCACCTGAAGGCTGTCACTGACAAGGGGCTGTAAAGAGATGGACTGCCACTGATCTGGTCTAAATGAGCCAGTTGCACCAGGCTGATAAAAGCAAAGATTTACTGGAGTAGACAGACCTGAGCTAAAGCAGGCGACTCTCTCTATTGAAACACTGTCTGTCATGTTAATCAGTCATCTCTGCTGTCAAGCACAGTCAGCTAAAACAATAGAACTCTGCCTGAGCTTTGGTGAGGAGGGAAAAATCTGGGGCAGATGTCAGATAATGGATACTGATACTCTGGTGAGATCTGAGGGGCTAGACCTGCAGCGTTCCTCCCTCCTCTCCCTATTCCCACTTTGCTTAGTTTTTTGATAGGATGTCTGGTTGAGCACTAAATAAAGCCATAAAGACTTTAGGGACAAGGTAATGATAATGAATTATGGGGAGAAAAAGTGCTTTGTCCAATTCTGATTCAATCAGAGAAATGGTTGGGTAATAGCTAAAACAATATTGTTTTTTTCCAGGTGGATTTTATGTGCCAATTTGTCTTTAATATTCTCTCTCCTATTATTTCTATCATGTTAGGCCAGAACTTCTTGAGCTACTCTAGCGCACGGAGTGATGTGAACTAAGCACGTCTGAAGCAATTTCTCTGTCATTACAACAGAACTATACCAAAAGATGTAATGAAATACCTTATTGGATATATAGCTACACATACTGAAAACAGGTTTAAAAAGTCAAGAAACCAGGGGAGAAAATGTTAATGGTTTCAAACACGTAACTTATATAAGTTCTGAATCTTGTTTTTGCTTTAATGGTGCATTTACTTAAAAATAAAATGAAAAGCTTAATGTTTTAAGTATTGGTGGAGCAGACTTCAATTCAACACATAGATGGATTTAATCCCTTGGAGTTCTGTGTTCAAAAGCTTGCTCAGTCAGGAGACAAGTTAACTTTCTATTTTGGTTTTCAAACATTATAATAGATTAGCTGTGTACAGATCAGCAAGAAAAGACTGCTCTAAAGCTCAGGGCACCTTAAAACTGATAAATTATTTTGATGGTTTGAAACTCTGTAAAGGAATTACATCTTAGGAATGTTAAGGGACAGGTAAGCAAAGTAGGATAAATAAAAATAAAACAATAATTTCTGGCATGAAGCTGAGTATTAAATATTCATTGTTCACTAAAGATACATGTTCCTTTGCTCATATTTGACATGAGTGTCTATGCCCTGGGTTATAGCTACAGAGGAACCTGCAAGTATCAAAATGGAAGACAAGTAAAACATGTGATTGTACTTACCACCTTCTGGTGGTACCCTCACTGCGAGAGGTCAGGTTACAGGGAACCTTCTTGACAGAGGGCAGAGGGCCTTCTTGACTGTTGCACCCACCCTGTGGAACACCCTCCCATCAGATGTCAAGGAAATAAGCAACTATATGGCTTTTAGAAGACATCTGAAGGCAGCCCTGTTTAGGGAAGTTTTTAATGTTTGATGTTTTACTGTGCTTAATGATTTTAACTTGTTGGAAGCTGCTCAGAGTAACTGTGGCAACTCAGTCAGATGGGCATCATATAAATCTGTTGTTGCTGTTGTTGAAATAATCCAGGTTCCATGCACTTAGAGAGGGCGCATTGGAGCCAGTCAATAGCTCTGATTAGCTCCATATTCCAGCAAGTCACCAGAGAGTCAGCAGAGATGTCATCTTTTCTGCTAGTGTCATGGCCTAGTTATCCTTCTAGCTATGATTCTGGCCCAACCCCACAAGGAGGGAAGCTACCATTTTGGCCAAATGGTGACCTCCAGATGTTCCCATCAGCTGGCTCTTGACTATGCCGGCTTGGGGCTAGTGGGAATTGTAGCCCAAAGGGTGCCATGTTGCAGAAGGCTGATTGAGACAAGCTCTGTACAGAAAGAGCACTCACAGTGTGGTCTTCAGCTGTGCTGTGATCCCGGCTTCACAACCGAATTGTCAGATGAGTTTGACAGGGTGTCTTCCCCGCCCCAAGCCAGATGCCATGAGACAGGGATCGTGGAGCCTCTTTCTGTCTCTCGCATGAGGCTGTGTGGCATCTGCTTACATTTTCCTAGCTGGAGGAGTAGAAGACAGGAGTAGAAAATGAAGAAGAGAGCAGGGGAGAGAAGAGAAACAACACTCTGCTTGCTATCAGGCTTGTCTGTCAGTTCAGTTGTGATGGTGGGCTTGCCGCTCTGCAACTGCGATGTGTGAGCATGTTCTTTTGGTGCCACATCTGACGTCGCCCACCAAAAACTATTCCAATGGTACAGGAGCACTTAGAGTCAAAAGTGATGGGGCCGTGAAAGTCGCTTACAGCTGAGTTAGCTATAGCATTAATTTAAGTTGATTCTCAGAAGAAAATTTGTGCTTTCTCGTGGCACGAAGCCCATCAAGAAGAAGCGGAGGAAATGATCTGTCATAGTCTTTTATACAGAATGTAGTAATTAAGGTCTGAAAGATGTCCTTATCTAAAGACATAATGTGTTCAGACAGAGTTAACTGTTTAAACAATATCCCTTTGCCAACCATATTTTAAAATGACACTCTCACTAGGAACTCTTGCTTATGAAATCTGACAATCGTCGGATGGAAAACATTTGCTGCTTCTTATCTCAGGTTACAGTTGTTCAAACATGCGAATGTACAGATCTGCCTTAGACTACTTGTCCGTCTAGACTAGCATTTTCAGCTGTGATGAGTAGCAGCTTTTCAGGATCTTAGGCAGAGAATTTCTCCCATTGCCTGTAGATGCCAGAGACTGCACTTACAAGGATAGAAAGTTCATCATCATCATGTCTTATATATGCTGTCATGCTCATGTTTTGAAACTGTGCTACGCTAGGGCTCCCTGGGAAAAAGCTGCATCATTGGTTCAAATAACCTTTTCCTTGTGTGCCTGATTCTTGGGCCATATCTACACCACATATTTAAAGCACTCTAATACCACTTTAACAGTAATGGAAAATCCTGGGATCTGTAGTTTGTTAAGGGTGCTGACTTCACCAAGCTACATTTCTCAGAACTGAGAAACGTGGCTTGGTGAAGTCATCACCCTTCACCAATGAACCATGTAAGGTGCTTTCTTCCTGTAAAATTGCTTGAGAATTCTTCTCGTTCATCTCTTGGGCTTTCCTTCTCACTGAATTAAGAACCAACACTCTGAATTTTTCAAGCTTTGCCTCAAGGGGCCATCCTTTGAGTTTGCACATGCTTGTTTGAATGTGGTAAAACCAAATATATTAGTTATTACCAATTTTGTTTTTTAAGGGGAAAAAAGGTGGCTGTACTTCATACTCTGGAGTACCCCCAGAAAAAAAGCACTGGGAAACATTTGGTCTGGAGATATTTTTTTTTTATCCCAAAGGTAAAAGTGGGTGGAGCAATAAATGCAAATTTTACTTTTGCATAGGAGGCTTTATTCTACACACATTCACATCCCTATCCTCTATACAGGCAATCGGTAGTCATTATCTTGAGTCCAAGGACTCAAGTGCAGCCAGGTAAAAATATTTGGGTCATGTCCCACTTTTCCTTAGGATGTCCCTATTTTTATCAGAGAAATGTTGGATGGTATGCAACCCCCCAAGCCAAGGAGATAAGTAGCTATACAACCTTTAGAAGACATCTGAAGACAGCTCCATATTAAACATATTTAATGTTTAATGTTTTGTTACGTATGTTTTTATACATGTTGAAAGCTGCCCAGAATGGCTAGGGCTAACCCAATCCAATGAGCAGGGTATAAATAATAAAATTACATTTATTGTTATAGAATAGGATGTCCCTATTTCCATCGAAGGAATATTGGAGGGTACGTGTGTGGTGTGTAGGTTCATCTGCCTTCAATGTGAGGCAGTGGCCCATGGGCAAAAGAGGAGCTTGCAACACAGAGAACAAATGGGAGGCCTACTAGTCTCCACTTGTCTCCACAAGGAGTCTAGAGGGTGGCAACTTCACACTCCGTCTTGTTGTTGTCCTTATAGAACTCAGCAGGGTGAATAGAGATAAAACTAGAATTAGTAGGCCTGGCCTCTCATTGGCTCTGGCTCCACCTACTCATCGCCCTCTCTACTTTCCATCCTATCAGCTGTGATTCACACTAGGCACCACTGTGAAAGAGATGTAGGCTGAGCTCCACATTTTGATTAGGATGGGGGGGAACTCTCCAGGGTTTATGGCTGTTCTTTGTGTTTTAGATTGGGCTGCTATCTGCTCCATTTTGCTTGGCTAAACATAAAACACATCCATGCTGAGGGAAGCTTAGAATTCTGTTGGACAAATGAAGGACAGGCAGCTGAGCTTATTGAACTGTACCCTTTTGTAAAAGACCTGGCTATACTTAATGATATTACTCATGCAGAATAATGACTACTCTTGTGATACGGGGGAAAGTCAAGGATGGAGAAGTGCCCATTTAAAGCACAAGTAGAGAAGTCAAAATAGCCGCACGAACGGTGGTTTACCAATGGTCAGCTATTGTCATAGGAAGAATTTTAAATTGCACCACTAGCAATGTGGGCTTCGGAGAATAGGCTTTGAAATTGTTGTTTTTACCACCTACACGGTGGCTGCAAGGGTGAATTTTGCCCATTCCCACCCTGTCTCTTCTCTTATTTAATTGTCCAGAAACTGGAAAGAAGAGGAGAAAGATGTCCAGAGAGTTGGTGATGTGACCTTTGCTCTTGGTGTGATCCACACACACACACACACACACACACAAGCCTTCGAATTCTCAGCTATGGTTGTGCATGAGGGTGAATAAAATTTTCTTTTCCTGCACCACAGGTTTTGATTAGTGGAACTGTTCTGGATGATTTACAATGTGAATAATGTTGCCTGTTTGCATCTGCTGGCAGAGTCAAGTGTTTCTCGCTGTGAAGAAATTTCAAATTACTTTTCAAATAAGATCACTCAAATCCAGGCTGACATGCTTGTCCCTGTATTAGCAAATTCATGACTTTTTATTGTTTTGTTAAAGCTTTGGCACCGCGCCGCTCATGTGATGGGGTGGGGGTTTCTGAAGCAATTTAAACAACAACAACGGCAACAATAAAAACACCCTTCAGTGCAATTTTATCTTTTAACTTACAATATAGCTTTATTAGATGCAATCGGTGCAGAATGTGGTGGATGTGTTGCTCCTAGAAAATGAGAAAAGTAAAAAAAGCATAAAATGACTACACATGGACCCATTGAAGTTCATGTACTTTTCCACATGTGCCGGGTGCTCTCTTTAAAATTGCGGACTGGTCTGTGAATATAACACACAGGGTATGTGTATAATGAGGACCAGCTCCGCTCCAACCTTATCTCATGAAATCTTGTTGCATGGTGTTATGTACTGAGTTGAATAGGATCCAAAATGTAGCACTCTGATTGGTCCTAGAACAATAGGATTCAGAATGCAGCAGTCTGATTGGTCCTAGAACAATGCAGCAGTATGATTGGTCTGCAGGAGCCACCCAATCCAGCTCCAGATAGAAGTGAATCCACAACCTGATTGGCCTACAGGAGAATTCTGGAATTAGCCAATCACATGCCGCCCATTGTGTAAATAATGTATATAAAGCAGATACTTTGAGGGAACATTCGTTCCTCCCCCCACTATGAGCTGAATAAAGAGCATGAAATCCACTCTCGACTCTGAGTATATTTCACATATCCTGGGTCTTTTGAGATCGTGAGCCCACTAACTCCAACAAGACTTGCAGACAAGCAACAAGGAGCTGCAAATTGTCTCCTCACTGCATGTGCTGGTTGAGAGTACCATGAGAATACTTGGTTTTTCTTATGGTAGTGTGTTTTTCCACATATGTAAGTTCTCTCATCTATAAAGTTGCAGGGTGCTCTATGAATGTAGTGCTTAATGTGTGACCCAATGTGAATGTAGTGCTTAATGTGTGACAAAGGAGGTGTTCATGGTGAGTTCCAGCACCTCTTTTTCTAGAAAAATAGCACTGATCCACAGAGTTGCTATGCAGAGGGGCTGCAGCACAACAAAAGCAGGACAAAAAGAAACCAGATCATTTATGGTATAAAATGTTACGGGATTTCATCAGGAAGTCACATGATACGTACCGACTGGAAATGAACCAGTATGACTGCCTGAAAACTTTTGTAGGCGTGAACGGTATTGAAAGTGCAATTGGGTATGACTGTACCTAATAGAATCATGAGCACAGATAATCATGAGTGCAGAATAAAAAATGGATTTCTGGAGGAGTCCATTCTGTTTTGGGTGTGTGGCTCTCTAGCTGTAGTTGCTGGGGGTGTGCGGGGGGCAGGAAGAACAGACTGGTTAGAGGATGATAATTGAGAAGGTCAGTCAGAGAGTACATGCTCAGTCATAACTCAGTCATAGCTCAGTCAGAGACCACAAGCGAATGCTATGCATGCAAAAGTTCCTAGGTTCACTTCCCAGTATCTCTAGGCAAGGCTGAGAAAAAAGACTACAGGCTATAGGACTGCCAGTCACTATAGACTCTAAGGCAGGCACCCCCAAACTCGGCCCTCCAGATGTTTTGGGACTACAACTCCCATCATCCCTAGTTAACAGGACCAGTGGTCAGGGGTGATGGGAATTGTAGTCCCAAAACACTGAGTTTGGGGATGCCTGCTCTAAAGAGCTAGATTGGCTATTGGTCTGACTCTGCATGAGGCAGCTTCCGATGTTGCAGTTGTGGAGCATTCCACATGACAAACTGCCAGTGGTATTTTTCTAGAAAATGAGGTGCCGAAACTCACCATGAACACCTCCCTCATTCTCTTAGAATGGCAATGGCGCCCACCGGAGAGATGCCACAAATGACTTGTGGTGAGGTCTGGCTGGGAAAAAAAAAGCCCTGCTAGTTCCAAAAAGTTGTTTAGAGTTTATTCGAGAACTTAAATGCCTTTGAGAATGACATTTGTTGTGTTCTGGTAGGTCATGTCTGAACGAGGGTTTTTAGTGCTTCATTGTGCTCATCCAGAACAAGTAGCCCAGCATAGCATCACGCCAAACCCTTTGGGACCATCCTTGTCTTTCATAGCTGCATCTCTCAACATCTATATCTGTGGGCCCTGCAGTGTGGGGCTGGTGGGAGTTAGAATCACAGAATTGTAGAGTTGGAAAGGACCACGAGGGACATCTAGTCCAACCCCCTGCAATGCAGAAATCTTTTGCCCAACATAGGGCTTGAACCCACCACCTTGAGTTGAAGAGTTTACCATCTGAGCTATGCTGGGCCATGGGGTCTCTCCTGCCTTAGGGTCTTCTGTTTCCTGCTTGTTGCTCAGCCTAGCGGGTAGTCAGTCTGCTTAGATGTCCCTCTCCCAAGTCCTCAAGAAGCGTTATTAAGTATTTTTTTTCTTCTTTATCGCTGCCTCTGAATAAAAATGCAATATCTGAACGTAGGACATGTTTTGAACACTCCCTCCATAAAATATAGTTAAATTATTACAATAGAGCTTGTTTATTAAAATAATGTAGTGATTTTATTTCTCCATTCTTGGTATCTCAGTACCTGATATTATCCTAGTACAGTTTCCATGGAAACAGCATACACTGTTCCTTTTGCTTGACCTCAGGTTCAAGCCCTGCTGTTGCTGTAGATATGCCAAGAAACACCGACACTTTATTATTATTATTATTAAAAACAAAACTTATATATGCAAAAAGTTATATATATATATAAACACACACACAATTCATGATTTGCATTATGAGACAGATTTTTTTTTTATTATATATAAGGGATTGAGAAATTAACTGTTTCAACTATTTTAGGAGCACACCACATTTGGTTTGTCAAATTACTTGCATTTGGATGGAATCATTATCTATTAATGCTCTCGCCTTACGTGTTTCGTTTCTTAGATGTTTGATTAGGCTGAGAAAAGCTTGCTGTTTTAACAAATACATCTTAGAAAGTATAAAGTTAATGTGTTCCTAAATATGCACCAAGTTGTGTGGATTAGAGGCAGAGAGGGTAATGGGATTCTACCTGAACAAAAATTACATTGGAAAAAATTGTTAAGCGTTCAGGACATTTTGTTAAGAGCACCAGTCGCCCAGAATTGTGAAAATATCAGGAAATACTGAATCTGAGCAAACCAGCAGTCGCCTGATATTTAATCAAGTGGGGAAAGGATGCTAGTAAGACTGTATCTCTAGAATGGAATGCAATATAGAATATAGAAAATGTGCTCTGGTTTTGAATCTTGCTTCTCTTGCTTTGGAGGAGACTAACATTGTTAGGGTTGGTCAATGACAATTTTCTCACCTGCCAAGCATGTTATGGGTGAATATGTAGACACTTAAAAATGAGGTCCTTTCTACATGCCAAGCAGATTTTGTGTATGTGCCAGTTGGCCAGCTGATTTTTGAAATTGTGGGGAGCTTTACATATAGTTTATAACTGAATGAGATGCACAGGCACAAAACCGTTTGACTCACCTAAAGTAGCTCCTTCAATCCCAGTCATAAAAATAGATGGATGGCCCAACTCTATGAGCTGTTGTGAAGACACAGATTTATTCTTGAAGCAGAGGAAGACTATGGCAACTTATGAGAAGGCCAAACTAGACGTGACACTATTCATGCAAATATAGGGTTACCATATTTCAAAAAGTGAAAATCTGGACACAAAAGTTGTTGAGCTTTATTTGAAAAATCTCAAAAAAAGGTTAATATTTTGAGCTATTTTAAAGGAAATTTGCCAAAATCAACACTTCCGACATTGGTTGCCATACGTCTGAATTTTTCCGGACATTTCAGTGATTTCAGCCTGGACACTGTTTCCAATGGCCGAATCCTGGCTATGTCCGGGAAATTCTGGACATATGGCAACCCTATGCAAATAGCAATGGTGTTCATGGAGTTTGATCTAGAGTAAATACCAGGTGCAGGAGTTGTGATCTGGTTTAGGACTTTGGCTGGGAATGGGTTTTGTGAGTAGGGGACTTTTAGCAGTCCTGTTCTGGACCAGGCTTTCTGCACCTGCTTGTTTGCATTGGGAGACAAGTTTTCACTGGTTGCAGTGGAAGTTTTCTTCCTAATGCAGTGCAAATAACAGGTGTGTGTGAGGGGAGGAGGGAGATGTGATCTGGACTGGGACTGAAGTGGGAGCAGTGGGTCCCGTCCCCCCATCGTCACTCTGATCCCAATCTGAATTGAAAACAACATGGCATGTCGGATTAGATGTGGATGCAAAGTGCAGATAAATATCAGATAGAAGTCACTTTCTTTAAAAGCACTGATAAAGGCCTTTTTCGTGTAAGTCTACATTTCTGGGGAGTAGTGAATTGTATAAATGTAAAGGGACCCCTGACCATTGGGTCCAGCCGTGGCCGACTCTGGGGTTGCGGCGCTCATCTCGCTTTATTGGCCGAGGGAGCCGGCGTACAGCTTCCGGGTCATGTGGCCAGCATGACAGAGCCACTTCTGGCGAACCAGAGCAGTGCACAGAAACACTGTTTACCTTTCTGCCGGAGCAGTACCTATTTATCTACTTGCACTTTGACGTGTTTTCAAACTGCTGGGTTGGCAGGAGCAGGGACTGAGCAACAGGAGCACACCCTGTCACGGGCATTCGAACTGCCAACCTTCTGATCAGCAAGTCCTATGCTCTGTGGTTTAACCCACAGCGCCACCTGTGTCCCAGTGAATTGTATAGGATGGTATAAAACAGAAAATAGAACTAAACTCTGAAACAGCATAAAGAAGTCAAAAGTCCAGAAGAACAAGGAGGAAAAGCTTTATGAGTACACAGGATGCAAATGTATGACAATGAAAAAGTACAAATCTCCTACTGAGCAGGAAATTAGAGCAAATAAAAGTTGACAAGGTGGAAGAGGGAAAGCTTAATAGCTGCTGTTGTAGCTGTCACTAAAAAGATTATTGCTAATGCGTGCTAAATACCTTGACAATAAATTAGAAGAGGGATGTCTGGGCAAAGTTGAACACATTGAAAGTGTTCAGGTTACAGAGTGTTTACAAGTACACTTTGCTGAAAGAGCAACAGTAGTCTGGAGAGCAGCTGATTTAGCCTTGAAAGTATTAATAAAGGTAGTCATGGCTATAAAAAATGATGTTAGATTTTTGCAGAAGACTGGTGTTAGTATGACTGCCCATTATGTTTGCACACTGCACTTATATTATAGCTATTGTCTCTGATAAACAAGTTTATAATATTATAAACAAGGTTTATTATTATAATAAACAGCTCAGGACCGCAATACCTCAAGGACTGCCTCTTTCCATATGAACCTACCCAGACCCTGAGATGATCTTCTGAGCTCCTTCTTTGTGTGCCTCCTCCACAAGAGGTCTGGAGGTTGGCAATATGACAACTTGCCTTTTTTGCAGTGGCTCAGCTCCCCGCTTGTGGAATGCTCTTCCCAGGGAGGTTAGATTGACACCTTAATTATACACCTTTAGATACCAGGCAAAAACATTCCTTTTAACCAGGCCTTCGGCTGATTAAAATATGTCCTTTAAAAAAAATGTATTTTGTGTTTTTATATTGTAATTTTATGTTGAGAACAGCCTTGAGAAATGTGGGTATAGGGCGGTATACAAATTTTAATAATAATAATAATAATAATAATAATAATAATAATAATAATAGCCTTCAATATTGCCTTTTTAAAATCTACAGTGATGCAACAGAGTTTGGAGGCAATTCAAATTCCATGTACATACAGGCATGAGAAAGTTTGAAAATCAAGTCAAGTCTTGCCAACATTTTTTTTTTTGAGGGAGCATTTATAGCCCTCCTTCCCCAAGAGCTGCCGGAACTGAGTTCCGGCCGAAAAAAAGCCCTGGTGATAACATTTTTATCTTCCATCTTGTCCTGAGAATCCTCCATCTTTAGATTTTGTCTCTCTGAGGGAGGTTTGTAGGGGATTGAAAATGTTAAGTGGACATATTGTCTTCTTCTAGCATGTGTGAGATGAATTTCTTGCCCTTTTCTAAAGATTTGGATTATAATTTAATGACCTGTTCTGAGCCCAGGGAAAAGATATTATCTTTGGCCAGAGGACAGAAGGCAACTAACTCTTACGAAAGGTTAATCTATTTAATAATGGATTCTTGGCTCTTTTGTTTAACAGCGTGGATTGATCTGATGGAAGCCTAGCCTTGGAAGCTTGTAGCATATAAAAAGAGTTGTTCTGAGCATGTGCAGAATCATTTATCCATATTATTACTTTGCACATATTCTGTCACTACATTAGGGAGGCAGGAATTCCAGGTGTGGAAGCATGGTTTCTAGGCAAGCTTGGAAGCGAAACATCTCTCTATTTAGAAATGGCATATTGGTTGATCTAGCAAAATTATAGTTCTCGAGGAATGGGCTGGGATACATAGGCTGTTGCTAGGGCAATGTTTTTCCTGATGGACTTCCAGTCTAGTTTAGATGTGCTAGTTTTTATTAGCTCTTACAGCAGAGTGTTTATTGCAGAGCTTTCCAAACTATGCGTTGCAACACGTTAGTATGTTGCAGTATGTAGGTGTGTTGGGCGAACGCTCCCTGAGCTCCTCCTGGGGCTGGAAAGGGGTTAGCTTAACCTCCAGTTTGCTAGTAAAACTGAGTTACTGTGTCACAAAATGATGCAAGTCTAAAAAGTGTGTCACCAACATGAAAAGTTTGGAAACCTCTGGTCTACTGCCTTGAATGAACCAGTGATTTGTGTGCAGTTTAATAGACTACATAGCTGTATAATCTCAGGGCCAATGGGGCAACTCGTTGAACCCAACCTGTAAAGGTTCCAAGGGGTTGCTCGAGAGCAAGCAGGCAAATACCTCCCTGCTCGGCTGTGAAGCCTTGCTTTTGATGCAAAAATAAACTTTATCTTTCCAGAGCGCCACTCTCCTGTGGCTGGCTCATTCACTGACAGAATCCGTGAGTGGGCAGTCCTTAAACTTTCCCCAGCAAAGTAATTTCTTGATGCCCAGTCTGCGCCTCCCCTCTTGGTGCGAAAGCTTAGGGCATGGGTAACGGAGGACTTCTCTCCTCCCCGCTTTGCCCAGGCAAGGTGTCCTGGCACCGCCTCGCCTCCTCCGAGCCCTGCAGCTCCTCTCCACTGGAGGCGTGGTTACTCTCCTCCGCTGAGGAGGAGCTGCTTCCCACGATCTTTGGGGGCTCTCTGTAATCCATCTGGCTTTTCCTCTCTCCCTCCTGAACCGATGGCAGTTCCCTGACACAACCCAATCAAAGTTTGTTGTGGTGACAATGCTGCATTTTGAGTGCTGGAATGTGACTTGGTTATTATGTTCAACTATTTCCTATAGAACTTCACTAGCATTTCCCAGATTGCCCCCTCTAATAATGTGGGAGCTTCATACTTGCCCGAGTCTGCTAACCCAAAATGTCCTAAAATTCACGAACCAAAACACAGCCGCCCTTTGAAATTTGTAGTTCTCCAAATTTTGCAATGCAGTTCTTTAGCCAAATAATGTGTACAAAAATGCTTGTAGTAGGGCATAGTGTGCATATATTTGTGAAAATAGCAGACACAAATGCATTGCATTAGGGGAAATGGTGCAAAAATGTGTTTTAGTGAGCAAAATTGCTTACAAAAATGTGTGTATTAGGAGAAATTCACACTAAAATGCTGATGTATATGAGAAACTGAAATTCACATATTAGTTCATCCTTAATTTCAGCTGTCAAGTAATGTGAAAGACCTCTGTTTGAGACCCTGCAGAATTTCTGCTAATTCCTGTAGAATACTGGGTTTGATGGATGAATCGTCTGACTCGGTATATGCAGCTCTCCATGTTAGCAAGCACAGGGAGTCATAAGGAAGCAGCAAGCATGTTATGCAGGTTATACATTAACTGAATCCAAGCTGAGAGCAGGATATATATATATTTCATGTATTTGTATAGTAGCATCCATGTCTCTGGTGCTTTAGAAAGAAGAGGGCCAGAGCTTAAAACTAAAAAATAGATAAATGTGTGACAAAAAAGTGAGGGGAGGCATATAGAGGCTGAGGTAAGCTGGGGAAGAAACTGATCCTTTCAATTGCACACACTAATGCCTAGTTACAGTGGGGTTTGGGGACTGCAGTGTGTGGCCCCAGTTTGGGCAGCTTGCAGAAGTGCTCCCATTGCAATATTTGAGGCATCACTTTGCCTTTAGTACTAAAACATGCCAAGGCAGATGCAACAAAGTTGTTGCAGTAGCCAAAGCCACCAAATGAGTCCCACTAGTGCGATAGGGACTTTCCCCATCTCCTCCCCTGTGCCCTCCCCAAATCTGCTCAAAAGGCATGGGAGAACCCTAGAGAGCACACAGGGGGAGGAGAGGGGAGATTGTTCCATATGGCAGCTGATGTTCTTGTGCTGTTGGCACAATTGCCTTAGTGTGATCCCACCCATTGCTTAGATTAATGCCAGATTATTATTTTTTGGTACTGTTTATAGCCATCAGACTCTTCTTTCAAGACGTCTGTGATCATGATTCTTCTTCTAAAAGAATAGCCAGATATTATTTGCTCTGAAGGCAGGAGAAAAGTTGAACCTTTCTGTTTTTGTTTATACTTTCCCCTCTAGGCTAGAACTTTAGTAAATGTACGTTTGTGTGTGTGAACTTATTGCAAAATCTTCTGCAAAATGAGACCAGAGGGTTCCCCGCCCTCCTAACTTTAAGAGCCGCTGCTCCCATACAAGCATAAATCATTCATGGGTCCCATCTTTTTAATTTCTAGATTATCC